>NC_047669.1:71424127-71724127 GCF_011762505.2 Arvicanthis niloticus | reverse complement strand
AAATCAGAGGGGAGATTACCTGAGTTCAGGACCAGTGGACAGAGCAGCCCAGTGCAGAGAGCAGTCGACTGGGGAGATGCTCCGGGTCTCTTCCTGTCAATCCTCAGCTCTAGGGTCATCTGAGAGCAGAGATCTAGGTGGTTGTTACTGTGAGGCCCGCGGCAGGGAGAGAATGCAGAAGGCATTCTTGGGGAGGACACAGGGACAACTGAGATCACAGTTATCTCCTCTTGCACAGGAGAAAAGCATCTTGAACACTTGGATTTGGGTGGCTTTCCACCCTGTCTCTCCCTCTGTCTGTCTGTCTGTCTGTCTGTCTGTCTTGATCTTTCTCTGCCTCTCTGTGTGTCTCTCTCTCTACCTGTGTGTCTCTCTGCCTCTGTGTGTGTGTTTGTCTGTCTCTCTCTACCTCTCTCTGTGTCTCTCTGCCTCTTTCTCTGTGTCTCTTTCTGCCCCCTCTCTCTGTGTCTGTCTGTCTGTCTGTGTTTGTCTCTTTCTGCTTCTCTGTGTGTCTCTCTCTGCCTCTGTGTGTGTGTGTCTGTCTCTGCCTCTCTGTATCTGTGTGTCTGTCTTTTTCTCTTTCTCTCTCCCTCTCTCTTTTTTGTGTATGTGTGTATGCATGTGTGTACAGATCTATGCCTGTGCATGGAGGTGCAGGCACCCCATGAATGTGCACTCAGAGGCCAGAGGAGGATGCTAGGTGCCTTCCTCTATAGTTCTCCATCCTAATCCCCTGGAATGAAGGCTCTTATTGAACTTGGAGCTGTTTTTCAGCTTGGCTGGCTGTCCAGTGACCCTCCTGTCCCTACTCCTGTCCTCCAAAACTGTAGTCACATGATCAACAGCCACATTCAGTGTTTTGTGCAGGTGCTGGGGACCTGAACTCAGGTCTTCCCTACTGAGCCACCTCCTGTGCTCCACATTTGAGGTGTGTGTCTAGCATGTAGACATCAGCCAGCACCGACACTGCAGGCTAGGGGCAGCGGCTCTCTGACCTGTGTGGAGCCTCTTTCCTCAGACCTGGGTTGGAGAGCAAGCAAGAAGCCACCACTTGGAGATGGGAGAACTCAGAGTTCATAACTCCCTGTAAAGAAAATCTCTTTCTGACTCCAGTACACTGTTTTTATATGTGGTTTAGGCATCAGGAAAGCCATTTTGAGACACCTCTCTTCCAGTCCTTCCCAATGCTTTCGATAGAATGTGAGCACAGTATCTCCTCTTTGGGTGAAAGTCCCACTGTCTTCCTGCTGTGTATTTACATGGGACCTTGGAGCCTTTGATGAAGTGAGTTGGAAGGAAAAAATAGCCATCCAATAAATGATGTTGGGACATTCAATTAACAACCAAGGGTAAACACTGAGTCAGTCACCAAACCATACCACTGATATAAATCAATTCCACCATGTTTGAGGATTAAAGCAAGCCCTCAAACATTAGAAGAAAAATGGACCAGATAAGGCTGGGAGATGGCTCAAGTGAAGTGCTTCCTGCCTAAGTCTGAGGAGTGAGTTCTCTAGAACCTGTGTGAAAGTCGGATGCTGTCACCACCACACCTGTAATACCAGTATGCACCCACATAGAAATGGGAGACAGAGACAAGAGCATCCCTAGAGTTTATAGGTCAGATAACCTGGCATATACAGCAGGGAACAACAGGAAGACCCTGTCTCAAACTAAGAGAAGGGCAAGGACTCACGACTGAAGTTGCCCTCTGACCTTCACCTCTCATCTGTCTGTCTGTCTATCTATATATGTATCTGTCTGTCTGTTTCTATATCTCTCTATCTCTCTACCTCTGTCTCTCTCTCTCTCTCTCTCTCTCTCTCTCTCTCTCTCTCTCTCTCTCTCACACACACACACACACATACAATATACACACCAAAAAAAAAAAAAAAAAAAAACCCTGTGGACTAGAAATAGAGAGTAATATTTAAACTCAGCAAAAAAAACCACACACATAAAACTTTTCCCAGGCCTGGGGACCATGAGAAAGTGTTCTGGAGACCAACTTCAGAAAGCTGAATTGTCCGCACCCCTGACCGCTGGGCTCTGAGATCTGACAATGTATCACTGAGGTCACACTACCCAGCCTGCTTCCAGCAATGACTCGGCACAACACCACACTTCTGCAGCCCACACTCAGCTTCATGCCCATGAAGTCTCACAAGCTCTGACAGAACCCACACAAGGTCCTGAGCTCACAAGGCCGCTTGAGTTTTGTTGAGTGAAAATCTGACATTAATGTCTTAAAAATATTCATAATTTTCTGACAAGAAACCCTAAGTGTTTCTTTCTTGTTGAGACTTGCAAATTCTGTGGTTGGTCCTACCCAGAAACAGGAGCCTCTGGCCACCAGCATAATGCCCAGGGATGCCCTGGCTCTTTGAAGAGCCGGCCTACTTCGTACTGCACACTAGTCAAGAACGATGCTGTCCAGTCTTCCCTGCCACCTTCTAGTCTGACATGGTCTGACAGCTCTCCCACCTCTCTATGCCCCTTTCCACTTTCCCACAATCCCTTGCCACAGTGCATCTCTGTGTGGCTGGCCACATCTGAGTGTCCGCTCCTCGGAGAGAGCCAGTAGCTTACATGGGGAGAGATCAGATGATACAGAAGAAAGATCTAATGATGTTTTACCTTCAGTTGGCTTGTCTTTGGTCTGGTGGGAAAAGAGAAGGTATAGAAAAGTTGGGCAATGGCAGCCATTTACACAGGTAGTGGCTCCATTGTTGGAGGTCATCGGTGGTTGACATTTGTCAACTCTTGGGATAACAGGCTCTAGAAAGACAGAGGTGCTGGCTGAATCCTGCTCCTGGTGACCTGCTGCAGAAGGATGTACAGACCGAGTGGCTGGTCACCAGCTATCCATGGCACAGAGTCAAAGCCAGAAGACCTTGGAGGAACTCACAAGGAGATCTGTCAGCTGCAAAGGACAGAGCAACTCAGACCAGCAATAAGGGGAAAATTCAGCTCTGTTGCCGGTGCCTCTGGAGATGTTTGGAAGCTCAGCCAAGGAAGACATAAGGCCTTCACAGCAAGGCCCTAAGGAAGAAAAACTAGGGAGCAACCCAGCCTGTAGAATAAATGAAACAGAAGCAGATAAGAGAATCCAGGAGATAGTGTGCGGCCTCTTAGATCCAGCTTTGAGCACCAGGTCGAATGTCAAATCAGTGAAGTTGAGTCTCCTGTGCAGTTACTACCGCTCCACTACACGGTTCACCCACAGCTTTGGTGTCTCTTCCAACAGAAAAGCATAGTTCTTCTATGTAGCCCAGCTACTCCAAAAGCTCAATTCTCTATGCCTGCTTTCATGCTTTTCCTCTACCACCTCCTCCTCCTCCTCCTCCTCCTCCTCCTCCTCCTCCTCCTCCTCCTCCTCCTCCTCCTCTTCTTCTTCTTCTTCTTCTTCTTCAAACTGGGGAATCACAGGCTCATGCAGAGCGTGGCTCTGTAAGTTGGTCTTGTTTCAATCAAGAAAATCCTCCCGGCAGTCTGGAATCCATTTCATTCCTTCCTACTCTGCAGCCCCCTTTGAGGCTTCCTGCTGGCCTCAAATTTGTTTTACATAGGATGGCTCCAGATTACTTTTAAAGCCCTGTTTGATACAGTCTGGCTCTGGAACTAAGCTCTTCCATTCCTGAGAGAGTTACAGCCTGGCTTTCTGCTGATGTAAGTCTCTTTGCAATCCAGAGTTTTCTCTTTCTAACATTTTCTTATACATTTCAAAAGAGCAGACTGGATATAGGACAGAAAATGGAGGCTGGGGTCTCCTTACCGCGTGGTGGACAGTATTTTAAGTAGTTGTGACTTGGATGTGATAAAAAAAAAAAATTTGTATTTCAAGTTTACTTTAGCTCTTTGTGATATGGGCTTCTGAGGGTGTGGTATGTACAGTTTCAACCAGATAATACATTGAGATGTGATTACTTACTGCATAGAAACATTCAATCAGCAAATAGTTACTAAGTACTTTGGTCTTTATGTTATCATTTCCAAATATTTGCTGCTGTCCCCTACGGGAAGATTATGTGGCATCAGAAAAGCCACTTTCTTATCCAATGAAAAGTCAATAGAGGGTCACATGCGACTTCCAGGCTGAAGCTGTAAGAGCCAATGCAAGGTTCACCGTGTCCTCCCCACCCCCTGTCCACGCCTGGAGATGTTCTGGACTGAGTCTCAGAGTTGACAAACACAGAGTGAAATCACAGAAGCAGCATGGTGAACTTGGGGGTCACTAGCTGATCCCTGTTGAGAGAATACAATGGATAATAGTTGTGAATTATGCCTTCAGGTCAGGGTTTGGAGAATGGGAATTCCAAGATCAGGGGCTGCAAATGGTGCAAGCCTTTGAGCTGTGTCACCTCATGAGGGAAGGGCAAGCAAGCACATCCAGAGTATGAGAGGCCAGATTTATCACCGCCATTGCTGCAGCAGCCTCTTCCTCCTCCCTCCTCTCCATTCCTCCTCTTCCTCCTCCTGCTTCCACTTTCCCCATCTAGTGTTTATTTATGGTGTGTGATGTGGTGTGTGTGTGTGTACTGTCTGTGTATGGTGTATGTACACATGTACGTGTGTGTGTGTATGTGATGTGGTGTGTCTGGTGTGAATGGGTGTGGCATGTGTCTGTGTGAATGTATATGTGTGTGGTATGTGGTATGTGTGTGTGTGTGTGGTGTGTGTGTGTCTGGTATGAATGTGTGGTTTGTGTGTGTGCATGTATATGTGTGTGGTATGTATGCATGGTGTATGTGTCTGGTATGAATGTGTGGTGTGTATATGTGTGAGTGTGAGTGTGTGCGTGTGCATGTGTACATGCATGTGCAGATGCACATGTGTGTATAAGTGAATTGAGGCCTCAGGCCAACCTTAGGTTTTTCCACAGGCACTCAGATGTGTTTACTCATCACAGGATTCCCATGGCTCCCTTTTCAGAACCCGGCCACCACAGCCAGCATTTTTATGTGAACTCTGGAGTGGAGTTCTGCTCCCAGTGCTTCCATGAATTCAAGTCCTGGCTTTAACAAGTGAGCCATCTCAGCAGCCCCCCTCGTTCTAATAAGCTACTTCAATTTCCCCAATAATGGCATGAAGGTGGAACCCACACAGCATGCACACACACTGGTGAACACACACACACATGTGCGCAAGGCATGTATGTGCACATACAATATCATTACTGTTTAAGGGCTCTGCCTCTTTCTTTTTTTTTTTCTTCTTTTAAAGATTTTATTTATTTATTTATTTATTTAGTGTTAGTTATATGATGAGTACACCGTAGCTGTCTTCAGAAACACCAAAAGAGGGCATCAGATCCCATTACAGATGGTTGTGAGCCACTATGTGGTTGCTGGGAATTGAACTCAGGACCTCTGGAAGAGCAGTCAGTGCTCTTAACCTCTGAGCCATCTCTCCAGCCCCACCTCTTTCTTTTTTAAACAAGAGGACATTTTCTTCAGCATTTCAGGGAGGAAATAACAGAACAGACAGATTGAGATCTCGGCTGCTGGGAGGAGAGAGATGGAAAAAGAGAGAAAAAGTCACTGCTTTCTGAAGCAGGAGTCAAGACACAAGCAGAAATGAAAGCCAGAAGGCAGCTGCATTTCTAGGGAAGGATGAGGCCGTTCTCAGGGACACAAAGCCCGCCCAGATTGTCCACACAGCAAGCTTAGGTTTGGAGAGGGCATGGAGTGAGGAGATGGAAAGAGAGAAAGCTATAGCTTTCTGGGTTAAAACTCAGAAAGTGGACGGGCCTAGCAAGTCTGCAGGCAGCCACGTGGAGGGAGAGGCTTTGGGGATGCCTAAGTGCATACTTCATTAAAGGGATAGTTTTCCTCCTGTTTTCTTATCTCGTCTTTTGGTGTGTCACGTTTCTTCCAACCTTGTGGTTTTAGGATGGTTTTCTTCACTCGAATGCTCTTCCAGCTGTGATACGGTCCAGCTCCATAGACTGATCTCCAGCAAACTGTAAACCATCATTTTCTCCATATCACAGGAGATCTCTCCCAGGCTCTACCCAGGAAAGGGAGCTGCATGCTGTCTATGGCAGAAGGATATAAGCAACCACTAACCAAGCTAACAGGGGATGGTGTTGGGATGACTGACCACCAACCATGTTGTTTGTTAAAAGGTGTGGTGTCTCCACACTGTTAACAAGGGCAACCAAATTCAAACTTGAGTTTCAGCATTAACAACTCTTTATAAACCACGGCAATGAGCAGGAGATTAATCTTTCATGATTGCTGAGTTTTGGGGGACCATTGATTACAGACTTTCATGACCAGCACAGATTCTATTATATGTCCATCAGTGTGCTGATAAGGTATGATTTACTTACCTCTATTAGATCATAGCCTCAAAATAGGTCTGCTTTAATGAAAAAATTTTAAATTGGGGCAATCCTTATGCTCCATCAGATTCCTAACTTTCCTTGAACAGCAGAGTGCTGTTACAAAGAGCTCAGCTCTAACACAGATGCTGACAGAGACGCTCTGGTAGAAGTAGTGATAGCAGAAACTTGGCAGATCAACCTCCCCAAGGATCACATTCAACCCAGTGCCAGACATCTGGCTAACAGTCAGTGAATATTTGTTGAATAAATAAGCAGGTATATTAATTCCCAGGAATTCTTTGAGGACTCTCCAAGGAACTGTAGAGAATTTTAAATCCTCTTTCATGAATGATCGGTCCCTCCAGGGTTCAGATATGATGGTCAAATTCATGCGTGCCAACAAGAGGATGGCGCAGAGCTGGCGAAGGCCCACGTCTTCTCCAGTCCGTTGTTCCTATATTCCTGCACTCACGGTTCTCTGGGAGACATTAATGATGGCTATTAACCAGCTCTGTTAAGTGTTTCCTGTCACATCTTTTTCCGTGGTTCAACCACGACAGGGAGGCTAGTAAGTCGACAAGAGGCACAAGGGCAGATCTGATCATTGACACACCGGTAATTAGTACTAAAGCAATTATTCAATCCCTCTGTCTAGGGATGATGCTAAGAAACCAGTAAGCCTGAGAGAACTGGCCCAAAATTATGCTTTCAATGTAGAACTACTTTGGTGGTTTGAATGAAAAGTACTGCCCCTCCCCCTTCATAGGATCATAAGCCATTCCCCAGTTGTGGTTATAGAACCTTTAAGAGGCAGAGTAATGCTGGAGGAGGTATGCCACTACCAGTGGGCTTTGCGACTTTATAGTCTGACTAACCACCACACCCCATTTCCTACTTCCTGAGTGCTGACGCTATGCAATGCATCTGCTTCCGGTTTCCCAGGCAGCCCTTGCGTTCTTGGTGCCCTGCCCTGCCCTTTCCACCATGATGGACCGTATCCCCCGCAGAACAGCAAGCCAGAATAAACCCTCTTCTCATTTAAGTTGCTTTTTGACAGGATATTCTAATCACGGCAACAGAAAAGTGGTACAGTTGCTCCCAGAGGTCTCTCTCTTTCTTTCCTCTTTCTGTAAGTGTGACCTGGTAAACTGAACGATGCTAAGGCTTGTCTCTCAGTAACAACACTCTTTTAGCAGAAGGCATTTCTGAGGTAATAATGGAAGAGGGGAATTTTTCTAGCAAAAGAGCAGACCAAGATAGGAGATGACTTCAGAACTCTCCCCTTCCAGAAAGGCTACCCTAACTACAGGTTTCTCAAATTCATTTAAACTGTAGAGCTGAACACACAAGAAAGAAGGAGCCGTAGGGAGCACAGAAGAGCTGAGGAAGAACCTGCATGCTGGTGAGCTGGCGCTGCTGGGAGCACTGTGAGCCTGGTGTCAGTATCTTGATGGCTGCTCAGGCCCCGAAGGAGAGGAAAGAAGAAGCCAAACTCACGGGAGGAACTGGGTCGTTGAACAGCTGTAGCTTAAGCAAAAGGACAAGTGGTTAGTCAGCTCATGTAGCTACCACAGAATGTCATACCTGAGTGGCTTGAAAATGACAGAAATTAGTTCTCACTTTTCTAGAGCTCAGAAATCCAGGATCCTGGTGACGGCATGGTTAGGTTCTAGTGAGGACCTTGTGCTAGGTTACAGACATCTGAGGGCTGCTTGCATCCTTGTGGCCAGAAGGAATGAAAGATGGGAAGCTCTCTGAGGGCTTGGGATAAAACTAACCACATCCATGAGTGCTTCATCCCAGGCCTAACCACCCCTGAAGCCTCCACATCCTCAGACCACAGTATTTGGGGTTAGATTTAAATAAATGAATTTGAACTCTGGGCAGTGGTGGCACAGGCCTTTAATCCCAGCACTTGGGAGGCAGAGGCAAGCAAAACTCCAAGCTCAAGGTCAGCCTGGAGTTCCAAGACAAGCAGAGCTTCACAGAGAAACTGTGGCTCATAGATAGACAGATGGATAAGTAGATACATACATACATACATACATACATACATACATACATACATACATACATACAAAGCTGAGAGATGGGATACAAAAGCCTTTAGTCTAACTGGCAAACTAAACAAAAAGTTCACCCATCAACACAATGAGGAACTAAGGAGGACACTTCTGTGTCCCTTTTTTGTTTATGTGTGTGTGCCAGTGTGTGCGCACATGTGGAGGGTACACAGGAGGCCAGAGGACAGCCTCCAGTGTCATCCTCAGGGTCCGGGAGATCAAACAGAGATACTTGAGAGTCAAGCACTTGAGCCTCTGAGCCGTCCCCCAGTCATTTACAGGAACACCGCTTGGAAGCAAACGTCCCTGGCTCCTGAAGCATTTCTTCCTTTGTCATTGTTTTTATTCTTTACTCTTGGGTTTGCCATCGCCAGCATTCTTAGTACACAGCCCTAAGGTTCTGCTTAAATTGCTTCTAACCCTATTTTGCCTATAAGTTTTTCTTGGTTTTAATGTATAAATTCCCAAATACAAGACAAGATTTTTTTTTTAAGAATAACTATTTAACACAAGAGACTGTGCTTGGTGTCCTTAGAGAAAAAGAAATGACTGGCATAGACCATACACACATGCACATGCTTAAATATATACATGCACATATGCAGACATACATTCACACACATACATACACATATACATGCTCACATATACACATATGTAAGCACATACCCATACATACATACACACATATATACACACATATGCACGCATACATACACTATGCTAGATAGTTCTGTGTCATCTAAGAAGAGGGAGAAGCTGAAGTCATCTAAGAAGCGGGAACCTCAATTAAGAAAATGTCTTCATAAGATCAGGTTGTAAGCAAAACAGGAGGGCATTTTCTTAATTGATGATTGGTCTGGGAGGGCACAGTCCATTGTGGGTGGTACTACCCCTGGGCTGCTGGGATCTATAAGAAAGCAGGCTGAGCCAGCATAGGAAGCAAGCCAGTAAGCAGCACCCTTCCATGGCCTCTGCATCAGCTCCTGCCTCCAGGTTCCTGGCCCAACTTTCTTCAGTGATGAACAGTGATGTGGAAGTGCAAACCAAATAAAACTTTTTCTCCTCAACTTGCTTTTTGTCATGGTGTTTCATCACAGCAATAGAAATCCTAACTAAAACATATACATATACATATACATATACATATACATATACATGCACACAGAGCTACATACACACATATAAACACACACCCACACCACTGGGGATGGAACTCCAGGCTTTGTGTGCTGTCAAGTGCCCTACCACTGAACTCTACTCCAGCCTTAGGCCATACTATGTAGCCCATACAATCTCAGAAAGTAAATGACAACTCAAGTAATTATGATATGACCAAAAGCCCAGGAGGCACCTGTGGCATGGTGTATCTGTGACAGAGGAAAGTACAGATGAAATTTGGAACTTCTGGCTAATAATTAAAAGAAAGTCTAACTAACAAGCAAGGAAACTTAGCTACTATTTATCTACTAGTGATTTGTGAAGAAAAGTTAATGTTGCTATTTCTGCACAGCTGATGGTCTCCAGCACTCTGCCTTATCGTTAACATCTTGAGTTTCATAAGGATTTCCTTTCTTATGTCATTTCACTTGTTTACCATTTTAATTGTTAATTGTTTTCCATTCTTTTACTGCTAACCTTTGTAGGATGTAAGCAGGCTTGGACAAAAAATCAAAGTGAGCCTCTCTTCGGATGGAATCTACTTGGTGGGCAAATCCCCGTCAAGCACTGAGAGGGACATGATCAGAGTCATTCTGAGGAAGATGCAGCTACTCATAAAATGAGATCATTTTAAATTACATGCACAGGGGTGGGTTGTGATTTCTACGGGAGTGCACTTAGGCAAAAAGCCCAGAAAAAGGCACCAGGTCCCCGGGAGCTGGAGTTACAGGCAGTTGTGAGATGCTTGCTGTGGGAGCTGGGAAGTGAACTTGGGTCCTCTGCCAGAGCAGTGTGTGCTCTTAACTGTGGAGCCCTCTCTTCGGCCCAGGGCATAGCCTCTTATTCTTAATGCTGATAGCTGTGAGATACAGATCAAAAAATAGCACCCCAGATATAAAGGTGGTTATGGCAGCGAACACTTACCTAGACTCACCAGATTAACTTCTCCTGCAATGTTAAAATAAAATCTGCAAATTAGATGCATTGTTCAGTCTGTGCATTGCCTCTCATGTCTGTGTGGAAATGAGCAGTTTAGTGGCTGTCAGTGGGGTCAAGTTTAGTTCAGCCTAGTCTTTTCTAATTGTTTTCAGATTTTTAAATAAAAGTGATGGTCTGGGGGAAAACCATTTTTTTTTAAAGATTTTATTGTACATGTATGACTCTTTGCCAGCACATGTGTGCTGGTGTCCACAGTTCAGAAGAGGAGTCACATCTCCTGAAACTAGAGTTACCAGTGTTTACAAGTCACCAGTGTCGGTGCTGGGAACCAATCCTCTGCAAAAGCAAACAGTGCTCTTAACCACTGGGCTGTCTCTCTAGCCTGAAAGGAGCATTTCTAAGAACACACAGCATATACAATATCATTCTTTGAGAGTTCCAGGGGCATTGTTCTCATTAGAAAGAGGCCAGCAGGACAGACAAAGTAAGGATCTCCAGAAGGGTAGCCTAACATAAAAGTAGCAAGAAACCAGCACAAATTAACAAAATCCACTACTTCAGAATTCTAGAGGATAGGAGAAGGTTTATAAACACACGCACATGTAACTACAGAGCCCTAACCTACAGGAAGCAAAGAAGAAGAGGAAATAAAAGAACAGATATAAAGGAAAGATAAATTAATTATCAGTAATTTTGAAGAGTTCAAATTTCTCCAGGCAGTGGTGGCTGAAGACCCCCAAATTAGGGAGACCCTTACTCAAGTCTCGGGAAATCGTGGCCACCCAAGAACTCTCGCAAGACACCGTACCTGGATGCAAATGGCAGAGGCTTTATTAGGGAAATAGGCCAGCAGTCAAACCACAAGCTCTCTAGCAAGAGCAAGGTTTGGCCCAGAGTGATGGGTCAGGGGTCTTTTAAAGAGCAAAACCACAAACCAGGGGAGTGGGGAGGGGGGGAGGGGTTGCTAAGGATACATAACATAAGAATAGCGAAACATTCCAGAGAAACCCACCCTAAAAGGTTAATGGCCATGGAAATTACTCAGTACAATCATTTTCTCAAAAATGTGGTTTCACCATGTCACTGCCCTACTCTGTCATTTACCAACTATTTATCAACTATTTTTCACTAGCTCCAGTCGTAAAGCCACAGCCCTGTCATTGTGTTTTTACCACCTGAATGACTTTCATTCTTTACAGCCAGTTCCTGGAACTGATCTAGCTTGTTTCAGAGAAAAGTTTCCATGTCCCTAAAAGAACTTAAAAAGCATCTATATATGTATATATTCTATAAAATGATTTTTATAATTTTTCATTCTTCAGTGGCGCACGCCTTTAATCCCAGTACTTGGGAGGCAGAGGCAGGCAGATTTCTGAGTTCGAGGCCATCCTGGTCTACAGGGTGAGTTCCAGGACAGCCAGGGCTACACAGAGAAACCCTGTCTCCAAAAACAAAAAACAAAACAAAACAAAACAAAGAGTTCAAATTTCACTTTCAATAATAGGCGAAACAGCTATCAGATCTTCAGGAGGTCTGAACAATTGGAAGTAAAAAAGAATCCTTAAAAACCTATAATAAATGTAACACAATCAGACCTCCCAACCTTAGAAGAAAAATGCACAGGCATCTAGAGCACATGAGGAGATTCTGCAGGAAAGGCATTGCGCTAGGCCATCAATCTCATCTTTAGAAGTTTGCTTTCTGAGCACAGTACAATGGTGTTAGGAGTCTATTGGGGGAAAAATTGTGACAGAGTCACAAAAATGTCAAAATTAAATGAAGTTCTCTTTAAAAATTGATTAGAAAAAGAAATTGAGGAATAAACTTGAAAACACTTTTAGAGAAATAAAAATGTCAAGAAAACGGTAAGGCCATAAATTAGCTTTATCTTTATTAATTTTTATTACATCTTTATTTATTGGCACATGCATGTGTATGTGCATGGGCACCTACAAGCACAGGCAGCTGCATGCCACAGCGTGCAAGCGGAGGGCACAGGATAACCTGTGGGGGTTCTACTCTCCCTCCACCACACCCTTCCCAGGGATCATATTGTGTTTGGTTTGGACGGTTTGGTTCTGAGCCAAGTGCCTATCCATTTAGCTAGGTTGCAGGTCCTTGTTTTGTTTTGTTTTGTTTTGTTTTAATCAGCCACTTTAGAAGTGATTTTTTTAAGCTCTTTTTTTTCCTTCTGGAGAGTTTTCAGTTTATATTAACACTGGAGTTTTTATTTTCAAAAAGCAATAATATACAGCACCTGTAACGCTGTATAGTACGAAGTGGAAAGGGGTTTGCTTATCTCTATGGCAGCCCTGCAGAAATGAGGCGTTGGTAGAGAAAACTCAAGCCACAAATCAAAGAGGAACATAAGAAATCCCTGAAGCCTGACCTTCTACTCTCTGATCTACTACCAGTGCCTTCCATTGGCCAAACCCAAAGCAAGACAGCAATGAAGGCCATCTACTTATGCTCTCGGGATGACTTAGCAATCAGGAATCTCCGCTGCCTGCCCCAGGGACCCAGCAACAGGAGACATCATCACTAGCTGCCAAGATGTGACACATTACCGCTGTTGCCAGTAGTGGCTATCCTCCCTCTGCGCATGCGCTATAGCCCTTCTAACCGGCAAATCCCTCTTCCTGCTTTCTTCCACCCTCACCTAGAAGCAGTCTCTGTATACCCTCTCCTCAATAAAACCCCCACGTGAGATCTGTCGTGACTTTGTTGTGTCCATCCTTTAGATCATAACAATGACCTTCTAAGGCACCAAGGATGCAGTAGAAAAAGTCCAGTGCGGTGGCTTAAATAAAAATGCACCCCTAAACTCCTACTTGACGGCTTAGGGAGTGACAATAGGAAGTGTAACCATGTTGGAGTAGGCGTGGCTTTATTAGAGGAAGTGTGTCACTAGAAGTAGCCTTTGAGGTTTCAAATGCTCAATTCAGGCTCAGTCTCACTCTCTTCCTGTGGCCTGCTGATCCAGAGGTAGAACTCGTGGCTCCATCTCCAGTACCACGTCTGCCTGCGACCCCACACTTCCCGCCATGACGATAATAGATTAAATAGCTGAATCCTGTAAGTGAGCCCCCATTAAATGTTTTCCTTTATGAGACTTGCTGTGGTCATGGTATCCCATTACAGCAATAGGACATTGACTGAGAGAACTAGTATTACATCTAATGTTGTTTTGCCTGAGATTTAAGTAGGGCAGGTGTGGTGTCACACACACGTATTTAATACTGGCAATCAGGAGGCAGAGGCAGGTATCAGATCTTTGTGAGTTTGAGGCCAGACTGTACTACCTAATAAAATCCTGTCTCGAAAGAAAGACAGAAAGAAAGAGGAGAGAGAGAGAGAGAGAGAGAGAGAGAGAGAGAGAGAGAGAGAGAGTAAGTATTGGGGTCCAAGGGTCTCCCACAAACCACACGAACACTGATCTCAGTCAGACAGGGGTGGTTTATTGAATGTACACCCTAAGACTGATTAATCAGAATCATAGCTCAGAATTATCTGAGGCTATGACCCCCGAACATCTTTTTCTGTCAGCTTATAAAGAAACACACACACACACAAACCACAATGACCTCATACTCAGGTGCAAGAAGTGTTGCCCAGTGGTCAGCTCCGACTCAAGCCATTTTAGACATGACAGTTCATATTAACCTTTAACTTGATGGGTCCTAGATAAAGCTTTGTGGAATTTCTTAAGATCAGCAAACCTCAGAACATACAGAACATAATGGTATGTGGTCAGTAGGACCCTGCTCTGAGTCAAGTTATCTTTCTGTGTCAGTGACTGGCAGGCAGATTACAGCAACATGAACTAGCTGGAAGGCCTGGAACAAAATGGCTGCAGCTATATTAGAGGTGGGAGACAAGCTCAACATAAGAAAGTCAGAGGACCACCCACATTGCCTCGTGCAGAGCTGATTCTCACTCTCCAGTAGGAAGGGGCACGGCATCATCATTGAGGCATTCAGGAGTGTGCACAGGAAACAACACCTGGCTGCCAGGGGGTGACGGATACCGGGGATACCTTTTAGCCTTATTTTTCATTTTGATCTTGTTGTAAAACTCAAACAAATGACTACAGCACATAGATGGATATGGAATGAGATATACAACCAGCTGGAACTTGATCCCAGGGGTCTCTCTCCAGGGTGACACCTTGTAAGTGAGGATGGGTGACTGTTGGGAGCCGACTTTAGTAGAAAGTGGCTAGATCAACTTTGCAGCCATCTGGAACCATATACCCTGATAAAAGACTTGGTTGTCAAAAGCCTATAACAGCTGAAGCACACTCTGATAAATATATTGTTTATCCCACATAGCTTGTTTTGCTGTTTAGTGACCTCAGCTGTATGGTGCACGTGGTAAAATGTTTTCACCTGTGTTCTCCTGCTTGTGTATATAAATACCTCAGAATTCCCTTCAATAGGGGAGACTTGAGAAAATAGAAGAGACTGAATCACACCCTGTCTTGTCTCCATTCTTCGAGTCTCTTGCCCCAAGAGCCACACTCTCTCTTGACCAGAGCACTTAGCCCCAAAAGTGTTGAGGCAAAGTGTTGAGGCAGAATGTGGGCCTCAACAGGTGACAGCTCAAGCACCTTGCTAATCCCAAGGACACACGCTTCCAAATCCTCTCTGCTGAACTTTGGGGGTTGAAGTCATAGGAGACAGAGAAGACCCCAGTTTCCTGTGCATGTCCCACTTACATCCTGAGGATAATATAAGCATAAGTGGTCCATGGGCCACAGCCAGCAGCGGCCCCAGCAGGTTTGCACACAACCTGGAAGAGACTGCAGTCTTTCTTCTGGTGGTACCGTGGAGTCAAGGGCAGCGCAGATAGTATCTTGAAAGTTAAATAAGCCTTGCTAGTAATTTCCAGAACTTGCCAGTCTGCACAGGTAGGAACGGGCTGCATTCACTATAATTAAGCTACTTTCCTTCATACTTTAACTTGTAGACTCGGAGGCTCTTACTGCAGAGGGGAATCTTAGAGATAATAAACACCCAATGTTTGAGGGGTAATTATTATAGACCAGGCTTCGTATGGAGTAATCACCCAGCATGCTCATTTTGCTGATAAAGAACTATAACACATGGTAGTTAAACTAATGTGTCCGAGGCTACTCAGCCAATAGGTGTTTGATTCATAATCAAAAAGAGAACTCTTGCTTTCATCGCTCTGCCCTGCTTGAGGCAAGCTAGGCAACATTAACTCTGTTTGGGGAGAAACCAGGACGTAGAAAAGGAGAGTTGTCGGCTGCCATTCAACTGTTGAGAAGCTGGGTTGAGATGGTCTACTGCACTTTCAATCACTCAGTGGAGAAGAGAGAATTTCATTATCTGACGTTGCCTGCTGCTCCTATAAGGGAAGCCAGCATGTGGAGCAGCTGAGGAAACAGGAGAGAGACCCCTCCCACCACCACCGAGGACTTGTTTTGCTAAGTCTGTGGATCTGTGGGTCTCCCCCTTAGCATCTCCAAATATGTAGCAGTGAAAGTGACTTACATATCTCTCCATGTACCTCAGTGCCGGAGGGCACCGTCCACAGAAGTGAGAACAGGCACCATCAGGAACAGTATGCAAATTGGGATGTGAGGAAAACTCATTTGATTCCCCATCTGTCTCCCTGTTTAATTACTTAGCCATAAATTAGCACTTTTCACTAGCTATGTTCCGCAAATGTGATCAATTCCCTGACTTTAATGTCAAACTAGGAATATTTTTGGGCTTTCAAGTGTTTAGCCTTTTAATTTACATTTCCATTCTAAAATATAAATTAGCTATTGAAATCTGCCCAAATGCAACATTGGGGGGATTTCTTCTCCGGTTTGTTTTCTCATGAATGACATTTCTTTGATTGGATCATTGATGAGATGGTTTTTGAAACATGTTTCCCCCACCCCTAAAGGGCAAGAAAAAAAAGTGCTTTCAACATTCAAAGGATGTCATTAGGAGACACATCAAGAAGCGTAAACATGGGGCCTCAAAAACATAGAGCCTATAATCCTGCTGGCAACTGCTTGAAGCTGGCCCAAATGCCTCAACCTGACTTTTCTATCCCAACCCCACTAGACTTTAATCAACTTCCTAGCCCTGTTTGCAATACTCCCTGGCATATGCTAGTCTGCTGGTGAAATCCTTCCACTTTTACTGAGTACGACTGTGCCAAACTGGTATCCAGGCCCAACAGAGAAATACAGAAGACAAGATCACTTGTGAAACTCTAACACTATCAGGGATGAGACAGGAGGCAGAAGGCACATTAGGAGACACATGGCATCATATGGGAGTATGTGTGCAAGTGACAGCACTCTGACATTCTGCTTCCCTTCAGTTCTTGACAACATGGATCCAACATCGTCACAGAAGACTGTGCACCCAGCTCTAGGAAGAGAATCAAGATCAATTGAATCAAGTCATGACAACCAGTTCCCTGGGGTCCTAGATATTTCCCAACTACAGGTGGCCATGGACTGGTATTCTAGCTACTGAGACATAATGGGACATCCCCAGAATTCCAGGAACAATGTCTTCTGTGCATTAGTTCTGGAATGCCTCTTTCACCCCCTCTGTTATGAATGTGTATGTAATATTTCGAGTGGTGAAGCCATCTTGAGATGTGAACAATACAAAATTTACAAGGATGCCAGTCCTGAAATCTTGGAGTGACTGAATTAATTCCAGACGCTACCTACCTTTGAACTTTTTTTTTATTGTGTGAGGAAAAATAAATCTGTTACATGCAGCTGAAACCATTCCCAGGATGTATCTTCATATATATAACATCCTTAGCATATATTATATATAATATTTCAAGAATATATATATATAAGTTATAAAACATATTTAGCTACAAAAGTACTAAAAATACACCCATACCCATAAAGGGGGGAAGTTGCTGGAAAGCCAAGCTTAAGTTCCGTGCCTGCTTTTCAGCTGAGCCTCAAAATCCCCAGCTGGTCCAATTTCAGTTCCTCAGTTGGGTACTGACTCACCAGGCCACTAAGACATTGTGCTCAGAAGTGTGGCCTCTGGGCTGGAACAAATGCACGACAGAGACATGCTGCTGTCTTTTAATGATGTACTCAGCCAGCTCTGGGAGAAAGGGTAGACCCTGAGTATCTGAACAGCTTAATGGCTCCAAAGTCAACCCGAACAGGGTGCTGAGCAGTTGCGCAGCCTCCTGGGGAAGGAATTTCTGGGTTGGCATCTGTGAGATCAGCTAAGAAACCTTATTGAATGTCATAGCATAGTCCGGGAAAGAAAGAAGAGTTGGGCATGAAACAGTTTACACGCAAGTCCTATTGGAATTCTCATAGTTTTTTTTTTTTTTTTTTTTTAGAAAAATCCAAGCCCTGACAGTTATACAGAATTATTAGAGACTCTGGATAATCAAGTTATACTTCCCAATTTGCATGTGGCAAAATAAAAATAACCAAAACATTAAGGCTAGGGAAATATAATTTTAAATACAAAAAGATAATCTATCCTTATGTGGCTAACTGGTATTTTCCAAGAGTGTGAAGATCATTCAATAGGAAAATGTTTTCCTTTTCTTCCCTCCCCCTCCCTCTTGCTCCAGCCCCGCTCGCTCACATGAGGGCATCAGATCCCATTACAGATGGTTGCGAGCCACCATGTGGTTGCTGGGAATTGAACTCATGTCCTCTGGAAGAACAGTCATGCTCTTAACCACTGAACCATCTGTCTAGCCCAAGAATGTTTTTAATAGATGACAATCAGTGAACCAGGTTCACACACATGAAATAATCAGTGACCTAAATTTAAGGTCTTAGATTTGGCAATGGATTCTTCAATATGACACAAAAAGCGTAAACCACAAGAGAAAATATGGGTGAGTGTGGCTTGATTATAATCAGAATGTTTGTCCATCAAAGAACATTGTCAAAAAAAATGATAAGCCTGCCAACATAACAGAAGAAAATGTTTCCAAAATAATACATTGGATGTGACTTTAATATCAAGGGCATATTATAACTAGTAGGCCCCCAGACCTTGGCACAACTGACTCCATGATGAAAGTACCATTCAGGCCATAAAACCCAGAACCATCTGCCAAAAGTAAACAAAGGGACCTAATCCATCAAAGCCCCATAGTTCTGGGAAAGTCTCTAAAAGTACTAACCTTGCTTTTTGGCTTCTATACCTCTGCTTCTAAGTGTTCCTGTTAACTGAAGTTTGTTAACCCAGATAATGGCTTTTGTGCTTAAAAGCTCACCTCGGGAAAGGCTCAGGACTACCCTGGGATCCCAAACACCCAGTGTAGTCACTGACGGTTCGTATAAACTTTCTGTTGGTGCATATCCAGGTAGCCTTCACTGGCGGATGCTCTACAACAATACAAACAACAAAGAACTCAGTCTTTTTCAGATGGGTGTGGCATGCATCTGACATCTGTCCGAAGGAGCTACATGAATAACCAAAGAACCCACAAAAAGATTGCAATATTATTGTTATTCAGGCAATAGCTATTAAAACCATAGTGAAATGTCACTTCACATGCAGTAAGATGGCCACAGTTTTTTCTAACGTGTGAATTAACAAGAGGAACATAATGAAATGAATGTCATGAGCCTGAGGGGGGTGGGGCAACTATTCAATGGCCTCTTTATACAGTGAAGAGGTGCAGGAAATGCAAGATGCACGAAGCTGCTGACACAGCGTGGTGCACTGTCTCAGTTGCTTAATGTTTGTCAACTTGACACAAGCTAGAGTCATCTGGGAAGGGACACCTTACTTAAGAAAATGCCTCTAGGACTGGAGAGATGCCTCAGAGGTTAAGAGCGCTGACTGCTCTTTCAGAGGTCCCAAGTTCAATTCCCAGCAACCACATGGTGGCTCACAACCATCTGTAATGGGGTCTGGTGCTCTCTTCTGGTGTGTCTGAAAACAGCTACTGTGTATTCATGTAAAATAAAAGTAATAAATCTGTAAAAAAAAAGAGAAAAAATGCCTCCATCAGATTGGCCTATAGGCAAGTCTATGGGGGCGTTTTCATGATTACTGATTGGTGTGGGAGGGCCCAGCCCACTGTGGGCGGTGCCACCCCCAGAGCTGGTGACTATGGCCATGGATTGTATGAGAAAGCAGCTGAGTAAGACATGGAGAGAAAGCCAGTAAGCGGCCTTTCTCCATAGCCTCTGCTTCAGTTCCTGCCTCCAGGCTCCAGCAAGTCCTAGTATCCCTCAGTGATGGACTACAAGGTGTAAGCTTCCTCCCCAAGTTGCTTTTGGTCATGGTATTTTATCACAACTACAAAGAAGCAAACAAATATACTGTGTTTCAGAAGCCTTTCAAAAAGCAAATAACAGAGCTCTCTAAAATAATGATTGACAAGGGAAAGACAGGAGGTGACGCCCATAGTTCACCAAAGTGTGTGTCTACGAATAGATTCCATAAGGTGGGATAGGATGTCCACATACAACCTTGCTGATAGGTTCACTTGCTCACAGAAAGTAGGACAGCCTGCAGTCCATACTTTGTAAGGAAAGGACCTGTTGTTTCTGCATCCCTTGCTGCTACATGTGGCTCCTTCCTTGCTGCTTCTGGCTCATAACTAAGTTTCCAGTTTCCTTTCTGTTCTGCCCTCTCTACAGCTCAGTGACTTCATCACTCACTGGTCCAAGAGCAGTTTGTATAGCAAACCTAGAGGCCTCAAGCTCACAGAAGGAACATATAGCCCCAGTCAGCAAGTGACTTAAATGAGATTCAGGTCCACTGCCCAGAAAATCCCGCATTCATCCCTGCCACTTCTAAACCCATCTTCTTCCTACCAAGTTGTTGGGCCCCTTCCTCTTATAAGATAAGCCTCTTCCACTACTCTAGACACTTCCAGAAATTTCAAGATTCCTGCTACTTGGTTTTGTGTAAAGTACAATACCATCTTTGCTCACAACAAAAATTTACCTACTGCAGTATGTCTATAAGTCAAAATAACAACCATCTGTAATGGTTTTTTTTTTTTCTTTCTTACCGACGTGCTGTATTCTTTCCAGACAGCGGTTCCTGGTGCTGTGATCTAAAAAACTGAAACTATGAGTACTCATTTAAAACACAGACCCTTGGATCCCAGCCTGGAGCTACTGGACTCAACTGAGGGTATCTTTGGTGTCTCCTCCAGCCAGCAACTCTAGAGAACTGAGAGCCATTTGGCTGACAGGCACCTGACTTGATACCCAGTGTGCTTTACATAAACGTATCTTCTGCTCTGTTTTACCCTTCCCTTCTGTTTATATTTACTCTGTTGTTTTCAAGCCACATCTCTGGTGGTAATTTTTAAAATTTATTTGCTTGGGGTGTGTGTGTGTGTGTGTGTGTGTGTGTGTGTGTGTGTGTTTCTAGCCTCAAATTAAACAGCTAGCCAAGGATGACCTTGAGTAGTCCGGTTTCCCTGCCTCCACTTACCGAGAGCTGGGATTGCAGATATGAACTGAGGGCTTTATGCATGCCAGGCAAGCACTCTCCTGACAGGGCTACCCCCTCAGTCCTTTCAACAGTGCTTGCACACAACCTTCCAGAGGGATAGGCCACATGCATCTGTTCCAGTGAAATGATCATACCTCTGTAGAGATTAGAAAGGGGACCACTCACTTGCTCTGAGGATGCAGCCAGACACACAAGACACATACAGAACAGGAGTGGGCTTACATGAGCAGTGTTGTCCATCAGGAACTTGAGCAGCCCTGCCTTTGATATGAACCAGGCTCCAGACTGCAACCCTCAGATCTGTTCTACCCAGAAGAAAACGTGGTGGCTGGTAGCTAACTCTTATGGTTCAATGTCTCCCTCCAACCAGCTGCAACCAGAGTGTCTTCTTGCTGGGAGACGAACTCTCCTGCAACTGAGTGAGGCAGGTCTGGTAAGAACAGAGTCTGTAGCCGCCTGCGGCCACGAGTCAACTGGGTTCACCTGAAAGGGGGGCTGGGAATGAAAGGGGGACAGAGGGTGAGAAGAGATGAAGCCAAGACAAAGTTCTCTGATCAAGGCTCCAAGCTTTAATGTTCAGCTCTCAATTTAAAGGGGAAGGCCCAACCCACAACCCCTCCAGGTTTCAGCAGAGATGGGTGGGATAATCCATAATCCGTTCTAGGTCACGGCCGGAGATATCTCAAGGCAAACCCAGGGACAGTTCTGCTTCTGTGTTCTGTGCAGCTAAGGTGGGTAACTCCACCTAGATCCTATCACTTGGTCTGGTGTGGTAAGCAAGGTCTCTCAGGCCAGCTCATGGCTGGGGGAAGGGTACAAGAGCCAAGGCCAAAGGCTGGTTGGGAAGAGACCTCGGAAAAGCCTGCCCAAAGCCAGGTTAGGGGGGTCTCCGCCATGACTCAAACTGCCTTAGCTTGTCTCCTGATTACTCAACTGTACTGTCCAGGTCTGAAAGCTGTGTTCTCTCCAGGACCACAGAGGTCTGTGGTATAGGCTGTTCCAGAAGACAGCTTCCCAGGCTCTCAAGACTAGAGCTAACATTTCGTTTGCCCGTCATTTCACCCTTGTTGGCAAGCTAACGTTTCAGGTGCTGTATCTGTGTGATACATTAGAATGTGATGTGAGCATGCTGTAATCCTGGTTTATTTTTCCCAGAAAATCTCGGGCAGGCTCCCTTTAAAGTCTAGTCCAATTTATCGACACCATCTATAATTTGTCTCCTGATTTCTGGGAGAAAAATAATATAACGCCACTAGATATTGTATTTAAAAAAAAAATCCTGACGTTTTCTGAACATGATCATGCATGCCTATAACACTAGCACTCACGAGGCCTAGGCAGGAAGACCATGAATTTGAGGCCAGCCAGCTTGAACTGAGACTGAAAAGACAAATAAAAACAAATAAGCAAACATAAAACAAACAAGGTTTGGGGTGTAGACTGCTAACTGAAAGGTTCCCTAGCATGCCCAAGTCCCTAGATTTAATAGATAGTTTCTATTGCTGCACCCATGACCAGAAAGCAAGTTGGGGAGGAAAGGGCTTACACTTATCTGGCTTACACTTATCTGGCTTACACTTCCACATGTTGTTTATCACTGAAGGAAGTCAGGACAGGAACTCAAACAAGGCAGGAATCTCAAGGCAGGACCTGCTGCAGAGACCATGAGGGGCATTGCTTACTGGATTGCTCCTCATGGCTTGCTCAGTCTGCTTTCTTAACCCAGGACTACCAGCCCAGGGATGGAACCACCCACAATGGGCTGGGCCCGCCCCCATCAATCACTAATTAAGAAAATAAGCTGGATCTTGTGGAGGCATTTTTACAACTGAGGCTCTCTCCTCTCTGACGACTCTAGCTTCGGTCAAGTTGATGTAAAACTAGCCAGTAGGAAGTCTTAAATGACTTACAAAGTGTCTTGCTTTCTTCCATGCTCCCGGGTGAATTCCAAGTGCCTGAAGTTATGATATAATAAGTTGCTCCCTAAAAAAAGCCTAATTTGCACTTATAGATTGTTGTTTTGCTGTTCAAACTTTTTTTCTTTGTTTTGTTGGTTTGTTTGACTGATTTTCTTTCTTTCTTTCTTTCTTTTTTTTTTTTGTTCTCCCCCCTGAAATTCAGATACATTTGATTTCACAAACATGATATAAGATGTCCATATGCCAAGCCAGAGCCTTCTTTTTCTACTGGGGAGAAGCCAGTGGCCTTTTGACAGCCAGGGTGTCCTGAGTTCATCACTCGAACCTGGAGAAGCACAGGTGCGCTCTGCCATCCATCTGAGGATGGACCACTGTGGACTCTGCTGTTGGTCTGAGGCTGGGTCACTGTAGCCTCATTTCAACCGATGCTTCCCTTATGTTACATATCTTTAAGAATATGAGAGGGGGCTGGAGAGATGGCTCAGTGGTTAAAAGCACTGACTGCTCTCCCAGAGGACCTGAGTTCAATTCCCAGAAACCATCTGTAACAGAATCCAATGCCCTCTTCTGATGTGTATGAAGACAGGTACAGATATACTTACATATATAAAATAAATAAATCTTTAAAAAATTATGAGAGTGCCAGGCGGTGGTGGTGCACGCCTTTAATCCCAGCACTTGGGAGGCAGAGGCAGGCAGATTTCTGAGTTCGAGGCCAGCCTGGTCTACAGAGTGAGTTCCAGGACAGCCAGGACTACACAGAGAAACCCTATCTCGAAAAACCAAAAATAAATAAATTAATTAATTAATTAAAATAAATAAATAAATATGAGAATATGTGTAATCGAGATTTAATTTCCAAATGTAACATCTCTTATACTAGCTTACCAGGGCCTCTGTAACAGAACACCACAGATGAGGAGGCCCAGCAAATAGAAACTTATCTCACAATTCTGGGGGCCAGAAATCCTATGATAACTGTGCTAGAAAATTTGGTTTCTTCCAAAGCTGTTTGTTGGTGTGTAGACAGTGACTTTCTCCACCAGACTTCACAGATCTAATCCTTGGTGAGTATCTGAACCTGAGTCCGCCTTTCCTGTAAAGATACCAGTTACATGGGGTTAGGGACCACAAAAGTAACCTCGCTTGAATGTAACCAGCCTCTTTAAAAACAAGCAAAACACACGTCTATAACCAATATCGAATTCTGATCTTCTAGGAGTGAAGCAAAGAGTGGGTTGTGGGGAAGAAGAGAGCCCCTTCTGCCCACAATGCCCTTTGCACATGCACACGTCTTTAGGACATTCCTGCTTTAATATACATCTTGGGATATGTCGATTTAATTTCATAAACCAGATATTGGGATTCAACCTATGCTGCCTTCCTTTGACCTAAGACAATGACCTCAGAAAGGAGAGGCTGCCTTTGGCTCACACTTTCAGTGCACGCTTGCTCCAACCTGTTAACCTTGCACTGTGGGGCAGGTGAGAGTCCGGTGGAGCAGGCAGTGCAGAGGAAACGGAGTGAGGACGACAGGAAGGACTGGGGTCCCAGCGTCCCCTTCAAGAGTGGACACCAACCGCACCGCTCGGTTTCCTTCAATGATTAGTCAATAGGACCTTGATACGGAGTCAGAAAACACAGCCCTCAGATTGTTTGCTTATTCTTTAATAATTCCATGCATGTGTATGACGCACTTTGGTCATTGTTAGCTCTTTTATCCTGCCTCACCCCCTCCATCTTCCCATGATCCTCTTCTTCCCCAGCCAGTCCGTCTTCCATTTTCAAGTCACCGTCTGTGTATTTCTTTTGTCTTCGTGACCCCCTAAGTCTAACTTAGGGTTTGCTTGCATGGAGTTGAGGGGTATTGACTGGAGCGTGGAGACATTCACAGTGACTATATCACTGAAGAAAATAACTTCCTTTCCTCTGGCAAACATCACCTGCCAATAGCCAGCTCCTGGAGCGTTCCCGGGCCCCAGTTTACTCCGGCTTGTGCGGACCACTGTGAGCTTCACGATTGCAATGGCCATGCCACGTGCAGAAGACAGCGTTTATGCTCCTGACATCTCCCAGTTTTTAACCCTTTCCTCCTCCCTTTCCAGCCTTGGAAAGGGGTAACACGGACATCCCACTTATGACTGAGCACTCAAGGCTCACTTATTCTCAGCGCTGCAACTAAGTACGCTTCCCCCAGACTAATCGTGGCCTACGGCAAACAGATGCTTCTTCAGCCAGTGCTGAGCACAGCACTAATCTATAGACATAAACACAAATACTTAGTAGGCAGTGGACCCCATATCCATCTAGCAAAATAAAAAAGAGGTTCCACTGACCTCCAGCTGTGGGCTTTGACCAGGTTTATGGTGCCAGTCATGATTTTCCTGCTGTGGGGTGGGCCTCGATCTCAATCAGAAAGCGGGTGGTTAACCTCATAACAGACATGCCACTATTGCCCCTGGGGTCACATCATGCCTGGCAGGTTGATAAAGAGCTCCCATAGTCACAGCTGGACGAGACCATTGATGAATCTTCTCCCCCCAGCAGCCGGCATGGAACCTTCTGGCACCATGAAAACGGGTTAGCAGACACCTTGAA
This sequence comes from Arvicanthis niloticus, assembly GCF_011762505.2. Taxonomy (NCBI): domain Eukaryota; kingdom Metazoa; phylum Chordata; class Mammalia; order Rodentia; family Muridae; genus Arvicanthis; species Arvicanthis niloticus. The sequence goes on along the minus strand of NC_047669.1, from coordinate 71,698,662 downwards.
ATTCTGATCCTGGTCTCTGCCCGTTCTCGGTGATACTTAACCAGAGGAAAAGCGTGGGTGGGACACCCGCACGTAGAGTCCCTTGCTCCCTTTTATGATTCACTGCATCTCCTTGCTCTGTGAGAAGACTTTTGACTCAGTCATGTCACATGGAAAAGTAGCTGGCAGCTCAGATCAACACTTCTGGCTCCCTTCCTCTGTCCGAGACGGTGAACCATTTCGGCCTTGACTGCAGAACTGAATGTACCTCTCGTTGTGCCCCGCAGTGTCTTCAAACACCCAGAGAGATCTTGTGCAGGACTGGCAACAGCCATCAAAGGAAACGTAACTTCTCACTCACACAAACCCCAGCACAAGTCAGAGCCTTTGTTCTCGGTGAGCCAGCTCCCCTTCGCTGTCCCTCCTCCCTCTGCCTTGCAGAACCATTTCCCATGTTATGTAAAGGGGTTCCATAATTAGTCTTTCTAATTTGAATTATTTTCAAAGGATTGTTAACATCCTTACCTTTGTAATTTTAGTTTAATTCCTAGTGAATTGATTCTAAGTGATTTTTCTCTTGTGCATAATTAGTTTTTTTCCTTTGGAAAAAAAAGTCTTAAAATATTTTTTTAAAGGTGAGATGGTTATTAGGTATGAATTTAAATTCTCGCCACCTACATCTCAATGTTCGTGAAATGTCTTGAGTTGATGACATCAAGTCACTGCTCTCCAAGGAAGGAAGGGACAATGGAAGGGCGGAGGGAGGGGAAGGAGGGAGGGAGCCCTATACAAACTTGAACATGTCGATATATTCCCTGGGAAAAATTATGTACACAGAAAAGAAAAGAATAGATCTGAGGCTAGGTTAAGTAAATAGGAAGAGTCAAAGAAATGTGCTCAGAAAAGATGCCATATACATGAGCCAACATACACAGTTCAGATCAGAAAGAACAGGGCCGCATGGTCTGAGCACGTAGAACCACAGCAGCGACGGCAAAACCCAACAGGGCACATTTTCTACTTTCTGGCAGAGGCAATGAGGTGAGAGACTTATTGGAGAGCTCTCGATGAAATGACCAGCATCGTCCGCACTTATATATATCCCCGCCCTGCCTCTCCCTTGACCCTTTCCCAAATTCTCTGTCCTGTCCTCAAGAGCCCAGTGGAGGAGTTCAGACCTCTGCCCACAAAGCGTTCTTCCGATATTTTGACAGAACAATGAGAATCAATGAGGAGAAATTTTCTTTTCTCACAAAATCCAGATGTAGCATATGAGCCTCATGTGGTTTCTAGGAAAGGGGGGAGGGGCAAACAGAAGAGAAAAGAAGCAGTGGAAATCTGGAGACTTACGGCGGGCACGGGGAAATTGTTAGAAAACAAAACAATCTGCCTTCCCATCATCACCTGCATCCCAGACTGGCTCGCCTCTGTCTCATGCTCCCTCCTCACTGGTTCGTCACAATAGCTGCCCTGTGATTGGCTGGAGATCAAGAACAAACCGGAACTCATTAATGTGCACGCTTCCTGGTGGGGCATCCTTTCGGCTGCTGGCGCTCATTCACTCAAGCTCACTCCTTCCACTCTGTTGCCCTCCATTTCTTGGCTTTTTATTGTTGTTTTGTTTCATGGTCACCAGAGGTTGCCATAGGGATCCTAAGCGGATCCCTTATTTTCCTGCCTTCTATCAGGGTACCGAACATATTTTTCACAAACCATCAACACTGATCAAAACCTGGTCACGCAGGACCAGCACTCACAACGGGACAGCGATCTGACAAATGAGAGCAACTTACCTGCGACTGGTTTAGGACGGATCACAATTCATCTCTAAGAGTCGGACACGTTGCTGCCTTTCTATTCCTTTCGAAAACTCTTTAAGACAAGAAATGATGGGCACCCGGATCTCCTAGCCTTCCAAACTGATCTGACTCTGTGAGAGTAAGAAGTCTCATTTTCTTATCTTCCTAATAAACATGAGTGTCGTGACCGGTCCAACAGCATCTATCTCTCAGTTTTAAAGAAATAACAATGGGGGCTGAAGTGATGCTTCCATGTTAAAAAGCACTGTACATTCGTCCAGCAGATCTGTCTTCAATTTCCAGCACTCTCGTAATGGCTCATAACCATCTGTAACTCCAATTCCAAGGGATTCAGTGCCCTCTTCTGGCCTGTATAGGCACCAGGCTTGCGCATGGTACACAGACATACATGCAAGCAAAACACGCATAAACGTTAAGTAAGAAAATAAAATTTTAAAAAATTTTAAAGAAATGATGGATGGGTTAATGGAGATGGTGCCAACTCAGAACCACTGAGGATTAATAAGATGACATATGTAGCTCCCGCTGTGGGGTAAGTACTCATTAGATGGAGATCAAAGCTTTTATCTTCACCTACGTCAAAACCTTCAATAGCCACAGGGGAAAGATCAAGTTCAAACTGATTGAGCTACCTACACTTCAACACAGTTCCTCTGTCTCCCTCTTGCTGTTACAATCATGGTGTCTCCCATCTTGGCACCAAGACCTGCTCCTCCACCTGGGAAGAATGGAGTCTACTCATGTTTCCCATCTCAGCCTGGGAGTCTCTTCCCTTGTGTTGTGGCCTTTACTCTGCCTCAACGCTTTGGGGCTAAGTGTTCTGGTCAAGAGAGAGAGTGGGGCTCTTGGAGCAGGAGACGCAAAGAATGGAGACAAGACAGGGTGTGATCAAGTCTCTTACCAAGTCTCTTTTATTGAAGGGAATTCTGAGGTATTTATACGCTTTTGCCACATGCCTTGCAGGCGCGTGGATACCACGTGCCTTGCAGGTGTTGATATGACGTAAGCCTTACAGGCGTCTATAGCATGGATACCACGTGTGCCTTACAGGCATATATGGCCTGGATAGCACGTGGACAGCATGTGAACTGCATGCCTTGCAGGAGTGGATACCACGTGCGCCTTGCAGCTGGGGGCAGTAAACAGTAACACAAAATATGTGGGATATCAGAGTGTGCTTCAGCTGTTGTAGGCTGTTGAAAACCAAATCTCTTATCAGGGTATATGGTTCCAAATGGCTGCAAAGATAATCTAGCCGCTTTCTGCTAAAAGTCGGCTCCCAACACCCTCGGACTCTACTTCTGATTTCTCATAGGCTGAGCCAAGAAAGGTTCCTAGAGAGAGAGGAGAGACAGAGACAGAGAAAGAGACAGAGACAAGAGAGAAGTCCCAGAGTCAAAGTATCTAAGGAGAATGTAGTAAGCAGGGAGAGTTTTCAGAGCAGAGGCAGAAAGCGCCCTGTAAACATGTACCCCAGGATAATCCAAGACCCCAGGATAACCCTGGAACACAGCAGGACCTACTTTCTCCCCCTGACTCCGGGAGGTTACAGGAAGCTGCAGGTCCTTCCTGGATACTGAGCTGATGAGACTGACAAACAAAAGTGGGATCCTCAGTGAAGCACCCCAAAAGAATTTGGAAAGACCCCCGATTACCTTGGCACTACAGTCACAAGCTCTTGAGGTCCCTCATAGTGAAGGGAAGTATTTCCCCATATACCTAGCACCCCCAAAGCCAAATGGCTTGTTGTCTCCAGTCTTCAAACTTCCCCTGCCTCTTCACTCTCCCCAGGTTACCTCCCTCCACCCTCCATCCTCCATGCTCACAGTCTGTGACTCTGAAGGAATCTCAGGTCCTCACACTTATTCCCAGGGTCCCACTGTTGCTCTCTGGGGCTTCTCTCCACCTGGGGCCTCTTCTTTCCCCGAGAATCCTGCATGCAGAGCCAGTGCCCTTTAGAGCACGATGCTATCTTCTGGCTGCTGCACAGATGCTCTCCATCGCTCCAGGTTACCGGTTTCACCAAGCATAAGCAGCGCCTGGAGCCCTGGGCCTGACCCGCTCAGTGTCTTTCTCATTCACTCTTTACCCCATCTATAATTTCCTTCTTTGATTTTACTTATTTTAGTTAATTGGGGGCTTTTTGTTTGTTAGTTTGTATTACTTTTTGTTTTTGGTTTTGGTTTTTTTGTTTGTTTGTTTGTTTTGCTTGGTTGGTTTGGGGTATTTATTTATTTATTTATTTATTCCTTAAAAGGCTATCTTGCTATGTAGTCCAGGCTGGCCTGGTACTCACTATGTAGTCCAGGTTGGCCTTGGAACTCATGACCTCCTCCCACCTCAGCCTTCTGAATGTCAGGGTTACAGGCACGAGCTCTCCCTCAAAGCTGTATTTATTTAAAAACCCCTCCTGCATCCAACGGTACTCGGAAGATCTGTGTGAATGGTCCCAAAGGAAGCACGAGGGGAGCTCCCATGCAGTAAGACAAGCATGCTTCAGTGTTAGCTGCTTGCTCCTTCCTTCCCCCTCCCTCCGCCATTCTCCTCCAGCTTCAGAGGGCTGACAAGCTCGGACTTTTCTACACTGACTCTCTTGAAATCTTCAAGGGATTATCCCCGCTTCCTAAGTGACACGTTGCCCGCAGTTGCTGGAGTCAGAAGCTTCTGTAACTTGGACCGCTCTGTATTTATTTTGCTGTGGCTCACTTCCCTTTTCTGACAACTCATTTGAGCTGTAATTTACAAACTAAACAAGTCTCCCGCTTCAGTTACATGTGTAGACAGCCATACGCAAATGAGAGGATTTCGCTAGATGGATCTGAGTGCAGTTTGTCCCACTATAACAGAATACTGGACTCTGGGTAATTTGCAACAGACACAAATGCACTGTAGCTCTGGAGTTTGCACGGTCCAAGATGGAAGGGCTTGTATTTGTCATAAAAGGAGGGGGACGTCACACAGAGGAGGGAAAGGAACAGCAGAGACATGGAGCTTCTGTGCCCTTTTCCAGCCTCTGCACAGGCAGTGATCCCTTCACATTCACGAGGGTAGAGCCCTTCCTTGTCACCTGACACCTCCTGTAAGGCTTCCCTTCCCAGTACTGTCACATCAGAGGATAAGATTGCCACAGATCCTTGATGCATTCGAGACACAGTGGGATCTAATCAGAAAAGCAATGTTCTGCCTCCCCTGAGACAGAGCCTGCTCCTGGGGGCTGGGTCTTCCTTCCTGGGGGTGAAATTTGTCAGGTGCTGTATATTTCCGTCCATAGCATTCAGCCCACAGAGTCACCAAGCTCCATGTTCAATTCCAAGTCCTTCTTTTGATCAGCCTAGGCCTCTTTAGGACTGTCACATCCTACATAAGAGGACATAGGCATCCGTGTGGTCGGCTAATGGAGGCATCACAGTAACGGCAGGATCCCCCTGCTATGGCTACTCTCTCATGCTGAAGCTTCTGTAAGGTCAGGGGTGGGATCCTCATGGTGGGACCGTGTTTTTATAAGAGGAGGAAGGGACCAGAGTTCTCTCTCTGGTGTGAAGGCATGTTGAGAAGATTCCAGGAAGCCAGGAAAGACCCTTGGGAACCAAATCAGCAGGCTTCTTGACTTTCCATCAAGCTGGGGAATTGTCCCTTACATAGTCTCTGTCTGAGCCACTCTGAAGCAGACCCTGTCTACCTTCCCCCCAACACCACTGGGCCACCCTGCTTCCTTCCCGATGCTCAGCATCCTCTGTGCTATTGTCTCTAGGCCTCTCCTCCTCACAAGGCTTCCAACTTGACTTTGAAGATTGCTCACAAAATAAGTGTTTCTCTTCCTGGGAAGTGCCTTGTCCCAGTCTCTGGACACCTTTCATAATTCACCTTTCCCAATCTTCTCCCTTGTTGTGTGTAATTTGTAAAAATCACGCTTCTGCCCTCCCGGGAGCTCTGCCTGCGCAGCCAGCTAGGCTCCGAGGTCAGTCCCCACTGATCTCACTCAACTCCGCCAAGGATCAGGTGGCTGTTTTCCCCAGAGTGCTGCGATCGCTCCCCCAGCCCCTCCTGGCTAGCTTTGCCAAGCCGCCAACAACCGCCTGCTGCCCTCTTTCTCCGCCTGCCCACCTTAGCTCTGCAGATAGAAAACACTAGACAGCTTTATTATTTTAAAACTAGCCAGATAACTCAATGGCTGGGCGAAGAATTTCCTGCCCTAATCCTAACAGACAGCTCCATCCTACTTCCTTGGCCCCTGCTCGCAGCTGAGGCTATGAACTCTAGGTGCTCCAAGATTTACAGACTGCAGCTTCCTCTTCGTTCCAAAGCCTGGTCCCAATTCCTCTTTCCCTGAGTCCCTTCTTTTCTTCTGGGACCCAGAAGTCCCACCTTTTCCCTTTTTCTCAGCAATTGGCTTCTGCCTTTTTTTAAAAAAAATGACACAATCAAGAACCAATTAGGGAAACAACACGTTGCTCCCTTATCCCAGGTCTTGGTCAGTCTACTCCATCCCAGAGATGGAGACTCCATTGGTAGCTTGAGAACAGCGCTCGCTGCCTTCCTCTGTGCAAACTCAGAACCCACTCTTTGGATTATTTTCTGGTTGTGTACTTACCATTTCCAAACGCTTTTTTCTAAAATGTTGATAATATGGTTTTCAGGTAGGCACCACTCTAATGGCTTTTATTAGTTTAAACACATATTAAAATGAAATAGAAATACGATCCACCTTTGACTCTGGCATCTCATTTTAAAATTTAGCTGTTGCCCTCCTCGGAAGCAGGTAACCCTATCGTGTCAATAAAGAGAATGCATAGCAACTGGAATTTTCTCACCTGGGTAGCTAACATTTCTACAAGCTTTGCCCAGCCCACCCTCCCACTCGACCTGCAAAGGAGTCTGAGAATAGCAGAAATAAGAGGGCCCAGAGCTGAGTGTTTACTTCCTTGGTGTTAAGGAGCCTAGAGGCATGGAAGGAGTGGGCCTGGGTGTCCCAACGAAGACATTGCAACCAGGAACTGGAGGAGAAAACACAGACAGTAACCTATATGTCATATAATTGTACTATAGCCACAGGCTACATGGAGCCACTTAGAAATTTTAATTTGTATAAAATTTAAACCGTGGTTTCTTGCTGGCACTAGTCATATCTGAAGCACACAAGGATGCCTGTGGCTTCTGTAGACCGTGCAAACAGAACAACAGTTCCATGATGGTAGAAATGTTTACGGGACAGGTCCAATCCATAAATGACGAATGCTTACAATGACTATCAAGATGTGTTCTGCTCTCCAAACAAGTGTTAGGGAAATACAGACTTGGCTAGCTGAATGTGTGAGGGGAAAACAGTATTTTAAGATATCATTAGGAGATTCTCCATCCACTCAACTGAAAGAAGGCCACGAAGGACAGAGAGAAGAGAGCAAGACTAATCAGATAACTGTCGACACTGAGGAGGCTCCCTCCAACCAAGAGGACTCATCACTTCTAAAGCAAAAGGAAACCAGTGGCCAGAGGCCAATTGTCTGAAGTCCGCTGGGGGCTAGCTCAGCTTCAGAGGTTTCTTTCATGGTTCATGCAGCATTTGGCTCCATTGATTTCAGGCCATGGTAGAGCAAACATGCCCACCTTGATGTGCCTATAAAGCAAAGGGAGAGAGAAGAACGCACCAGAGGCAAGACATCTCTTCAGCTGCATGCCACCACGACCTAGCTCCCCCAGGCAGACCCTGCCTCCAGTCTCTACCACTTCCTAATAAATTCATCAGCAGATTGATCAATTCGTTAACTAGGTCACATCCCTCAGAGTCCAGTGACTTCACAAAGGCCCATCACCTGCCAACTAAGCCTTAGCACAGGACCCTGAGGGGGAATAGCTCATATCGAAGGTGACTGGGGCTGATCTCCATAGCTAAAAGACACAGTGCATTTGCCTAGAGGTGTCAGGAGAGAGGCCCCAAGAAGTTGTCTTTCTAAAAACTATAGTGTTCTGGTTTTGGCAGGTGTCATTCTCTAGCTTCTGCAGAGCCACAGGTACACCGTGTGTATGCATGCATGCATGCATACATGTGTGCACGAGCACAGGCACACACAGAGTAAAGATAAATGGTACATGATACCTTTGTGACCACCTATTATCTGATCTGTGATGTGACATGTATGTGTATGAAAAAAGGACACGCAAGCAATGTAAGAGGTATCTACGACTACATCACAGAGAGAAGATGCGACAACCTTTCAACAAGGCTGCAGCTTGTGTTTGCAAGATTATCCTACAGCCCTGGGGTTGGTTTGGAACCAAGTCACACACGTGATGGGCTCTGTGGCTTCTCCAGCTCCAGCGAGAAGCCTTGTGCTGAAATCTGCAGGACCCCAGCTGTTTCAAAGAAGTCTGAAGAAACAGGGGCTGGTGAAAGTACAGAAATAGGGTTTAATGTGTTCAAGGTGTCGCTAAGTGGCTAATAATATCTGGGGGGTGGGGGGGACACACATGCTGCCTACTCTCCAAGGCTTCTGCAAACAGCAGCCAATTAACCTGTATTCTGAGGTGGGTGCAAGTCGGAATCGTTACCGCTTCAGCTTGCAAAACCGCTTATCTTCGTCGCACTTCCTGTAGCAACACGCCAAGTGATCGCTAGAAACACGCCTCGTTTAAAATACCTGGGTTTAAGCAAACGGTGCCAGAAATTCTGAAGCGGCTCATGCATCTCAACTAGAATTCTCTCTCCTCCCCTAGCTCTAGGTGGCTATCCATTCTCCTAGACTGAACACCCACTCAGACATCCTCCTCCACAAAACTCTCCTCTTCTGTGCTTGTTCCTAAGCTGATTATTCTCTCTGGTGACCAACTTTTCCAGTTTGCCCAGGATCATCTCAGATTTAATTTTCAAAGTTCCATATCCAGTCAACCCAGATTACTGGGCCAATCAGAGAGACTCTCATCATCCTAAAGAATTAGTAGTGACTGTTACACAACTATAATAACCCTGTATCACTGTATAGTCATGTATGTAACTCAGTCACAGGCAGATTTTGTGTTAAGGTAATAAAGGGTTTACAGCTGGTCACCTTTTAATTTCCTTGGGACGCCTAATTTGGGTACCAAAAATTACACACTGGGGGCTGGCAAGATGGCTTAGTTGATGAAGAGCTGGCTATGTGAACATGAGGCCTGAGGCTGTTCCTCTAGAACCCATGTTTTTAAAACAATGACAAGAACCTCAGCACTTGCTTTCTGGCCAGCCAGTCTCAGTCAACGATCTCCAGCTTCCGTGAGATATCCTGTCTCAGAAATGTCAGGTACAAAGCAACTGAGAAAGATATCCAGCATCGATTGCCGGCTTCCACACACATGTGCATAAACCTATACACAAATGCACACACACAGACACACACAATCACATGTTCACTTTTCTTTCAGTACCAGGTCTCTCCTTTGACACAGTTCACATTGAGATGGCTGAAAGGCTTTGCCTTGCAAACATAGGCTGCATCTTCCCAGTGACTGCCATGGAGACCTCTGGCCTTCAAAGTCTCAAGGTCCAGAGCAAGAAAGATCCAGAGGATGGCAGAGAGAGAGAAAAAGAAGAGAGAGAGAGAGAGAGAGAGAGAGAGAGAGAGAGAGAGAGAAAGACAGTCACAGACACAGACACAGAGACAAACACAGAGACAGATACAGAGACAGACACAGAGATACAGAGCGGCCCAGAGGTTTTTACTGAGTGGTAAAAGCCAGTGGCCACATGCTTCTGGAGTAGGTCCCTAGGAAGTTTGTCTAACTGCTGATGCCCAGAGGCCACTTCCAGAATCCCTAATTCAAAACCGCTGTTCCCTAGCAATTCTGATTGAAGAAGTCTTCAAACACCAGGGGAGGAAATCACCTGACCCAGTTGAAACGAGCAGTCCTTGCACAGTAAAAACTCATTTTGACAAAGGAAAAAATAAATATTTACCTTAAATGCTTTGTGTGGACATAAGGCCTTCTTTGGGGTCTGTTGATTGGATGTCTTTGAGATTTTGATTTTTTTTTTTTTTTTTTTTTTTGGTATAAACTGTATTCGTGCTTTTCTAGTTTTGATTTTCCTAAAATAGAAGAAGGATTTAAGGACACTTGTGGAGTATTCTGAGAGTGGAATCCTTCCAGAACATTGAAGCATTTCTTCCAATCTTCTTACAGTTGTCTCCAACATAACCAAATTAAGCAACAGTTTGAGCAATTTACATATGTTGGGTCTCACCAAAGCATTCAACTGAGCTCTCTAAAAGGTAGTTTGTATCTTCGGGGACAAAATATAGATGATATGGAGAGAAGGTATTTTGTTCTTTGTTAACTGACTTACTCTGGACATGAAGACCATGCCTGGTATCTATACACATTCCATTTGTTGAATAAAATGGATCATGCAACACTCATATGACTTAATTCGCTGCTGTTATGAGTATGGGTGGTATAAAGAGACTTGAGAGCTACTGGCCAGTGGCCTTTATCCCAGCACTGAGGAGGAGGCAGAGGCAGGTGGATTTCTGAGAGTTCAAGATAAGCCTGGTCTACAGAGTGAGCTCCAGGACAGCCAAGGCTGCACAGAGAAACCCTGTCTCAAAAAACAAAAAAGGAAACAAAACAAAAACAAACAAAAGAGAGGCTCGAGAGCTCACACAGCTGACCCTCAATAAGCACAACATGTAGACCACACAAGACGATAAGGCTATGTGATTTTTCTGTGGTGTTTACGTTGTTTTGATGTAGGGTGTTGCTATATATTGTAGACTGGCCTGGAAATCTCTATGGAATCCAGGCTGGCCTCAAACTCATGATCTTTCTCCTCTTCTTCCTCCTCCTCTTCCTCCTCCTCCTCCTCTACCATCCCAGTGTCGAGACAAAAGCAACCTAAATAAAGGAAAGTTTACTTTGGCTCACAGTTTGAGGTACACAGTCCATTGTAGCAGGGAAGGCCTGGCAGCAAGAGCAGCCCTAGCTGTAACAGCGAGGACAAAGACGAGGATGGGAGGCAGTGGGTCACACTGCAAGGAAACGGAGAGGGATGGGAGCTGGAGGCCGTGCCTTCCCCTTTCCTCCTGTTCATTTGGTCTAGGACTGCACAAGGAGCAGGCTAAAGAGCTCCAGAGAGCACTCGAGGCAGATTGTCAGGAAAGTAAGATGACATAAAAAAAAAAAAAAAGTGAATTGATAGAGGCTGAGAGGTGGTGGAGACTCCAGAGGATGAACAGGCTGTACCATCTGAAGGTCAAGACTGTGTGTATAAAGACTGCAAGACCAGCTACTGCAAGAGGGCAACAGCACTGCTGACAGCTATAACGAGCTAAGGGACTTGACACTCAGCACTCAGAAGCTAAGACTCTAGAGGGCCACTGGTCGTCAGCACTCTAAGCCTAGAGTACTAAACTGGCTCCGGCTCCAGCCTCTAGTACAGTGAGCCTCCTGCCTCGGAAGCTCAGAGTCTTCAGTCTCCAGTTCTCAAGACTTAACAGCTCCAGGCCTCTGGATTTGCAAGGCTAGCTTGTGAATCTCTGGGACTCAGGGTCATCAGTGCAAAGGGACCTGCTCCTTGCTCTTCATGATTTCTACACAGAGAGCAAAACAACCCCTAGCCACCTATTTATGGCAAGAACTCAATGAGAGAACACATGTGGATCCTCAGGTGACTTATACCCAGGAGTAGACTCCACAGGTAATATTGATGATAATCAATTGACTTTCCACCTGCCTTTCTTTCACCGGGATCTAGGATCAGACTGGAGCAAGCAATGAATACTACGGCAGGTTTAATTTGTTCCTGCCGTGGAAGAATGAATCCTGATCTGTTGAGAGTTATTAACCTTTGCACCTGCAGATCACATCTGTTTGGAGGACAATCAAGAACCGGACACATGAAAAAATGCTGTGTGTGAGTGCTCAAATTGTGGGTGACCTCAAGGCTCACCGATACCCTCTCTCGCCCCACCCCTCCATCTCCACCCCCATTCTCACCAAGAGTTCCCTATGTCAGCTCAACCAAGAAGGAGAAAGTCAAGGTTAGCTTGAGGGGGATCTGCTTGTCGTGCATGTACCAACCTCGTTAGACTGATAACCCTGTGCCAACACACTTGAATGGCCACTAAAACAGTAGGCAAGGAAAACCGTCCTACGTCCTCCAGAATGGCTCTCAACCATCCTGATGCTGCAACCCTTTAATACAGCTCCTCATGTTGTGCTGACCCCAACCATAAGATTATTTTGTTGCTGTCTCATAACTGTAATTTTGAAGTTGTTATGAACAGTAATATAAATATCTAATATGCAACCCCCAAGTGGGTCATGACCCACAGGTTGAGAACCACTTAAACAGGGTTGGTCTTTGGGTATGACATCTTATTGTCCAGTTTTTGTTGGATGAAGAAGCTTGACATTACATATTACTGGTTCTTTTTTTAAGATTTATTTATTTATTTTACGTATACGAGTTCAGTGTAGCTGTCTTCAGACACACCAGAAGAGGGCATTGGATCCCATTACAGATGGTTGTGAGCCACCATGTAGTTGGTGGGATTTGAACTCAGGACCTCTGGAAGAGCACTCAGTGCTCTTAACCAGTGAGCCATCTCTCCAGCCCATATATTATCGATTCTTCAACAGTGGTTGATATTAAGTTGCCCGGTCAGGAACCTGGAGGAAACAGGCTAGGAAACCAGTGTCAGGGAGATTTAAGGAGCATAGGATTGGCATCTAGACGCCTGTCTCGAGCGTATAGTCCCCAGAGACCTTCACTCCATGGTGGTAAAGGTAAGAATGAGGAGATCAGCCCTGTAGCTGCCAGTCAACTCTCTCCCAGCCAATGAGTGACTCTTGGGTGGGCTCATGCACAGGGCTGACGCTAAATCAGGAGTGGAATCCGTGAGTGGAGTCAAAGATGCAGGCGCCTTCGTCACAGCTGATCTGAATAGCTTCCTAGCTTAGGCACTAACAGCAACCGCTTTCAGCCGCAACAGCTTTCAGCCCTGTTAGTTCCTCCTTGAAGGGACCAGCCTGCCCCCTGGTGGTGGATGGGCTTTCCATCCACCAGCCCTTTCCGTTACAAGGCAGACTTGCTCTGGATTTGAATTAGCCTTTACACCTACTGTTGTTAGAGTAACATCACCAACCACCACGCCACACACGGTGCTGCTAAGCAACACCACACATTTCAGAAGAAAAATAAGTCAATGGGATTCTGTGTGTGGGATTCTGTGACAGTGTCCCTCAGAACTACAGAGAGAGAGAGAGAGAGAGAGAGAGAGAGAGAGAGAGAGAGAGAGAGAGAGAGAGAGAGACATTTACACACAAGCAGGAACAAATACACAACAATGTAATGTTGAAAGTTGGTTTCGGTCTCGTTTGTCTGTCAAGAATTAGGGTTGCTGCCAGTCAGGTGGATGAACACCACGGATTCGTGGGCCATCTTCTAATACTGCCATTTTTATGATAAAAGTCTAGCAGACTGACCATCAAGATGTGAAAACTACCTGGGATAAAGACTGTATTGCTCCAGCCGGTCCTGCTCCAGCAGAGTCCAGTCTGGGTGAAGGGCTGGCTGATTTCAAAGGGAACATGGCAATGGGGGAGGGAGGACGCATCTAACAATGTAAGGCTCTTGACCAGATATGAAAAGAAAAAAAAAAACACTATTAATTCTTCTCACTGAAACATATAGGCTGATGTTTTAACAAGTTTATCTTCTCCGCTTATTTCGCTATTTTTATCGTATTCACTTATTAAAGTATGTATGTGCATGAATGCACTCTTGCACATGCCATGCCATGCATGTAGAGGTCAGAGGTTAGAGTGAGTTCTGGAAACTGAGCTGCTGCCATCAGGCCTGGCGGCAGGGGCCTTTATGCACTGAGCCACCACTCCAGCCCCGTTTCATTGTTTTATGTGAAGCCGGTAGTGAGCATTACTACCTGCGCTCACAGTGAGGGTTTGAATCTGCTTGGCCCAGGGAGTGGCACTATTAGGAGGTGTGGCCTTGTTGGAGGAAGTGTGTCACTGTTGGGGGTGGGCTATGAGAGAGCTTCCTTCCTCCTAGCTGCCTGGAAGCCAATCTTCTCCTGGTTCCCTTCAGAACAAGATGTAGAACTCTGAGCTCTCAGCAACTTCTTCAGCACCAAGCCTGCCTGGATGCTGCCATGTTTTCTTCCTTGATGATAATGGACTGAATCTCTGAACCTGTAAGCCAGCCCCAGTTAAATATTGTCCTTATAAGAGTTGCCTTGGTCATGGTGTCTGTTCACAGCAATGGAAACCCTAACTAAGACAGCATGGATTGCAGAGTATCGAGACAGAGTCAGGGTGGAATCCCCAGGAGTGCTCCTGGATCAGAAATCCTGAACTTGAAGGTGACTCAGAACATATAAGGCACAAATGAATTCAACTAGGCTTTAACAGGGGAGCACATTCTATGATAGAATGAATGTCGGTCGTTTTATCTCAGGTGGGAAGCTTGAACTTAAGACCACAAGTACCTGTATATGTTAAGACACTGAGCCACTGAAGCGGGTTTTTTACTGTCACTCTCTCTCTCTGACTATCCAGCCACAAAGATCCTTGTGTCATGAGTTTGGGAATGTAAAGTCTGCTCCCATGACAGAAGCTGGAAAATTGTAAAATTGTAAAATTGTCTTCCTCGACCTCCTTGGACTTAGATCCCTGGAACTAGGCACACCCAGGACTTAGATGAAGAGGAAGATGACCGATAATCCTTAAGGAAGATGGGGACCAAGGCACATGCTACAGAAGTGATAGAGGGTGGTGACCACAGACAGAGCTGTTTAATCTGCATTGACAACCAGGACAAACTGCCCCAACACACCGTCCTCTCTGTGGTCTGATTTTAGGCATTTCCCTTATTGCTTGCTTCCACCATGTTCTTCAGCCCTCCAGATGCATCTAAGGATACATAGGTCATACCTGTGGTACACTGCTCTTTCGTTAATGGCGGCCAGTCATTTTATCTTGCGTACAAGTCAGTCTACAGTTGTGGAGTCAGGGTGCATGAGACTGGTTATAAAATGCCCAGTCTGCTCCTGACCCTAGCCTCAGTTCTGACCAGTCCTGACCAGGCAGCCTTGAACTATGTTTTTACCCTTTCCTCCTGTGTTTGCTTTTCAGCAATTACTTTGATCCTGTTTCTTACCTGACTCTCCCAGTAAACAGTCCATGGGTGCTGGAACCCTGAATCTCTCTGCTTTGACAGAATAGGACTTAGACTTTGACAGGTTGGATACAAATGGAGATACTATTTGTCTTGGAGAAAGTCTCACAATGTTTCATTAGGATTTATGAGAGCCTCTGCAAATGGCCCCTGGTTCTCAGAGGGCTTTCACGTGGTTTCTCATTAAATGCTCCTCATTGTCAATGGTTCTTTTCTCCTATTGTCCAAGGGCCTGACTTATTACTGTCATTTCCTACAACCAAAAAGTGACCAGCCAGCCTCCCGCTGCCACTGACCGTGTTCAAACACTTCTCAACTTGTTCCTGTGGAGCCCACACCCTGACGCTGGCCTCCCTGCGTGGGCTCCAGAAGCACCACACTCCGACTAGTGAGAGCCATCCAGAGGAATGACACCTCCATCACCATTAAACCTTGTTGGCTCAGCCTATGTAGATGTCCCATAATGTGTCGTACTGAACAACTTTAAGCCACGTGCTCCATCTTTTCAAAGAACCCAGATGCCCCTGGGTTGAGTCCAGGCAAACAGGCTTTGCTTCTCTGTAGATGCAGGACTGCACAGTGGGGTATCCTGTGGCTCACCCATGAGCAATAGGAATCTCTTTAGCGTGTCTTCGAGAAGATGTGTAATCCTCATGCCAGCAAGGTTCTGGTAGCCTGCTCTTACAGCCTCATGTCCAAAGATGTGCAGGTGGGCTAGGCCCAGTTTATAGTTCTCACATGCAGTTGGTTAAGCAATGCAGTCAGTAGGTAACAATTTGGCCTGGTTTGCACAAGACCATCCTGCCTTAAAAGCTGACAGTCCCCAATTCAAGGAAATCATGAGTTTCAGGCCAAACCAGACAAGTGGTCACCCTAGTCATCTACTGTAGTGGAAATAGAATGTCAAATCTGAGGTCAACAAAGAGTTAAGATAAAGGGTTTTACTACAGCTGGTGCTGGTGCTGGCGCCCAGTATGCTTTCTTTGTACCCACTCAGTGCTTTTTCTTAGCCCCACCAAAATAGTAAAGCAATTACCATTTTATTCCAGCTTGAAAATATTCACAGATATCCCAGAGCCTGCTCTCTTCTAGCTGACTGGCTACTCAGTGAAGCGTGCCCTGTCTCTCTGCCTCAATTTTCCCTCCTTTCCTCATTTTAGCCGATCTCCTCCAGACCTCTTCCAATTTATCTGCATCTTCTTGATACCACGCAGTCCAACCGAATGCCAGGCAGTCACCTCCTTGACGCATTATGTGCCTTGGATAGCAAATGCAGCAAAAGCCACGTAAGCGGCGGATCCAATTATTGTAAGTGCCTTTCAGACCCGTGCGCACAAACACGCACACACTTTGTTAGTCAAAAGAATGAAATGCCTTCTGAAGGTCAAAGCCCACAGTTCTTAGGGTTGGAAAAGACGGGAATAAATGATTTTGTAAAGTTGAAGCTTGTAGCAGGAACGGTGGGCGGAGAGCTGAGGAAGTTGGCAGAGGTCTTCCTCTGCTCCCACCAGCTGGGCAAGCACAGAGAAGTTAGTTGCCAGCTAACTCTCCATTCCTCAGGGAGAAAAGAGTGGACAGGTTACACTGGCCATCACAAAAGCCATTCCCGTCACTGCAATTTGAGGACAGACATACAGACATCACTCGGGATAACACCTAAACCAATGAAGCACAATAACAAGGCTGGATCTGGACTGGATACACCTGTTCCTCCAGACCATTTCCTGTGGCTGCTCTAAGAATGTTTGTTTTTAGAAAAAAAGGAGAGAGGCATTTCTGTAGTTGCCATGGGCAGGATACCATCCCCACCCTCACCAGACTCTACAAATGTGCCTGGCTTTAAGTCAAAGGGGAGTAGCATCAGGGTGTGCTGAAGTGGTAGTCACACAACTGGGAAATTCTGTGTTTACTACAAAACATAAAAACATTAGTCTCCATTAAGTCTGATTTAAATGTTGCACACTTGGACATGTGTGTGGCCATGTGGACTTCATGCAGGTGTATAACATTCATGTCTTGTGTATCACTTAATAAATAATTTAATTTAAATTTTAAAAAGAAGAATTTGTAGGCAGGTGAGATGGCTAAGCAGGTGAAATCACCGCCAACCCTGAGAATATGAGTCCCCAGGACCATGCGGTGGGAGGAACAGACTTCTGCAAGTTGTCCTCTCCCTTCCACACGTGTGCCATGGCATGTGCATACCCAGACATAAACATGTGTGCCATGGTGTACACACACTCAGACATAAACGTGTGTGCCATGACGTGCACACCCAGACATAAATGTGCTGAATAAATAACGAATTAAATGTAGTTCTTAAAGGTTTAAAAATAATTTGTTTTATATATAAAGCAGAATTCAAATCTGGCATCAGATTATGGTCAATGAGGTTTTCACTGACATTAATGGCCAGTTAGACATTAAAAATAAAGCAGATGGCAGGAGAGATGGCTCTGCTAGTCAAGAGAATCCTCTGGCCCTTGGGCTTGCTTTGCACAAGAACTGGAATTTAATCTCTACCACCAATGTGGGAGAAAAATACAGGCATGGAGGTGTACACCCACAACCCCAGCACTGGAGGAGTGGAGGCAGGAGGATCCCTGAAGCTTGCTAGGCTTGGCAGTCTGATCAAATTGGCAAGCTCTAGGTTCAGTGCAATTCTAAGGTTGTGAGCATTTGACAAGATACACAACATCTGCCTCTGACCTCTACGTGTACATGTACACATGCACTAGCACACATACACATACACATGCACTAGCACACATGCACACACACGTACATACACACGCACATATTATTATACATATGCACAAAATAATAGCAGGCATTGGAGACAATTCTTCAACATGGAGGAAAACCCCAATCTTACAGAGTGGCTAAAAGTTTTGGTTTTTATCTATAAAGTACTAGGAATACTCTGACTACAAAAATATGCCCCACGTCTGAGCACTGGTAGTGCACACCTATAATCCCAGGACTTAGGAGACTGAGGCTGGTAGATCAGGAGTTCAGATCAGTCCTGGTTACATCATAAATTTATAAATGTCCCATGGATTTCCAGAAGACTGAGGAGAACTCTGATGAACCCTCACTGAAGGTTGTTCCCTTAGTAGATTGTACTGGTCCACTTTGAATGGAGAGTGACGGATAAGATATAAGGTGTCAACTTGGGGGTACATATTTTATAGTTTTGAATAACACAGTAGTTTCATGTATTTATAGGGTACAGTGTGGCATTTCCATTGGTGAAGCCAATCTGTACCACTCAGATCTGGTAACTGACATGCTTATTACCTCAGACACAGGGAACATCCTCTCTGGGCCGTCTTGACGTATCCACTGATTAATACTTCATGACCACAGTTACCCAACTACACTCTAGAATGTTGGAAGTTATCCGTCCAGTCTGTTTGAAGCCCCTGGACCCATGACCATTCTTTGTCCCTCCCACCAAACTGCTTTCCCTCAAAAGCCATCAGCAGATGGAGGATCGCCAACGTGTTGTGTTAAGAAACTGTTTTTCTGTTCAGCAAGAAGGCTGCCACTTCATATTCACAGTGTCTTGTGTGAGCAGACCATATATTTGCCACCCAGGAATACACACTCTTTTCTTCTGATTAGTTTTGCTGGTTTGGTTTTGTTTTTCACATACACTGAAATCAAATTTTTGCCAGAAAAAAAAAAAAATGCAATTGACTCAGATCATGCTGTCTTTCCCCCACATTCTGTAAAACATTTCAGAAGTTAGAACCAAGAAGGAAACACCAGGTTCAAATACCTGCTGATGGAACACGTGACCACATAGGACTGTGACCAATGGTCACGTAGACCAGAACAGAGTTCTCCATGCTAATGAGGTATCTAGACGGGCCCTGAGGAGTTTAACCAATAAGCTTACCTTCTCGGACATTCCTTCCTAGAAATGGTGTTTAATCTCTGGTCCAACCTGAGGAAGTAGTATGAACCCATTTTCTACATTGAACAATCAATAAACAGTTTGAAACCAAGGACTGTCTCTCATCAAGAGCCATCGCAGGGAGTGTAAGCTGCTGACCTGACGGCTGACTAAACGGCACTGCAGATCTGTCGGCTGAGTAAAGCAGCGCCACCGACTCAAAGCGGCTGACAGCACTGCCGCTTTGACTTGACAGGCAAAGACGCGTGCGCACGCATTTGCATGTGCCAGCCGCTCTGACGCGGCAATCCAAGATGGCGCCTGCTTAGGCTCTGGTAGTGACTACCAGTGCACTGTGTAACTTTGGCATTTGACTTCAGCCCCTCCCGAACGGGGCATGCAAATGAGGTACCACTAGGGTACCACAAACCTGGCCAATCACCCCCTCCCGGGGTATGCTGAGGTGTATGCATATCATATGCACTGCAAATTGACCAATCGAGCACCTCCATGCGCTTTGCCCCTCCCAGGGCTGAGGGTATATAAACAGCCCGTTCTGGGCATTTCAGGTCTCTCCCAGAAATCTAAAAGAGCGCTTCCAATAAAGGCTGTTGAGAAGGATCCGGTTTGTTGAGTCTTCCTTGCTGATCTAGCGGGGGCGCAACAAGGGAGTATGGAGGAAGCCTTCATCTACAGAGCCGGTTCGTCTAAGTCTCACAAAGAAGGCCACCTCTGTGCTCCTGGACAATTTCTGCTAAGCTAAGGACAAGGACCAATGAGCCAAGCCATTGTTCTCCCTCCCCCCGGTCCTGGGCTCATCCTCATAGGCCTGAAGGCCCCCTCCATTCCCGACTTCTCTTTGAGATTTCCAAGGGTATCTGTATGTCCAGGAGTCAGGGAACCCCAGCTTGGGCCTCAGCCTACGCTGTGTCTCAGGCTGAGGCACCCATCTTAGGCTACAATTCCCCACGCCTGAGTGGAGTATCCCACTTCCTGCAAACCCAGCAACCCATGGCAGCACAGGGTAAATGTAGTCTAGCGTTTCACCTCCCCAGCAGAGTTCCCCCACCCCAGCGGTGAGGTGGAACACAGAACCACATCCCCATGTGGATGTATTAATAAGCAACAAACTTTTTAAGAATTTATCCAGGACAAGGTAGAAGAAGTAAGAGCACTAGAGAGAAAGTATCTTCTGAGGGAAGATGAGGAACTGGCTATAAGTGCTGTTGCTGCTGAAGATGAGAATTGTGATGGCAACAGAAATGATCTCACAGCGGCGACCTTAATGGTGGGGAACTTGCGGGTTCCTGTGTGGGCTGGTTCTCGTCACACAGGAGAAGCTGAACCCCAGGGATGCTTCATCATTCACCCAAGGAAACATAGCTGAGAGGCAGAAAAAGAAGAGGTTTCCAAGATCTGGCTTTTTTATTCCCCTTGTTTTTCAAGACAGGGTTTCTCTGTGTAGCCCTGACGATCCTGGAACTCTGTAGACCAGGCTAGCCTAGAATTTATAGAGATCCGCCTGCCTCTGTGTCCCAAATGCTGGTATTAAAGGCATGTGCCACCATCACCCAGCCCAACATTCTGCTTAAAACCTAAACTAAGTGCTGGAGAGACGGCTCAATGGTTAAGAGCACTGACTCCTCCTCCAGAGGTCCTGAGTTCAATTCCCAGCAAGCACATGGTGGCTCACAACCATCTGTAATGGGGATCCGATGCCCTCTTCTGGTCTGTCTGAAGACAGCAACAGTGTACTCACATGAATGAAATAAATAAATTATTTTTAAAAACCTAAATTAAATAGGTTTTATTACTGTAAAGAAAAAAATATATATATCAGCTGAGATTCCCTTCTCCGGTGACTCAGGGTTGTGTCGAGTTGACGATAAAAGCTAGGACATTAGTGATCATTAAGTTAAGCCAGTCTCTGAACAACTATTATTCATATATATGTGAATATATATATATTCACATATATATGATATATTCACATATATGAATATATATATTCACACACACACACACACACACACACACATATATATATATATATATATATATATATAGAGAGAGAGAGAGAGAGAGAGAGAGAGAGAGAAACAGAAACAGTAGTCCTCAATTCATAATAGGAGTAGTGGACATAAGGGGTTGGAGAGATGGCCCAGCAGTTAAGAGCACTGGCTGCCTTCCAGTAGATCTGAGTTTGTTTTCCAGCATTCAACGCCATGTTCTGGCCTCCACGGGTACCAGGCACACATATAATACACATACACAAACATACATGTAGACAAAACACCCATACACCTAAAATAAACAAGCAAATCATTTTAAGATAGAAAAAGCATACCGAGGGCTCAGAGAAGTGAAATGGAGTCAGCTTTAGTTAAGACTTTGGGAGGCTGAGTGTCAGCCTAGAGTGGCAGGTGGCCCGACTGAGGCTCAGAACAGCAGATGCCCCACCCTTCCTCCCCTCTTCTTTGTAACCAGGATGGAAGAATCATCCAAGTCTTACCCATTCTGAAGCCATTTGCCCACGTTTGTCTTTTTCTCAACAAAAACTGCATGGGCAGGTTCACCTCTACCCTGTATATTACCCTTATGTTAAATCTTAGCAGCCTGTGACCTTGCAGACTTGACCTTGACCTTGGATGTTAGTCATTTTCTACTTTAAACTTCTAATTTGGGGAGTAGCTTAGCGGAGTTGGGAGGGGGATAGTTAGACCAGCAGACATTAGCAGGTGTTTTCTGTTCATATGTAGCTGAACCTAGGCTGGCTCGAACCATTAGATGCCATGTCTAACATACATGAATTATTTTCATCCATGGAAGAAGTAGTTCTGCCACCTGCAGGAAAATGAATATAATTGAAGATAACAATTGCCCTAGTTTCCTTTCTGTTGCTGTGACAAACACCATAACCAAAAGCAGCTTAGGGGAGAGAAGGGCTCATATCATCATGAGGTCACAGTCTGTTACTGAGGGAATTTGGAACAAGAATTCAAGCAGGAACTTGAAGGCGCATCTGCTTACTCCTCCACACAGTATCACCTCTAACCAGGGAACTTGTTCAAAGCCAAGGAAGTTCAGCAGAAACCACGGAGGCAGCTGCTTGCTGGCTGACATAACGGCATACACTTAGCTAGCTTTCTGTGCAGACCAAGACCATCTACACAGGGAATGGCACCGCCCACAGTGGGCTGGAACCTCCTATAACACAGGCTTTACATGAATCCCCCATAGATATGCCCATAGGCCAATAAGAACTAGGTAATTACTCAACTGAGATCTCCTTCTCAGGTGACTCAGGGTTGTTTCAAGTCGACCATTAGAGATAGGAGATTGGTGTTCATCAAATTAAGCCAGTCTCTGAACAACTATCGTGTTTTCTCTAGTTTGTGATTTCTAGATGTTATACATAAAATCATGTATGTACATATGGCATGGAAGTGAGTTGAAGCTGCCTAGGGAAACAAAGATAATGGGTAGAGGTCAAAAAGGGAGGGAGGGGATTTAGTATACAGAATACTCTTGCTTGAAATTTTGTAAAAAAAATAAATAAATAAAGTAAGTAAGACACTAACAACAAAAGAATTTATTCTTGAGTTTTGTTAAGAGATTCTCTAGGGAAATATAAGGGACTTAAGATGTCAGCCATTCCCACACGTGTGCTAGTGGGTATAATCAGACATTACTCCACACACTCAGGGGATTCCACTCAAGATGAGGAGAGGCAGCATTGTAGCAGTCCCTGATGAAGGATAGGCTCACAGGAAGGAGTTTCTATAGTCAGAGAATCAGAGGGCAGACATACTGGAATGAAGAAGAGGAGTCTGGGACCAGTGAGATATGGCTCAGCTGCTAGAGGGGCTTTGTCATGAAGCCATAGTTTGATCTGTCAAAGCTGTATAAAGGTAGAAAAAGAGAACTGATTCCACAACATCGGCCTCTGGCCTCACGCTCTTGCTGAGGCGTGTATGCCACACCTGCACACGCACACACCACCAACAACAACAATAAATTTTAATTTGTTTAAATTGAAAAAAAATAAAGCATAAGGTTTATTTGCCTTGTGATTTTCTAAGGCGTTTCCATGGGTGTATGTTAAAGCTTGGTTGGTTTTTAAGGATTATGGTGGACTCAGACCTTAAAAGGCCAGGATATCTAGGGATGGTGACACATGCCTATAATCCCAGCATAGGCTGAGAGATGGCTCAGTGAATAAGGGCACTTAGTCTGCAAGTTTGAGGACCCAAGTTCAAAATCCTTCAGAACACACATTAAAATAAATAAACAAATAAGTAAACAAAAGCTAGATGTGGCTTTGGGTATCTGAACTCTGACATTGTACAGTGCAGACAAGCTGATCCCGTGAGCTCATTGTCCAGACAGCCTACCCAAGTGCCGATCTTCCAGGTCTATGAGAGACCCTAGCCCAAAGCCATAGGCAGAAAACAATAGAGGAAGGCTCCTGGTATCCTTCTCTGGTTTCCATGCACACAGGCAAAATGCATCCTTGCATCAAGGTGCACACAACACATGTACATACACAAAACACACAAAAAGAAAATTAAATTAAAACTAGTTCAAAGTCACCTATGGCTACACAGCAAGTTCAAGACCAACCTGGTCTTCCTGAGACCTTGTCTCAAAAAGAGACCGGGTGGGGAGACAACTCAGTAGGTAAAAACACTTGCTATGCAATGGTGAAGACCTAGAGTCCCCAGAGCCCACATGAAGCCGGGTATGGTAGTGCACATCTGTAATCCCAATACCTCTAAAGTGAGATGGAGAGACAGGCTAATTCCTAGACGCCCATGACATCTGCCTCTGAGAAATAATAATGAGACCTGGTCTTGATAAAAAGGTGGGAGGCTAGGACTAACAGGAGAGCTGCCATCTGACCACCAAACATGTTCTGGCCACAGCTGCCATGACATATGAACATACACACATATGCACATATGCACACACACACACACATGCACACACAAGATAAGATGAGGCAGAGTGGGGACAAGAAGGGGATGAGAGGATGGAATATCTCTCCTCAATGACCATGGCATGGTCAAAGTTGTCACTTCAAGTCACTGTCACGATAGGTTTCACTGACCAGCTGCCTCTCAGATACTGAAACATGCTAGAAGCAAGCTTGGAGAGTTTTGTGCATCTGCGGTCTATGCTGTGGAAAAGAGAGAAAGGACGGTCAGAGAGAAGAATGGGAGAAACATAATGAGGGTTCCTTGTAATTATAACGACTTTTCCTGTGTGTGTCACAGTGGATGTTCAATGAATGTCTGCTGATTGTTAAAAGGAAGGACACGTGGAATGTGTCAGGGAAATCCCGGGGAGAAGTCTGATTCAGTAGCAGCGACTCACGGTGTCTGTTTCCATGGATGCAGTCATATTTCGCCTGGATTCTAAAATCATCCAGCCTCTGGTTTTAGTAAAAGAGTGATGTTACTAGGTTAGAAATGATGCAGTTCCTTTGAAAACACATTCTTTTGCTTTAATGGCAGCTTAGTCTCTCAATTCTCTTCCTGTATTCTGTAATCTCAGGAGGTATAACGTACTACGTCAGAGATCCCATGAACATGGCATATGGAGGTACCTGGCTGCTACATGCTGGAGCTGGTGACTAACACCAGTTGGCGGTTAGGGTTTCATACAGAGTCTGGGTAGGGCGGGTGAAAACAACCGAGTCCCTTTAGGTTACATCAGAGGGTCTCTGTCCTAGTTAGCTTTAATTATCAATGTGACATGGCCTCGAGTCATCTGAGAGGCAGTTGAAAAGTTAAAATCTCCTAGGATAAGATTGGCCTTGGACATGTCTATGGAGAATTGTCTTAATTAAAAAGAATGTTTTTGTGAGACAGGATCTTACTATGTATCCTTGGCTGGCCTGGAACTCACCCTGTAGACCAGGCCGGACTTGAACTTACAGAGATCTGCCTGCCTTTGCCTCCCAAGTGCTGAGATTAAAGCTATATACCTCCATAAGCAGCTATCTTAATCTTCAATTGATATAGGAGAAGCCAGCCCACTGTGGGCAGCCCTATTCCCTGGGAAGGTAGTCCTGAGCTGTATAAAAAAGCTAACTAAGCCCAAGCCTGTGAGCTGGTAAGTGGCCTTTCTGCGTGGTTTCTGCTTCAATCTCCTGTTTGAGTCCCTGCCCCTGACTTCCCTCAATGATGGACAGTGACACAGAAGTCTAAGCCAAGCACGTCCTTTCCTCTTCCCTCTCTTACATAACTTCCCGTCAGAGTGTCTTATGACAGCAACAAAGACAGATCTAGAGCAGCCTCTCTGAGGAGCTGACATCTGAGAGATAGTTGCATCAAGAAAGTGCTTGTGGTTTGAATGTGAAATGTACCCCCCACCACCACCCGAGGCCATGTGCTTGAACATTTGGTTGACATCCCAGGTAGTTGAGCTTTTGTTTTGAAGGCTGTGGAACCTTTAGGAGCTGCTGACAGAAGGAGGTCACTGTGGGGAGATCTTATGGTTTTATAGCCTATCCCCACCGGCTGTCCACACTCAGTTACTTGGATGCATATAAAATGTTACTGGCCATGCTACCCTCTCAGTACCAGGCCTTCCTCGCTGTAACAGACTGCATCCCTCAAACTGCAGCCCAAATAAACGTTTCATCCCCTAAATGCTCCTCATCGGGGATTCAGGAAAGTATCTAACACAGAAGGCAGCTTTGAGGAGATAAGGAGCCTAGGAGCAAGGTCCACAGCACACCCAAGGGATGGAGTGTGTGGTGCGGGCAGGAGCTCGGTGGGTGAGTGTTCAGGATCTGTGTGGGTGGGGCACTGGAGGCCTTAGGAAGGACCCTGGCTTTGCGTTCTAAGTGTGACGGAAGTGCTCGGGTGGGGATGGGTGGGGGTATCAAGCTGGGTGTGGCTGTACCTGAAAGAGGAAGAGTGGGCCATTAGAAGGTTCTTGGTAGAAGTCTGGGCCAGAGAACATGGTGGCTTATTCTAACGTAGGAACATAAAAGACAAACCAAGAAAGGGCGGAGCTGGACACGCCTTGGAAGGAGACTAGGTAGGTCTCCCTTTGAGTTAGAAAAGTGGGGGAAAGGTAAGCATCCAGTACCTGATTTTTAATTATTTGGGGGGGGGGGGGCTGGGCAGTTGAGTGCGTCCTGGTGCCATGCCTGGATATGAGGAAGCCTCGTGAGGAAGTAACTGGTTACTCTCCTTTGGGGATTGGGATAGGAAATTGATCGTGAGTTCTGTCTCAGCCCAATTAATTTTGAGGTGCCCATTAGGCATGCAGGAGGAATTCTGAGCAGAACTTGAAAAGGCACAGTTGTGAAATTCTAGAGAGAAGCCAGGCCTAGAGAAACAGAGAGTCGGTAGCTCCCAGCAAGCACTGCGGAGCATCTCAAAGTCACGTGCACCTCTGAGTATACTGAGCTCAAGGCAGTCTTGTGAGAGTGTCTGTTTTGATGTTTGACGAAGTGATGGATGCCACAAAGTCACACTATGTGACAGATCTCACATGAGAGGTTTACTGTGCACGCGCGGAGGGGGGGGGAGGGGCTAAACAGAGGCTGCCTCTGGGCAAAGGTGGAGGGAAAGAAGAAAGCAGGAGAGGAGGCTCATGCACAGCGGAAAGACACCATTTGTGGCGACGGCGAGAATGTGTTGCATCTTGGCAACTAGTAATGACATATCCTGCTGTCGTTAGGTCCCTGGGGCAGATGGTGGAGACCCCTGGTTGCTAACACTGTCGCCCCTGCAGCTCTACTGAAGATGTTTTCTGTTCCCACCTCCTTTTAGACAAGCTACAGCACCTTCAAGTCCATATTCGGTCTCTTTATTCCGCTGCTGCAAACCAAAAACTCTTCAACATTTTCTACTTCACGGCCGCCTTTTGCCCAAGAAATACTTTTGAATGTCTATGCACACGTTTATGCATGTGTGTGTGCAAACGTGTGAGAGTGCACATGCACATTTCTGTATGCGTGCCAGTGGGGGTCAGAGGTCAACACTCAAAAGTTTTCTTCAATCGCTTCTCCTCCGTGTTTTTTGACACAGGGTCTCTCACCAGTGAACGAGCAAGCCCCAGAGATCCTCCTGGGTCCACTGAAATAATTCTTGATATTCATATACTTTTACCATTTATTATAAACAAAAATAAATTGGCAGACTAATGAGATGTATATGATTATGCTTTTGCATAAAGAGTTAGGTTTTAGGTAAACGTGATATAGCATCTACAGTGTTCTTCGGAGCTGATAGGTATTTTGATTTCATAATGGCCAATGCTGCGAATGCTATTTTGCATAAATACACAAATGAACAAACCAAAAAAAAAAAAAAAAAAAAAACCAGCAGAAGTATATTTAGGGACATTTCAAAAATTGCTGAAAATACTGTCCGAATCCTAAGCCAAAATTCACTTAACAATTTTTAGATTGTGTGATGGTTTGTATATGCTCGACCCAGGGAGTGGCACTATTAGAAGGTATAGCCTTTTTGGAATAGGTATCTCACTGTGGGCGTGGGCTTAAGACCCTCACTGTAGCTGCCTGGAAGTCGGTCTTCCACCAGCAGCCTTAGGTAAAGATGTAGAACTCTCAGCTCCTTCTGCACCATGCCTGCCTGGATGCTGCTATGCTCCTGCCTTGATGATTATGGACTGAACCTCTGAACCTGTAAGCCAGCCCGTTAAATATTGTCCTTATAAGAGTTGCCTTGGTCACAGTGTCTGTTCACAGCAATAAAACCCTAACTAAACAAACTGTATTATTTTTTTAATTACATACATATCAGAAAGTGGTTGTGCACCTAAGTTCAGGTACCCACGGAGGCCAGGGGCATCAGATTCCCTGAAGTTGGAGTAACACACAGTTGCAAACCTGGAGCAAACCTCTAGTCCTCTGCAAGAACAGGGAGTGCTTTGTATGCTAAGCTGTTTCTCCAGCCCCTCATTTAGCAACTGTTTATTAAGCCCAAGTCAGAAACTCAAACAGCAATCTTTAAAACCAAATACTCTTAACACAATACTATGTACTATGTGTATGAGATACACTCATGTGATACTTACATGCTGAAGACTTACAGTAGGCAAATACAGAGAATCTTTGTTTTCCATAAATAAAGCATGATTTTTCTATAAAGATACAAAACATGGGGCTGGAGAGATGGCTCAGTGGTTAAGAGCACTGGCTGCTCTTCCAGAGATCTTGAATTCAAGTCTCAGAAACCACCTGGTGGCTCACAACCATCTGTAATGGGATCTGGTGCCCTCTTCTGGTGTATCTGAAGAAGAAAGCAACATGCATAAAATAAATCCCCCCTCCCCCCACTTTCCCTTCTTCCCCTTCTCCCTCTTGCTCCTCCCCGCTTGCTATACCTCCCCCACTCCACCCCCCTCCCCCATTCTGGGCCCTGCTCACTTCAGCCCTGTTTGCCATATAAGGGCATCAAATCTCATTACAGATGGTTGTAAGCCACCATGTGGTTGCTGGGATTTGAACTCATGACCTCCTGAAGAGCAGTCAGTGCTCTTAACTGCTGAGCCATCTCACCAGTTCCATAAAATAATTTTTTTTTGGGTGGGGGGAGTTGAGACAGGGTTTCTCTGTGTAGCCTTGGCTGTCCTGGAACTCACTCTGTAGACCAGGCTGGCCTCGAACTCAGAAATACACCTGCCTCTGCCTCCCAAGTGCTGGGATTAAAGGGGTGTGCCACCATTGCCCGGCAAAATAAATCTTTAAAAAAAAAATACAAAACTTTGCATGGACAGTAAAATCACTGATGTCTACAAAAGGGTCTTGAATCCAAACAGAAGTGCTTCAGACAGTGTTCACAAACAAACAGTTCAAAGCAGGACCATAAGTCATTCACTACAGGGCTGCAGTGAAGTTAGTCACTTGATGCCATAGTCACCAGAGACACCTCAGATTCATTGTGTGTTTAATTTTGAATTAATTGCCAGACTTTTTATGCCCCTCACACTGAGTTACCTGGTCCCATCTGGCTTCCTGTGGGTATGATGCATGGTTTAGGAAGCAGGGCTTTAAACACAAAGAGACATACATGAGTGACAGAGCTCTTGGAATGATAATTACATCCATTAAGTTCATCCCTGACAAGGCTCACAGATGATAGCATGGAGTCTGCAGGCCAAGCTCAGCTGCTCTTCAATGTCAGGCTGTGTTCTGTATTGTGTACATAAGTGCCCTCTACTGTTGAGAGCAGGTGTGTTCATTAATGTGGATTCTTCAGTTGAACAGCAAGAAGTACTTCTAAATCACAGTCATCTTAAACTTTTGTGAATGATGTTCTTGCGGGGGCTGGGAGATACCTCATGTTGAATAATTTTAAAGCAATTTCATTAGCCATAATTGATAACATCACCATAGGAAAAAAATCCTTTCTTTTTCATTTTTTTAAGACACTCATCTTTATTGACAAAATGGACTCCTCTTTAGCTGACTCTCAGGTGTAAGCTGCTTAAAGTTGGTTTTTTGTTGTTTGTTGTTGTTGTTGTTATTGTTGTTGGGGAGGACGAAGGAATGGAAAACTGTTGCTAAAAACAAAGCAATCTTTCAATATTCACGATCTTAAAATTATATCCAAGAAGACAAAGAATAGTTTTTTATAAAAATTATTACTTCTCAAATAATGTTTTACTCAATGCCTTGACTCTGCCTCATCTCAACTGTGCAACGTTTCTTCTTTTTTAAGACATAGGGGAGTAAAAGTACAAAAAGAATGTATGTACCATTAAATTAAGGGATACCCTCCAAAACCAAGAGAAAAACCTTAAAAATAAATTCACTTATATATAAAATAGTAAGGCCTCTGCATGAGAACCGTTTACCATCTGGCTTTCTGCATGGTCACTAGGATGGGCCCGGGAGTGAGAGGATGAATGGACATAAACCCAACCCCACTCAGCCTTGTTTCCCTCTGGTGTGTCCAGGGACACAGGCAAAGAGACAGCAGCACAATGTATAACCAATGATCACAAACTGGGTCCCAAACACAGTTAGAAAGCAGGAGCTGAGCCACTGAGTTACACTGAGAGTCTTCAAGATGCTGCAGGGCACTGCCAGTTCAGACTTACTTCCTGGATGACACATAGCTCACCCTGAATACTCCCAATAAACTCTGGAAAGCCTAAGTGACCCCGGCTTTAAATGTAACTTGGCTGTGGTTTTCTAAATGGAAGACGCCGCTCTAAGTCTTATCCTTCCTGGTCAGTGTCAGAGTTAACAAAGCTTACGTACACGAGGCGTCTGCCTTGGTGCTCACCTGTCAACCTTCCCATTTGTTCAGCCGTCTTAAAGGCAATAGGAATAAGTCACTTGCATCACAAATGGAAGGAATATACTTACACCTAGTTCCCACAACTCTTAGCTAGCCATTATCCTTGACTTTCCTGAGTGTATCCAATACCATCTCAGGAAGAAAAATGTTGCAGTAAGCTGGGCGGGGTGGCGCACGCCTTTAATCCCAGCACTTGGGAGGCAGAGGCAGGTGGATTTCTGAGTTCAAGGCCAGCCTGGTCTACAGAGTGAGTTCCAGGACAGCCAGGGCTACACAGAGAAACCTTGTCTCAGGAAAAAAAAGAAAGAAAGAAAAGAAAGAAGGAAGGAAGGAAGGAAGGAAGGAAGGAAGGAAGGAAGGAAGGAAGGAAGGAAAGAAAGAAAGAAAGAAAAAGAAAGGAAGAAAGAAAGAAAGAAAATGTTGCAGTAAATATTATTTGGGGGTTTCTACCCCACCTTCAGTCATCTAGTTCCCAAATAAGAGACACAAAACCTTTATGTTTATAATAAGCCTTAAAGAATTGAAGCTGGGCAGATATCAACCCTCTATGTATTTTGTCTACTTCTCTGTCAGTAACCCCGAGACATCACTTGCCATGTTCTGTGTGAGCCGCTCCTACTCTGTCAGGCCAGCCCTCATGGCCATTCGCTCACGATCCACCTACCCCATGGAGACTTCTTCCATCTTCTTCCTCTCTCCCTTGTAGTCTCTGCCTCAGACAGCAAGCCCTGCCTACCTCTCTTCTGCCTAGCTACAGGCTGTAGGCATATTTATTCAACCAGTAGTTTTAAATTAAGGAGCGAGGTTTAGCACAACAAAAGCTGGTAGATGTGAGAATTCACTTGAGGCAACTAGATCTAGGAATACAGAATTTAGCGTTATAATACAGAGCAAAGGACCAAGAGAAGAGACCACAGCAGAAAGAGAAGGAATATACTTTCTAAGAAAGACATTTACTAGGTTAAACCACTTTGAAAGTTTGCGCCTTGGTTCTCAGTTAACAGTGAACCTAGCTCTTCCTTCTCTCTACGTGATGTTTAAAGCGACAACACAGCTCAGCAGTGGACAGAGCTGACATAGTTAATGTAACGAGATAGGTATGGCCATCTCCAAGTAAATCTGGAATTCCTTTGTTGTTATTTAAGAAGTTATTCTTCAAATATTTAAAAAGTAGATACAGATGCCAAAAATAAAGTTCTGGGTTCAAGTCTACGTTCCATTTGGTTCTTATAACCTGTGTGGTTTTGCCTACAACCTGTGACTCAGAAAATGGCAGCAAATCCTCTATTTTTTCAAGAAAGCAGCATTAAATGAAAGAAATCATTCAAAACTTACTTTCTTTTCACTGTGACTTACCTAAATCTAGGTATTTTATTCTTGTCAATCTGGTTTAAAGAAGATTCAAACACTACTAACCCTTTATAAAATCTTTTTGGAAATTCCACAAACAACATTGAGAAACTTTATCATATCTGTATGTGTGATGTCTTAGAAAATGGATCTGGTGGAGTTTAAAGTGGGCCTAAAGGGATGAACTGCATTGGTATGTAGAGTGAAAAATTATAAAGACCATTTTATGAAATATGTAGACTTTTTCTTTGCCCTTAGACCTGGGCAGAAAAAGTGCAGGTTCCAGAACGCGGAACTGAAAATAAGATTTCAGGCCTTCACTGCCCCAGGACACATTCCGGGTAGAGGACATTATCCCTGAATCAGAGGACATTTACTGGATTACATTCCTCAAGCCTCAGGGAGTAGACCCCACCTGTGGGTGGGAAAAGCCCAAAAGGCAGGAAGACACATTCCTGACCACAGAGAAAGATGCAAGCCAACTAGGTGGGGCTATAGCTGGAAGAAGTGAAAATAGTTAACCTGAAATAGTTGGTAATGACATGGTAGAACTACATTTTTTGAGAGGAATGAGTGTGCAGAGTGATTTTCACATGACTCTAATCATTTAGGGTGAGTACCTCTGAAATGTTCCACTATTTTTATGTTTTGTATCCTTGACAACCCCTCAACCCCCCTTCTCACTCCCCTGGTTTGTGGTTTTTCCCTTTAAAACCCTCCTCAGACTGGCTGGCAGGGTCGAACTCTACTCCTGCGTGAGTGGTAGTGAGACCGATGGCTGCCAGCTCTCTTCCCTAATAAACCTCTGCTGATTGCATCCAGGTATGGTTTCTTGTGATCTTTGGGTGGTCGTGATTTTCTGAGACTTGAGGAAGGGTCTCCCGAGTTTGGGGGTCTTCAGGTAGATCCTGGTAAATGGAGAGAGCAGGGTATGCCAGACAGACAGAGAGTCACAGCGTCTGCGACTGGACTGCCAGTGGGGACCCCTAAAGACTCACTAACTGAATGCTGAGCTGTGTGATCAGATCTGAGTTCCAAGGATGCCCCAAAAGGCATATATGGTACACCTGAAGGCCAAAGAAAAGCCATCAAAGGACCTCTTACAACCCATCCACAGACACCAGGTCCCAGATAATGCTGCTGCAGTGGAAAAGAAAAGCAACAAGCAACATTGAGGGGTGGGGATGAGAAAAGAGGAAGGTTGACTGGAAAGATGGAGAACCACTTCATAAACTGTCACACGCTTTGAAAAGGTCATTTTGCCAGGCGGTGGTGGCGCACGCCTTTAATCCCAGCACTTGGGAGGCAGAGGCAGGCGGATTTCTGAGTTCGAGGCCAACCTGGTCTACAGAGTGAGTTCCAGGACAGCCAGGGCTACACAGAGAAACCCTGTCTCAAAAAACCAAAACCAAAAAAAAAAAAAAAAAAAAAAAAAAAAAAAAAAAGAAAAGAAAAGAAAGAAAAGGTCAATTTTTCAACAATAACTGTATCTCTGTGCTGCCCAGGCTTTTCTATGGACACTCTATCCCCTCTCTGTTCTCTGGTTCGGGTGGAAGTATGTGTGTGTGTGACAGAGAGAGAGAGAGAGAGAGAGAGAGAGAGAGAGAGAGAGAGTCACTA
The DNA here is from genome assembly GCF_011762505.2 of Arvicanthis niloticus. Classification (NCBI taxonomy): domain Eukaryota; kingdom Metazoa; phylum Chordata; class Mammalia; order Rodentia; family Muridae; genus Arvicanthis; species Arvicanthis niloticus. The sequence goes on along the minus strand of NC_047669.1, from coordinate 71,665,539 downwards.
TGTAATCCCTGATGGTTTGAAACTCACTATATAGAGTAAACAGACTTTCTTCTTTTATAGAGCTGAGGCTCAAACCCAGGGCCTTGCTCTTGCTAGGCAAGCACTCTACCACTGAGCTAAATCCCCAACCCGTAGGGAGGCTTTCAACTCATAGAGACCTGTTTGTCTCTGCTTCCAAAATACTTGAATTAAAGGTGTGTACCACCAAGAACCAGGAATTGTATTCACACTGGTGGTTCCTCCTAATATTCAACCTTTGCCCACAGGGAAGTCAGCATTTGTTGGGGGCCAACTTTTAGCAGAAAGCGGCTATCAGCTTTGCAGCCATCTTGAGCCATATACTCTGACATGAGACTTGTATTACAATAGCCTACAACAGCTGAGCACACTCTGATAACATCTTGCTTTGGATACCCAGGACTTTCCTTGGGTGTGTGAGATTAAAGGTGTGTGACTTAAGAGTGTGACCTAGAGATCAGATTTAGAGACAAGACTAAGGGCATGATTAAAGGTGTAACTTAGAGGCATGGCTTAGAAGTGAGACATATAAAAGGCAGAGGCAGACGGCAGAGAAATATACTCTTTGGGGAGACTGTTTAGAGAGTACAGCTAGACTTGGGACTTGGACTAGGAAGAGAGACTGAAGAATAAACGGGATTGAATCACACTGTCTTGTCTCCATTCTTCGAGTCCGTCCTCACTCTCTCTCTTGCTGAACCCCGACCCTCAGACCAGAGCGGCAGCTGGGGCCGGGATACAGTGGCTGCCAAACACGGGGCAGCCCGGGCCTCAACATTTTGCTCGGGCAGCGACAGGCATTTTCTAGAGGAACACAGTACTAGCACACAAAGAAACCCTTCCTTTTGAAATCCTTTGTTGAGAGCCCTGTATCTTATCTGTAACAAGCAGGTTGTGATAAGGTTTTAGTATCTCTGAGGGGAGAGGAGTGACAGGTCCTTCTCCACTCAGGGATCCATCATATGATGAATTGACTGTGAGATTGTCAGCTCCACAAGATGGGAGAGAGTACGCCAGTGATGGAGGGTTTGGCATTCAATTGCTCTTTAATGATACACAGCAAACAATATATTATTACCAATGGTAAGGCTATTGCTACAATGAGGTATTGCCACATTTCGTATGCATTGCCTCTATCAAGATCAGCACAATGAACACAAATAATAAATTGCTAATTACCAAAGAAATAAGCATAGCAATGAATACATCATTCATTTATGGGTTATATTTTGGCTACAGGTCGGAATCCAGGAAGGAGGTTGGAATCTGGGAAGGAGCAGATAGCCATTCGTGTCTGCTTACTGCTGGGCTCTGACCTCATTGCAACTGGCTATCATACTTATTAAAAATAGCTTATTTTTATGTACAAATATATGGTTTCAAAACAACTTCTGGTTATCATAGCACTTCAAAACAACTTCACTTCAAAACTTGTTTTGTTTCCTATTACAAAATGGAGTTGGTCCTGTTAAGGGTCTGCTCCTTACATTGTTCCTCAGAGAATCAGTCCTTAATTAAGCATACCCTAATGTTTAGTTCAAACTGGAAGAGCTAAGGGACTTGGGAAAAGGAAACTCTGGTTCTCAGAGAGTAAGTCCACCATCCAGCACTTGCTCCATTCAGTTGACCCCTTTTTAAAACATATTCCATGGTCCTGATGCTGTACAGGCTATCTTGGGAAGGACTATGACAGTCAAAGAGAACTGTGCACATGAAAGTACAGAGAAGGTGTGGATGCTCATGAAGAAAAGGAAAGACACCACTGAGAGAAGAGAGGTCCAGAGGGGAAAAGCCACACAGTATCCCTACTCTTCCATAAGCCAACATAGGCTTAAGATTAACTTCTGCCTTCTTCCAACCTTGTCAACTTGAGTCAGTTGCTTTAGCTCTGGGGCATCTGTTTCCTTACACATAGTACATTACCTATAAATAATGATAGTTCTTGCCATGTAATGTTGTTATCAGGACTAAAAAAATAATGCAATGTAAAGCACTTTGTGCAGTCCCTTGTATAATGCATAAGGGCTATAGGGGACATGTGAACAACTAAGGGGTGTGGATGGTTTGCAGAATGTGAAGGTCCTTTAACTTAGCACAGAGGTGTAGGTGTTCTGGGGAAAGGCAAAATCTTAAGTATCATAAGAGGTGGTTTATTTCTTCACTTTTCTATTGCTAAATATATAATTTGAAATAAAGAATATGTATACAGACACACATATTTCTATTATAAATATATAATGAATACATAAGTATTCTCTTACATGAAGAAATCAAATAATAATAAAACAGTGTTTGGGGTGTAGCTTAAGAATAGAGTACCTGCTTAGGACATGTAAGGCTCTCTGTCCATCCCAAGTACAGCAAAAAGAGAGAAGAAGGGTTCTCCTATGTGGTGGAGAATCCTTTATAGTCTTATTAACTAGCTAAGGAACCGAATGTCACTCATGCAGTATATCACCAATATAGTTGAATTCTCTGTAATCCCATCCTGGCTACCCTCCATCCCAATCCCTCAAAGGGAACTACCCTACCTGATATATGTTTTTTATCTGCATGCTTCCCTATATGTACTCCTGGTTTGACTATTTTTAGACGTAATATAAATAGTGTTGTGAACTTATTTTTCTGAGACATTTTTGTTGTCATTATGAAGACCCCCACTCAGGGGAGACCCTCACTCAAGTCTCTGGATGTCATGGCCACCCAATAACCCACAAGACACCAAAACTGGATGCAAGCAGCAAGAGGCTTTATTCGGGAGAATTAGCCGGCTGATGGTCAATTCAATACCCATGTAGGAGCTGAATTGACAAAGAACAGCTGGGTGAGGAGGGCTTTTATGGGAGAAAACCACAAACCAGGGGGGTGAGGGAAGTTACCAAGGAAACATAATATAAAAATAGTGGAAAGTTCCAAAGAAACTCAACCTATGTGAGTCAGGGTCATGTGGAAATCATTCTTCTCAAAAATGCAGCCTTACCCTGTCATTGTAGTCAACTATTTCTCAGTACCACCCAGCCCTGTCATTGTGGTCAACTATTTCTCAATAACACCCAGATGACTTACATCCTTCTTTTGTGGTCAGCCAGTTCCTGGAACCGGCCAGCCTACATTCTTGGCTCATTTCAGAGAAAATTTCCATGCCCTTTTAAAGAAAAACCTAAAGAAAAGCCTATATATATTTTATAAAATGATCTTTTATACTTTTTCTTTCTTCTTTCCCCACTTCTTCTAATGAAAGTTTTAATCATAAAACTTAGATTTCAATATCATTATAACTTTCATTTTCTTGACTTAAAGTTCGATACTGTTGATGAAGCATTAAGATCTGGACAGCACTTACTCTTTCTCTAACAAAAGTTACTAATCTATTTAAAATACAAGGACCTACAGTCAAGAGCAAAAGCAAAATTATGAGGAGTCCAGTGAGGGAGGATAACAGGGTTATCATCCATGGGGATCTATTGAACCAGCTCTCAAACCAGTTTTGTTGTGCTTCTCTATCTTTCTGTCTCTGGTCTAGTCTCTCTCTGAGTTTACTCATAGAGTCTCAAATTACTCCTGAATGGTCTACATAAAAACAGCATTCTTCTCTCAGAGCAGCTCACAAACCACCTTCTTTAAGAAACAGCAAGTCTAATCCTCTCCTATTCTGTAAAACAACCTCGGAGAGGGAAGTCAATGATTCTTCTAACTTTGATACTGATTGTTCCGGGGCTCTTAGATCTACGTCTATGGCTGCTCTTAGTTCATGAAAATAATGAGAAGTCTGTATTAGTGCCGCAGTACCTGTTCCCACAACTGTGGCTACTCCGAGCCCCAATATAACAGCCAAGGTCAAGGAGATAGGCTCTCTGTGGAAGCATATCTTGAACTCATGTTCAAGAGTATCTGCAGGGTGGTAGTAGACCCAAGGGACCAGCTGCACAGGCGCACAATAATCTTTGGTCTCATCAAAAACAGAGGTGGATATACATAGAGTTAATCCAGAACCACAGGCCCACCACTTATCAATTTCAGGCATTAAGTATCTGTTAAGAGAGGTCTTTGGACTTTTTTTTGTTTGTTTGTTTTGTTTGTTTGTTTTTGTTTTTTTTGTTGTTTTTTTGTTGTTGTTTTGTTTTGTTTTGTTTTGTTTTTCAAGACAGGGCTTCTCTGTGTAGCCCTGGCTGTCCTGGAACTCACTCTGTAGACCAGGCTGGCCTCGAACTCAGAAATCCACCTGCCTCTGCCTCCCAAGTGCTGGGATTAAAGGCGTGCGCCACCACCGCCTGGCTGACACAGGTATCGTGGCTAGTGGTATTATTAAAAGTCCCAGTTGTTGCAATGCCTTCATAATAAGGGGTTCCTGATGAGAGGCAGAGCCAGCAAGACTTAGTCATGTTGGGTTGGGATCCATTTAACACAGTAAAGGCTCCTTGAATCAAATTCAACAACCTCTGCCTAGTGCTTGGGAAAGATGAAGTCAAGGTCAAGGGGGAGTCCGGGGGATGTTCAGTAGGATGTCTATCTTCTGAGGGTCTTAAAGGTGCCATTGGGACCACCGGGGTAAGGGGTTTCTGTTCAGGTAACACTTCATTAGGGCCTATAGGTTGAGCAGGCGGGCTCTCTATCTTTAACTGAATGGTGAAGGTGGCACCTAAATCTTTCTTAGTCTATCTGGAAAATACCATCGAAGGCCCCATGTTCTTCCTTTTAACCACTGTGTTGTATCCCCAGTCTGTCCTGGTCAGTGAAAGTTATGTGTAGAGGTATGCAGGTAGGACTTAGACTGCAAGCCCCTGCATCTCTCCTTGAACATTCTGTTGTTGGGGAAGTATAGATTTTACACACTATGATCCAGTCCCAAGAAGAACTAGGGTTTCAGTGAGCTTCTCCTGTAGTTTCACATCCCCAAGCAGAGCAGTACCAGCTCTCCATGCCTCCACAGCACTGAGCCACAGCTCTGTCCCGACCACCCAGGGGGCAGACATAAAAACCTAGTTTCCCTAGCTTACATCTGTGCATTGGACCCCGCATCCAAAGTGCCCTCCAGGGGAGAATCTCTGCCCAGCCTCCAGGGGAAGCTTCTGGGGATCTGAATCGGGAATGTCCCAAGTGCCCAACCCAGCAACTAGTTGACAGAAGTCAGGAATGAGAGTGGGCCACCAGGTGTATGGTGGGGCCACTCTGGAGGTGGACCATATCACACCCCCTCCCCTCCCCCCCATTAATGAGGAAACTTGCCAAGTCAGTTTTTGAGGAGCATGGGGATTATTTCCCATCACCTGAAGGGAGCCTGCAGTGCAGGTGCAACTTAAGAGGATTATCAGTCTGCTCCAAGGTCCATTCACCTTGCTGAGAGTTCAGGGGGTGCTCTTTTCATGTGGGAGGCATGAATCCACACGGCTATGCCATCCACCTTCACCGTAGGGGTTGTCAACAGAACCAGGTATGGACCCTTCCACCGTGGCTCGAGGTTGCCCGTCTGGTGTCTTCTCACCAACACTGCATCCCCTACCTCGAACTGGTGCAGTACCGGGTCCTCTCCAGGAGCATAGTTCTTTAAGGCTTCCCAGATCTCTTTTTTCACAGTCTCTAAGGCTTTCAGATGGGCTAGAATAGGCAGGGAAGGAATATAGTTGTCATCAAGTCATGCCCCACTCTCAAGAGTCTCATAAGTGGGAGGTGGGGATCCATATAGGATTTCAAAGGGTGTAAGTCCCAGGGCCCCAGGGGTGTTCCGAACCTGGAACAGGGCAAGAGGGAGCAGGGCCATCCAATCACCCCTGCCGATCTCTATGGTCAATTTAGTTAAGGTCTCTTTTATGGTTCTATTCATCCTCTCTACCTGTCCTGAACGCTGGGGTTGGTAAGAGCAATGTAGTTTCCAATTAATCTCCAGTTGCTTGGCCAGTCCCTGACTTACCTGGGCGATGAAAGCAGGCCTGTTGTCTGACCCAATTACCTTTGGTACTCCAAATCTGGGTAGGATTTCTTCTAGAATCTTCTTGGCCACCACATTAGCAGTCTCTTTCTTGGTGGGAAATACCTCAACTCACCCTGAGAAGGTATCTATAAACACTAGGAGATATTTGTAACCATATCTGGCTGGTTTTACTTCAGTGAAGTCGACCTTCCAGTAAGAACCAGGCCGGTCTCCCCATAACCTAGTTCCTTTGACCTCTTGATGGTGGCCAACGTTAGTGAGGGCACATGCTTTGCACTCTCATGCTAGCTTGGTTGCTAGCTCCTTCAGTTTTGGGATTTTGTACCGAGACTGAGCCACTATCTCCATCATTTTTTCGGGTCCCAGATGGGTCAACTGATGGATCCCAGATAGGTATTGTAGGCTCTCTTCCTCCAACAGGACTGGCTTGGTATCCCAAGGTAACTCACTGGGGTCTGGGACCCTAAGTTTGGTGAATAAAATCATGGGTCCCTGGACAGCCTCTTTGGCCTTTTGGTCGGCCATCTGGTTCCCTCTAGCTACAAAGTCTGTGCCTTTCTGATGGCCTGGACAACGGACTATGGCCACCTTCTTAGGGAGGTGTATTGTCTCTAGGAGGCTTAGAATTTCTTCCTTATTTTTAATGTCCTTTCCTGCTGAAGTTAAAAGGCCCATCTGCCTGTAGATGGGTGGTGGTGAAAGCATACCGGCTGTCAGTGTAAATGTTGACTTTCTGACCTTCTGCTTTTCTCAAAGTCTGGGTTAACACTATCAGTTCAGCCTTCTGAGCTGAAGTTCCCTCTAGTAAGGCTGAAGCCCAAACAGTCTTTTTCCCATCTACCACTGCCGCCCTTGCTTTTTGCCTACCCTCTACCACGAAGCTGCTTCCATCGGTGAACCAAGTCTTCACCCCTGTCCAAGGCTGATCTGTGAGATCTGGCCTTAATAGCCATTTCTTCAGCCAGTATTTCTTCACACCAATGCATTATTGGGCCATTGGTCTCAGGCAGTAGAGTGGCAGGGTTGAGAACAATGGGGAGGGTGAAGGAGATGCGGTCAGTCAAGAGTAGACTTTGGTAGTGAGTCATACTGGCATTTGTCATCCAGTGGTCAGGAGGCTGTCTGACAATACTTTCTAGGGGGCCACAGTGGATAGCCTCTGTTCCAGGGTCAGCTTATCAGTGTCTCTCACTAGTAGGGCCATGGCTGCTATGGCCCGTAAACAGGCTGGCCAACCGCTGGCCACTGGGTCTAGCTTCTTTGAGAGGTACGCCACTGGGCGCTTCTATGGTCCCAAGGTCTGAATCAAGACACCTCTAGCAACTCCTTTCCTCCTGTCTACATAGAGAGTGAAAGGCTTAGTCAAATCTGGTAAGGCCAAAGCTGGGGCTTCTAGCAGAGCCTTTTTCAAGGCATCAAAGGCCTCTTGGTGGTCCTCAGTCCAGGCAAACTCCCCTTGTTCCTTGGTAAGTGGGTATAGTGGCACCGCCAAAGTGGCACACCTCGGTATCCACAGCCTGAAGAACCCAGCCATCCCAAGGAACTCTCTTACCTGACGAGGGGTAGTTGGGGTTGGGATCTGCATAACTGTCTGCTTTCTGGCTTCTGTCAACCAGCGTTGTTCATTTTTCAAGGTATAGCCTTGAAAGTTACCTCAGTCTGGCCCAGCTAGGCCTTCTTCATGGATGCCCCATACCCCAACTTATCCAACTCAGTCAGGAGGTGCTTTGTTCCTCTCACAGTCTCGGACATTCTCGGCAGCCAGTAGAAGGTCATCTACATACTGTAACAGAATCACTTGTGGATTGTTAGCCCTAAAAGGGGCCAGGTCCCAGTGGAGCGCCGCATCGAATAGAGTGGGAGAGTTTTTGAACCCTTGAGGAAGCCTCGTCCAGGTCAGTTGTCCCGCTCTGCCGTTCTCCGGGTTCCTCCACTCAAAGGCGAACATGGGCTGACTCTGAGGATGGAGCCTTAGGCAGAAAAAGGCATCTTTGAGGTCTAAGACTGAATACCAAGTCCTGTCTGGGGGCAGAGAACTGAGCAGGTTATATGGATTGGGCACCATGGGGTGAATGTCCAGTACCCATTTGTTAACTTCCCGGAGGTCTTGAACTGGCCGGTAGTCATTAGTGCCCAGTTTCTTTACAGGCATTAGGGGTGTATTCCATGGGGACCTGCAGGGGACTAGAATCCCCTGCTGTAGCAGTCTCTCAATATGGGGACATATCTCCATTCTGGCTTCCTTGCTCATTGGATACTGTTTAACCCCGATGGGAGTAGCTCCAGCCTTAAGCTCGATGACTATCAGGGGTACTTTCCTAGCCATACCCATCCCTCCAGTCTCTGCCCAAGCTTCAGTGAAATAGGACCAAGGTTCTGCCTCAAACTCCAATAGGGGGTGCTTATGATTAACAGATTGGAACAGTCTATATTCATCTTCAGTTTTCAGGGAAAGTGTCAGTACTAGAGATGTGGCTGAGCCCCAGGTCGCAGCCAGGCCCTGGGGAGTGAAACTTATCTGTGCCTTTAATTTTGTCAGTAGATCTCTGCCCAACAAGGGAGTAAGGCATTCAGGTATTACCAGGAAAGAGTGAGACACCTGTCCTCTTCCCAGGTTCACAGTTCTTGAGGTGGTCGAGGAATATGAGTTTTGTCCTGTTGCTCCAATAACTATGGTCTGTTTATTTTTCAACTTCTCCAGGGGCTTCTTGAGCACTGAGTATTCAGCTCCCATATCAACAAGAAAGTCTATGGGGGTCCCCTCCACTCTCAGGGTTACCCTAGGCTGGGGGGCCCAATCCCCAATCCCCTAATCTTCATCCAGGGCCAGAATTTTGGTCCCTTTCCTTTTAGGACACTCTCTGACCCAATGGCCCTTTTCCTTGCAATAGGCACACTGATCTTTATCCAGAGGTTGGCTGGCTCTTCCAGGTCTCCTTGGCTCCTGCCTTCAATATTCACCCAGGTTCCCTATCTGCCTAGCTCCCCTAGTCCCCTGATGCCTTCCCTCATCAACTACTGCAGGCAAAATCCTAGTAAGATTCTTTTCCTGCCTTTTCTGTCTTTTATCTTCCTCCTCACTTCTTTACTTCTTCTTCTTCTCTCTCTCTCTCTCTCTCTCTCTCTCTCTCTCTCTCTCTCTCTCTCTGCCTTCTCCTCTTCACTCTCCCTCTTATGATACACTTTCTCTGCTTCCTTAACCACATCCTTAATTGTATAGTCTTGCAATCCCTCAATACGCTGTAACTTCTTTCTAATATCCAGAGCTGACTGCCCAATGAAAGCCATAATAACAGAAGCCCTCTGTCCCTCCAAGGTGGGATCAAAAAGAGTATATCTACAATATGCCTCCATGAGGCGTTCCAAAAAGACTGTGGGGGCCTATGTTGGTCCCTGCATGACTTCCCTTACCTTGGCCAAATTGGTGGGGCATATCGCAGCCCCTCGGAGACCTGCCACCAAAGCCCAGCGGTAGATGGATAGTCGCTCCCTACCTGCAGCCATGTTGTATGTAGTCCCATTGAGGTCGGTTGAGGGGAAAAGCTTCGTCAATCTCTGCCAGGGTCAGATTCTGCAAAAGTTGACCAGCCGCATTCGGGATATTTTTCCGAGCCTCCAAGAAAACTCTCTCTCTCTCTCCTCAGTCATGAAAAGAGTTTGGAGAAGCTGCTGACAATCATCCCAGATGAGCTGGTATGAATAACAGACTCCACCATTCCAGTCAGGGACGCAGGATTCTCTGAAGAGGTTGAATGGTTAATCTTCCAATTATACAAGTTAGAAGAGAAAAAAGGCCAATATTGCAGGAACTGGATCTCATTTGTCCCTGTGGGTGCAGGACCCATGGCTCAGAGGGGAAGAGAAACAGTGGAATCCGGTCCTTCGGGGCTTAGACCTCTTCGACTCCAAGTGTCAGTCGCCGGTCCCCCTCCTTCCGCTCCCTGAGGCTCCAGATTTGGGGCTGGGGCCGGTGCAGGGACTGGGCCCGGGGGTGCCTGTGGTGGCTGATGGTAGGGGGGCAGCAGCAGGCTTGGCCACTCGGGTGGCTCCTCGAGCTCAGGATAGATCTTGGGCGGAGCCAAGGGCTTCCTTTCTGAGACCATTTTTGGTTTTGGTTTGGGCCCCGTACTGTAAAGAGCCAGGGCTCGGGAGCCTGGCTTCTTTTTATCCATGGTTTTACCCAAACCAAATCCTGCCACACTGCGATGTAAGGCTGCTGAGCAGGATGCGACCCTGGCCCTTCCTGAAAGATTAATTAAGATAAGTTAAATTGCCTTAACCTCAGAAATAATAGTCAGATCAAAAGTCCCCTCAAGTGCCCATCCAATGTCAAAAGTTGGCCACTCCGGGTGCAGATAGTCTGCCACGGTCCTTTCCTGATTACAACTGATAGCTCATGAGCTCTGGCCCTAACTTCTGTCCAGTGATCTAATGTCAGGCTTAGGGGGGTCATCACAGTCTGTGTCTGTCCCATTGCTACAAGTAACACAAAACACAAACAAAACAAACACACAAAAAGACTAACAAAGACCTGTCTCAATTGTGAGTGCCAACACCACTCCAGAAAAACAGATGGCCAGGAGGTCTCTCACATCCCCTCTATCAAGACGACCACCATATCCTCCCAGGCACCCAGATGGAAACCTCCAAGGTATCCCTGGGGTGTGGCAGTAGTGACCCTCATAGCATGTCTGCCGGTCACCCCTTTGCCTCCTGCCAAGGCAAAAACAGTTTACTGCCTTTCTCAAGACAGAAACAACTGCCAGATTAGACCACAAGTGCACTTTCCAGAAATCAGAACAGTTCAGAGGGACAGACAGACACAAGACAAGAAGATTGTGAGTGAACCCTTACCTCCCAGTGGGGTTCTTGGAGATTAGGGTAGTCGCAAATCCCAGACAAGCTCCCAAATGAAGACCCCAACTCAGGGGAGACTCTCACTCAAGTCTCTGGATGTCACGGCCACCCAATAACTCACAAGACACCAAAACCAGATGCAAGCAGCAAGAGGCTTTATTCGGGAGAATCAGCTGGCTGATGGTCAATTCAATACCCACGTAGGAGCTGAATTGACAAAGAACAGCTGGGTGAGGAGGGCTTTTATGGGAGAAAACCACAAACCAGTGGGGGGAGGGAGTTACCAAGGAAACATAATATAAAAATAGTGGAAAGTTCCAAAGAAACTCAACCTATGTGAGTCAGGGTCACGTGGAAATCATTCTTCTCAAAAATGCAGCCTTGCCCTGTCATTGTGGTCAACTATTTCTCAGTACCACCCAGATGACTTACATCCTTCTTTTGTGGTCAGCTGGTTCCTGGAACGGGCCAGCCTACATTCTTGGCTCATTTCAGAGAAAATTTTCCATGCTCTTTTAAAGAAAAACTTAAAGAAAAGCATATATATATATATATATATATATATATATATATATATATATTAAAATGATCTTTTGTAGTTTTTTATTCTTCAGTTGTTCGAGAGTTCAGGTCCTAGAGAGCCTCCCATAGGGAGGTGTTAGTTCTATCTACTCATTGGCCTTAACTCTCTTTTGTGAGCTCAGTTTCTTGTATTCTTTGGTCCATGGATGTGTGGATAGGTGCCTTATTTGTGTATTGGCTCTAACACAGGGTGCTAAAGCCAAAGATTGAGCTCCGTAGTAGAGCACGGGTTCAGCCTCTGTGGGGCTGGGAAGAGAAGGGCCTTGCTAGGTAAGATAAGCAGTCGAGCAGAGGACAATTAGGTGCTTCCATAGAAAGGGTCTCAGATCTAGCAAGATGCACACTCCTTTTGAGGCAGAATGCCCACTGTTTTGCTCCTGGATACGAATTACCCAGTGATTCTTATAATGCACCTGACAGTATGCACAGCTTGCAGAAGAGGGGGAAAAAAATTAAAGATTTGGGAAAGCTTGTTTATATTCCTGATTTATTGAAATGATCTGGCTACAGAAAAGGTATCATGCATCTTCAAACCTAGCTGCAGTTGTCTGATACTCAGGTATCCTGATCTACTCCACAGGATACTCTACAGCATGGTAGACAACTGTCAGAAACCTGTAAAACTAGACATATGTTGAGTTCTGTTTACAAGTAAGAACAGGTGACATGACTAGACCATATGGTGCTCCCTGGTGACAACTTGAGTCTCATTAAACTGAAAAGGGTTGGTTTTGAAGCAACAGGACTTTCCCCAAACCATGGGCTTCCTTCACTTCCTACACAGAAAAACAAGGTGGAGGGTGGCTGAGGAGGAAGACAGGAAGAGCAGGAAGCATAGGCACATGGCATGGCCTCATCCTCATCAGCCATGTTATTTTGTTTTGGGGAGACATGGCAGGAGCTTCTCTCTCTGGCTACCCTGTGGCTGGTCCAACTGTCTTGGCAGAAGTATGGACCCTCAGGAGCAAGTGATATCATGAATCATTATCATGTTCCCACTAGCTAAGAAAGGAAAAACACTCAAAAGACACTGGGGGCAAATGCAGATGGTGCTGGTGGTGCGACACAGCCCATGTCAGCCTGGGATGTTGACGACGAAGCCCAGCCTATCTCTGAGGATTTTGATGGAGCAGTGAGTACAACCTGTCTCCAAGGACGCTGATGGCATGGCATGGCTCTTCTTAGTGTCTTAGCAGAGAGTCTTAATGTGTGACAACTGCAGAGCTTAAACAAGACCAAGAGACGTGATCACAGGACCTTCTGCCTCAGGAAGCTCCAGTCACAATCACAGACTTGACTTAAAGAGTAGGGCTTGGGACCTGGGGAAATAATTCAGTTGGTAAAGTCCTTGCCTTAAAAGCATGAGGACCTGAGTTCCATTCCCAGAACCCCTGTTCTCAAAGAGCTGGGTGTGGCAGCACATTTGTGATCCTGTCCCTGGGGAGGGAAGAGTCAAGGCCAGCCTACTTGGTGAGATCCAGGCCACTGAGAGACCTTGTCTCAACATATATGTGTGTATGTGTATGTGTGTTTGGATGTGTGTGTGTGTGTGTGTGTGTGTGCAGGACTAGTGTGACATCAGTGCTCATCCCCAAGGGGCATGGGAGGATGCATTCAGGGAATGACTGAGGTCAGGCTTATCCATCAAAGCAGAGACACAGCTGGTCTTCCATGTTTTCCTTCCTCTCGGCTGAGTCCATATATATATGGTGGATGGCATCTGAGGAAAAACACCCAGGTTTGACCTCTGGACTATACACAAGCACATATGAACACACACATATGAACACACACACTACCGCTACTGCTACTGCTACTGCTACTGCTACTGCTACTGCTACTGCTACTGCTACTGCTACTGCTACTACAACCACCACCATCATCAAAATACCTGTAGGAAGCCGCTGTTAGCGGTGATATATTCGCCATTCCAAGATGTCACAGACATCATGCCTCTCCACTAGTAAACAATTAACTGCGCAGGTGCAAAAAGGCAAAAGCACGCCAAAAGTCACTGCCCATCCCAGGGCGTAATATGGGGTGATGAGTGAACAGCCAATCAGAAGTGAATACGTCACTCTAGGGTGTATTTAAGCTGTGCCTCTTCCTGTCTTTGGCCCTTCTGCATCTTCCGCTTCTGCTGATACAGATTAAAGCCTCGCTGTGGTGATACCCGAATTCTGCCTCTCGTGTTTCTCTTCCACGGGCGGAGGGGACACGGGAGGTGCACGCAACAAATACCAAAAACTTATTTCTTATAACTCTAGAGACTAGAAGTCCTAGTTCAGGGTGGTGGTGTGTTCAATTCTAATGACAGCCTTCTCCCACACTGTGGACAGCTGACTTCTAAGAATATCTATGCACTGTGTAAGGAGGACCGAGAGGCTCCCTGGGGCCCTTTTATAGGAATGTGCATGTGTATCTCATTCATGAGGACTTCTCTTTCATGCCCTCCTCACCTCCTAATGCCATCTGAGCACTGGGGTCAGTTTCAACATTTGAACTTAGGAGGAGGAGCACACATTCATTCCCCAGAGCCCTGTCAACCATGTGCACAAAGACAGCCAGACTAATAGGAGTACAGCAGCTGTGTTCAACCACCTCAGGGACCGAGAACACCACTAGATGAATACATATATGGAGTGCATTGCATACTGGGATAGAATTCCATATAACAATTGCAACCACAGAGCCATAGATAAGAACACCTGCGACCTCTGAGGTCACTGTGTGTGTGTGTGTGTGTGTGTGTGTGTGTGTCTTCAGGTCTTTAGGGAGCAAGAAACCTCCAGAGGAAAAAAGTCTTGGAAGCTGAAGCCTCCTTCTAGGGAAGGGGATGATCAAGCTAATGTTTACCAACAGAAAAGAAAAATAACCTACATGGATTATCAGACCAAGGGCAAATGATACAGCCACACATGTGTGGCTGTGGCTGTGGCTGTGGCTGTCCAGTCACCTCAACTCAAAGGGAAATTCCCTCAGTTCATCTTGACCAGCAGGGATGACTTTTCCCTCTGCCTGCCCCCACTGTGTGCAAACACACACACACACACACACACACACACACACACACACACACACCTTCACATGGTTGTCCAGTGTGGTGAGATATCACCAGCCAGTCCTTCCTTCCATGCCTGGAGAGATTCTGATCTCTGCACACTCCCCTCTCTCATGCCTTTTAGAGACTGGAAATCCAAGTGTGAGGTGCCACTTCATTATTCTGGCTCAGCTCGGAGGAAGGAAAACATGGAAGACCAGCTGTGTCTCTGCTCAGCCGGATAAGCCTGACCTCGGTCTTTAACTGAATGCACCCTCCAGTGCCCCTTGGGGATGAGCACTACTGTTACACTAGTCCTGTTGCAGTCTGGACCTTGAATGTCACAAAAGGTCCCAAAGGTGACACTACTGATCAGCGTTTGGATACATAGGGTGAGGGGCCTAATAGGAAGTCCCTAGGTCTTTGGGAACATGCCTTCAAAGAGGATTGTAGAATTGCAGCCCCTTCCTCTTACTCTTATGCTTTTTTGGCAATGAGGTAAGTGGATTTGTTCCAGTACATGCTTGCACTATTATATGACACCTTGCAACAGGCACAAAGCAACAGGGCTAGAGAGCCAAGAAAGGGAAACTCCTCTGGAACCAGGAGCCAAAGTAAACTTCACTCCTAGTAAGCTAATTATCTTGTGTGCTTTAGCACAGTGGTGGAAATCTGACGGGCAGGTTCCTATCAGCAGAAGATATGTTCCAATGTTCAAGCATATGCTCAAGCAAATGCTTGAAAATGTCGTCAACTTTACCAACCACGTTGGATACTGCATTTCTTTTCCCATGCACCTATACCTCAACAAAATTTAACATTTAGATATATTTGTTTAAAAAGACACTCATAATAAAATAGAACAATGATAATGGCATATTATAATAAATAACAAAATTTCCAGAGCCACTATTCTTGCACGTGGGGGCTGTTACTAAGTAAAACAGGAGTTACTTGAATGGAGGCACTGGAATCCCTGGATGGCTGTTATGGTAACTGAGATAGCTGTTTACTGATGAGTTGATAGTGTACACAACATGGAAGCACAGATACACTAAACCAAGGGGTGGTTCTCATCCTCAGCAAGACACAGTGAAACAGACTGAACACATGTTAAGCGTGCACTCCACCCGTGGGCAACACCCCCAGCCTTTTACAGTCATTTGTATGTCATCCACAAAGGGAATCCCCAATAAAGAGTTCTATGCCAGGCGGTGGTGGCGCACGCCTTTAATCCCAGCACTTGGGAGGCAGAGGCAGGCGGATTTCTGAGTTCGAGGCCTGCCAGGTCTACAGAGTGAGTTCCAGGACAGCCAGGGCTACACAGAGAAACCCTGTCTCAAAAAAAACCGAAAAGAGAGAGAGAGAGAGAGAGAGAGAGAGAGAGAGAGAGAGAGAGAGAGAGAGAGAGTTCTACTGGATCACTCTGCACACAAAGGTCTGAGAAGGAAGGAGGTGAAGTGGCTCATCCAAGGTCCCGGGGTTGTTGAGCACCAGGGTAGGGTTCCACCTCAGAGCTCATGGCAATCAACCAAGGTCTCTTGCAATCTGCTAACATTAAGCAAAGATTTACATAAAGCTACACAATAAGGAGCTGGAGACATGGCTCGGCGGTTAAGACCATTGACTGCTCTTCCAGAGGTCCCAAGTTCAATTCCCAGTAACCACATGGTGGCTCACAACCATCTGTAATGAGATCCAATGCCCTCTTCTGGTGTGTCTGAAGACAGCTACTCACAAACATAAAGCAAACAAATAAATCTTTTGTTGTTGTTGTTCCCCCCCCCCCCCCCCCCCCGAGGTTTCTCTGTATAGCTCTGGCTGTCCTGGCACTCACTCTGGCCTCTAACTCAGAAATCTGCCTGCTTCTGCCTCCCAAGTGCTGGGATTAAAGGCATGTACCACCACTGCTTCCCCGCCCCCCCTTTTTTTTTTAAATAAAAAGCTAGACAATACTAAGTTTATGAAACATTCCTACCTGATTCAGATTACAAAACTGATTTGAGGAACAGAAACTTGGTTAAAGTTGGTTCACTGAAGCCAAAGAGAAAGTTGAACGCTTGAAATAGGAAGGTCTGTCGTGTGACTGAGAGCATGAAAGTTTCAGCAGTTGCTTGTCCAAAGTCTTCTACTCAGACTTGGCAACTCTCAATTCTGACACAGACTTCTCGGTGAGGCAATGGTTAATGGAAGAGAGCAGTCATTTGTAAAGCCACAGTCATTCTTCTGTGGCAGCTTCAGAAAAGTCCTAGACGAGCCTAGAACCTGCTTCACTCATATAGCCACTGTACCCGTGAGGAGTATAGTATGTTTGTATAGTAAGTTTGAGGCCATCCTGGAATAATACCATAGCTTCTTTTATTATTCTCATCTTCTGTATTTTCTAGCCAGCCAACATACAACACTGGACTTAAAGATACAGTCCAGTTGGCAGGCGTGGTTTCCTATTACGAAAGCTCTTGACTGAGTACTACGATCTGCGTATGGTTTGTCCTCTAAAGGTAATGTGGGCCGGGCGGTGGTGGCGCACGCCTTTAATCCCAGCACTTGGGAGGCAGAGGCAGGCGGATTTCTGAGTTCGAGGCCAGCCTGGTCTACAGAGTGAGTTCCAGGACAGCCAGGACTACACAGAGAAACCCTGTCTCGAAAAAACTAACTAAATAAATAAATAAATAAAATAAAGGTAAATCTGGTTAGATCAGAAGTATGGCACTTTGAGAGAATGGTAGGGTGTCTTAGTTAGGGTTTGGATTCCTGTACAAACATCATGCCCAAGAAGCAAGTTGGAGAGGAAAGGGTTTACTCAGCTTACACTTCCACACTGCTATTCATCACCCAAAGGAAGTCAGGACTGAAACTCAAACAGGTCAAGAAGCAGGAGCTGATGCAGAGGCCATGGAGGGATGTTACTTACTGGCTTGCTTCCCCTGCCTTGCTCAACTTGCTTTCTTGTAGAACCCAAGACTACCAGCCCAGGGATGACATCACCCACAATGGGCTCTCCCACCCTTGATCACTAGTTGAGAAAATGCCTTACAGCTGGATCTCATGGAGGCATTTCCTCAAGGGAAGCTCCCTCCTTTGTCTGTGATAACTCCAATTTGTGTCAAGTTGACACACAAAATCAGCCAGTACATGGGGTCTTTAAAAGGTGGAGCCAAACAGAAACTAATCAGGCCACAGAAAACAATCCTTAAAAGAGAAACTTCTTGGGTGTTTTTAAACATTCTACTTAATGTACCTGGTGTTCGAAAGGAAATAAAAACAAAGAATAAGCTACTTGGAGCTGAGTCACAACCAGAGAGAATGATACTGAGGGTGGATGTGTAGTTACATCTGTCCCTCTGCCCACACGTACATGTGACACTCATGATTAAAATCACATACATAAAATCACATACAAAGATGCAGCATTCCATGTCCACCAGTGTACCATGGGACCCTTTCATATTCAAAACCTAAATAGGGAGGAGAAGTATTGTGGCATACAAGCCTGGGGACATGAGTTCAGGAGGATGCTGGGACTTGCTGGCTGCCTGTCTAGCTGAGCACTCAAGGTCTAGTACGAGACCTTTTCTTCAGGGAGTAAGGCAGAGAGAAATGACAGAGGTACTAACTTAAAGACAAAAAGTATCTTAGAAAACATGTAAAATGTTTCTAGTGTGGAAATTATGAATAATGCTTATCATGAATTATTAAACTATAAAACGGAGCAAACAATGCTCTAATCTTGTGTCACCAAACTAGGAAGTATGACTCTGGCTCACAGTGGAATGGGTGGTGCATGCTCACTTACAATTGCACGGCTGGAGTGGTCTATGAGAGCATGAGAGCATAGTGATCAGACTGTCACTATAACCGCAGTAGCCCTGTGGCCAAAAGCAACTCAGGGAGAAAGGGTTTATTTCAGATGATGACTCTAAGGTCACGCTTCATCCATCAGGGGAGACAGGACAGGAATTCAAGGTAGGAATGGGGAGGAAAAGAACGGAGGCAGAGGCCTTGGAGGGGTGCTGCTTACTGGCTTGCTCCCTGTGGCTTGCTCAGTCTGTATTCTTAGAGAACCCAGAACCACCTTCCCAGGAGTTATACCCACAGCAGTGGGCTGGGGCCTCCTCCATCAGTCACTACTCCATAAAATGGACCCTAGACTTGCACACTAGCTAATCTGATATATTTTTCAGTGGAGGTTTCTATTAAGTTTCAAACCCTAGGCAAGGGGCAGAGGTGCTTATTTAACATATCAAAGCAGACCTGGCCTCCACTTTCTCCCAGCATCCCTCAGTTCCTACCTGTTACAGGGTTAGGCTGCCCTTCTCCCCAGAGGCTCTTCCCTACATGTTAGACATCTTGGTTACCTGCCTTTTCTTTTCTTTTTTCTTTTTTTTTTTCTTTTCTTTCTTTTTCTTTTTCCTTTTCTTTTCTGTACTTTTGGCCTCCTAGTTCTCCACTTGGTTCTCCTCTCTCCCTTCCTCTCATGCTCTCCCCACATGGTTCAGGATCATGACCACTCTGTACTCTCCCAGATGTATCTGCCTCTGGCTAAGCTCTCCCACATCTCTATGGTAAACGTTCACTTCCACAATACCTAGGAACAGTCATGTCCTTTCCTTTTTATCTCTCTCTCTCTCTCTTTTTTTTTTTCCTCATTCAGTCCCCTCTTCCAAAATGAATCTAGCTTCTGCCAAATTGACAAAAAACCAAAACAACAAAAAACTAACAGGAGTCAAATGCATGAGGCAATAATCATAGTAAATTGGTTAAATCAATAAAAAACATTAATAAAATTAGCATAAGTGACCGTGTACATCCTATTAACCACTGTTTGTTTCAGGATCCGTAAGACAAGTCATTCCCAGGGGGAAAGAAAATGTCCTATTTCCTTAGCTATAGACTTGGGCATTTCCTTTACAGTTTAATGATAAAGAGTTCACTAAGGCAGGATGCAGCTGAGACAGCTCCAGTGCTTCAGGTAACAGCTCATTAATGAAACGATTGCTAGAGAACAGTTTTCTAGGAAATAGATTCAAGAGAAAAGAAGCCTTGGGATTTATACTTCCAGTCGGGGAGGGGAAGCTCTGAAAGATTCTGATAAATGGATGTGGGAAATGTCAGGTATTAAATCCTCCTCAGGCTGGGATGGAGATACTGTCACTTTGCAAAAGAAGTCAATGAAAATGTCACAGGTAGTAAGAACAGAATCTGTCGATCTGAAGAGTATCACACACGTTAAAGATTTATGAACAGATGTCACGGCATTATAAAACGATAGGCGTTCCATCTAGGGGGAGACAGACTCTTAGAGCATCAAGAATTATGGGAGAATCCTTGGATAATTTTAAGATGCGTTAAAGACAAATTGCCTAAAATGATCTGTTTGGACGCGGGCCCCAAGGAAAGCAGTTCACTACAAGGAGATGTGATGTAATAGAGGCAGCCAGAGGCTAGCGATCATCCTCTCTCATAACATGCCAGATCACGGAAGATGCAGAGGTGCAGCCAAATATTTACTCATTCTGTTTAGGAGCCAGCTCTTGCCTTGTGCCTCGAACTATCCCCAGGGGAAAAAACACGATAGATTTTAGCTGACCCATCCATCCATTCTTCCCCTTGACATTTTATAAGCACATATTTAGGAAACAAAAGGTCCAGGATTAAGTGGCCATCTTCAGGAATGAAACTGTATAAAAGCATCTCAGTAGAAGCCTGGATAGAACTTAGAAACATCTATAAGCCCTAGGAGAGCCCAGCACGAGACCTGGATCCTTTGTTACCCAAAGGGGGGGGAGGGGGGAGGAATGAGTTACTTTTCTTATGCAAAGGAGAGCCTAAGCCTTGTTTGAGGAGGTAAACAAACCTTCTCTGACGCCAAAACCTGGCTGGTCCACAGCTTCTCAGAAGGTGAGGCCTGCAACCTATAACTTGTAATAACGTATTTATGATAATTGGACCGTATCAGTGATGCAGTTAAGCTGGGTGAGCAGTTCTGTTCCAATCATTTCTTTTTTTCCCCCCCTTCCCTTCTCCCTCTTGCTCCGGGCCCCGATCGCTATGGGCCCGGAATCATTTCAGCTTTAGTTCTCCAATAGAAATGAGAAAGAAATATGTATCGTATCTGTATTTTAAAAGTTTACAAGTTGGAGAAAGCGACAAAATATTTCCTTTTCTAGATTCTATAGCCTCACTGGCCATGGGTATTTGGCTAGGTATTGTTGACATCTTGTCTAGGCTCTGCCCCAGAGTTACCTGGCAACAGCCAGGCGTGCCTGACTCACCCTCTTCTCTTCTTCAGTTGTTCTCCTTACCCTGTTTCCCCTTCTCTCCTCATTCCCTTCCTCCCCTTCTCCAAATGTTCATGCCTGGCCTCTACTCCTCTACTCTCTGTCTCTCTCTCTCCCTCCCTCTCTTTTCCTCCCCATGCCCTAAATAAACTCTATTCTATACTATACCATCATGTGGCTGCTAGCTCAGGGGAAGGGATGCCTCAGCATGGGCCCGCAGAGGCACCCCTTCCCCTGACACCATACAGCGCTTCCACCAAACATATCCATGGCTTCTTTTTCTATTTATAAACACAACAGGTATAGTATCAGGCATGAATTTCTCTCTATTACGCAGTGCCTGTTGCATGGTATCATGCACTTGAGACATAAGTCTTGGAAAAATTGTGCTGGATCTGACCTGGAACCCTGAGGTCACCCAAACAAGACTTGAATAATGATACCAAGTTGACATCCCAGTGTGGATGAGGGAAATCTTTCAAGGCCCCACCCACAGATGAAATCTAC
This sequence comes from Arvicanthis niloticus, assembly GCF_011762505.2. Taxonomy (NCBI): domain Eukaryota; kingdom Metazoa; phylum Chordata; class Mammalia; order Rodentia; family Muridae; genus Arvicanthis; species Arvicanthis niloticus. The sequence continues at coordinate 71,644,325 of NC_047669.1, read as the reverse complement.
AGTCAATGACTGATGAGAGGGAGAAAAAACAGTGGTCCCCAGAAATGAGCCCCCTAATTGGTTATTCAAATGGTCAGCCCGTAAAACATATACAAACAACACTTGCTTGCCTTCTTATAGTACCCAGGACCAGCAAGCAGCCAAAAGGTGGCACAGTCCACAGTGCGCTGGCCCTTCTCTGACAGTCATCTATCAGTAAATGCACCTCAGGCTTGCTCACTGGTGGGAACATTTTTGAAACTGAGATTGCCTCTTCCAAAATGTATCAAGTTGACATAAAAACTAGATAGTGCGGTGGTGGCACACACCTTTAATCCCAGCACTTGGGAGGCAGAGGCAGGTGGATTTCTGAGTTCGAGGCCAGCCTGGTCTGCAGAGTGAGTTCCAGGACAGCCAGGGCTACACAGAGAAACCCTGTCTTGGAAAAACAAAAACAAAAAGAAAGAAAGAAATGTTGTTAGTATTCTGTCTAAACTCCACCTCCACAGTTACCTGGCAACAGCCAGGTAGGCCTGGTCCACTATAAAAGGGGCTGCTTGCCCCTCCTCACTCTCTTACTCTTAATTTCTTACCCTCTTGCCCTCTTGCCCTCTTGCTCTCTTGCCCCTCTGTCCCCTGCCCCGCCCCTCCCTCTCCCCTTCCCCCTCTCTCCACATGGTCATGGCCGGCCTCTACTTCTCTTCTTCCTCTCTTCTTCTTCCATCTTCTTCCCCCCACCTTTGCCCTATCTCCTGAATAAACCTCCCTCCCTTGGAACCTTGTGGTCTGGAGTGGTCTGTTCTGAGCTGCGGTCGGACATCTGAGCTAACAACTAACAAATGTATCTTAGCGTTTTGCTGTTTGTTCAGAAGGCTAAATAACAAGTATTTCAAGCCTTGTGAGCAAGGCTTGCATTGTCTACTCTATCAGCAATTGTATCATTGAAGTGTATATAAGTGAGGGAATCCATGTTCCAATGAAACTTCATCTACAAAAAAAAAAAAAAAAAAAAGGCAGTGGGCTGCATTTAACCATAGTTTCATTGCCCCTCATGAAATGAAATGTCATACCCTGACATAAAACATACTTTCATGCATCTAGTAGGCATAAGACAAGCAAGGTCAAGATGACATGATATTAGAGGGGAAAATACTTGTGAAAGAATTACCCTTCAGTGGTGGCAATAATAGCAGGAGCAGACACAGTTCTTCATTGTTTAAAAGCATAGCACTTACTAATGGCCAGATTCTAAGACAAACATTTATAAATACTAGCTCACTTATTCTAAAAAAAAAAAAAAAAAAAAAAAAAAAAAAGGCTCCTGAAAAGAAAGGTGCTAGAAAGAAGGGCCATTCTGTCATCAATGAGATGGTAACCTGAGAATGCACCACCACTGTCTATAAGTGCTCCCATGGACTGAGCTTCAGGAGCCGTGACCAATCCCTGTTGTGGGATATTTGAAACCAGAGATTGTGTTCCTGTGTGGCTTGGCCCTTAGTACACACCTTTACTCCTTCTGTCTAGAATGCAAGCATTCCCTTCGTACACGTACACACCTTTAACCCCAATAAAGATGCAATTAGTTTGGAGAGGAAGCAACCATGTTTGAAAGTGATGTCATATTGAGTGGCCAACAAAGTGATGAATCAGAGAGAGATTTGACAGAAAAATAGGATATGCCCAACTCTAAAGAGGAGAAAGAAAAAGAGAAAAAGAAAGGGTTGGGGAGATGGCTCAGAAGTTAAGAGCACTGACTGTTCTTCCAGAGGTCCTGAGTTCAATTCCCAGCAACCACATGGTGGCTCACAACTATCTGCAATGGGACCCGATGAATTCTTCTAGCGTGTGTCTGAAGACAGCTGCAGTGTACTCATATAAATAAAAAAATAAATAAATCTTTTTAAAAGAGAGAGAAAGAGAAAGAGAAGTTACTTAAGGAAGCAGTACAGAGAGAAAAGAGGCAATTCTACCAGGACAGTAATAGGGAGACAGGTTGCAGAGAGAGAACAAGCTAGTCACAGATAAAGACAGAACAAGCCAGAGAATGAGAAAGAGCCAGAAGATTAGAAAAGATTGCCAAAGTTAGTTTGAGGCCAAGCAGAGCAATTCAGGAGAGGCCGAGAGAGAAGCCAGATTGAATCAGTCAGCCAGAGATCAGAAAGAACTAGAAAGGGTGAGCTCATCCAGCAGTCAGTCTCAGGGGCTGAAAACATTCTAGGCCTAGATTAGATTGAATGGAAGCTACAAGCTTCCAGGACTAGGCCTTGGTTAGCAACAACTACCCCTGGCAAATAAATTCCATTTCCCATTCATAAAAATTTGGACTTTATACCAAGGAGGTGGAGACTCAGTATGTGCTGATACCAGGATCAACAAAGCCGTGTGGGCCAAAGAAAGAAGTAACGGTCCATATCATCTTTGGGTACCTTTGCACAGAAAAGGTACTGATGATAAAGAATTGCCAAACAAGCCTGTACTGTGATAACCTATATCCCTGTTAACACATGCAAAAACATACACACAGCTGATGTGGTGGAGAACTAGCTCCTCAGTGTCAAGTTATAAAGCCTATTAACAACACAAATGCAATTCCCATTGTACGGAACAGAGAGGCTGAGGTTACCTGAAGTCCTAGTTCTTGGTTACCTAAGTCAGGTCAGTATGCGCTGTGGCCCTGACACCTTTCCAGCTGGTTGTGGACTTACTTGCCCATTTCAGACCTTGCATATGAAGACACTTTGTTACCTCCCTTTGTCTTCACAGTTATTAGCATCTATTGAATAGAGAAAGAATACCAATCACAAGGCAGTGGGACTCAAAGAGAAACGTCAGCTCATTTCATGATTTGTTTGTTGTTGTTTCGGTTGGTTTGATTGCTTGTTTGTTTGTTTTTAATTAAGAAAATCAGCACACAGGAAACGAAGCATTTATAGTAGAATTGAAATCTGCTCAAGGTGAGTGGATCCATCTCAGCCCGCTGGGATTGAGATTGCTACAGTTCAGAGCCAATGTGACCATTCAAGTGACCCATGGTCCCCATGGTAAAGACTTAGTCCCAAGAGAGATACTACTAGGAAGCGGTGGGCCTTATAGCCAAGTGGGACCTAGAAAGAGTCGAGGGATGCTGACCCTTTTTCTGTTTTGCTTCCTGGCCTTGTGTTGAATGGCTTTGGTCTGCAACATACTCTCAACATGGTGGGCTGCCACAGGTCTAAAGCAATACAGATGACAGGTGGAAATCTCCATACCTGGGAGCCAAAATAAACCTATCTCTATAAGTTCATCTTTCTTGAATATCTGTGACAGTACCAGAAAGATAAGCAGCACACAGATGAATATAAAAACCAGCTCTTCATTCCCCTGGCCTTTATGATTGTTTCACAGGTGTGAATTAATTTGATAATAAAAATTGTTGGCTCAGCAGTTAAGAGCACTCCCTGACTGCTCTTCCAGAGGTTCTGAGTTCAATTCCCGGCAACCACATGGTGGCTCACAACCATCTGTAATGGGATCTGATGCCCTTTTCTGGTGTGTCTGAAGACAGCTGCAGTGTACGTATATACAAAAAAAATCAATCTTTTTACTAAAAGAGATTACTTTTTAATAAAAAATTTTATTAAATTTTTGCACTAGATACTTAATATTGAGAAAAACAGATGCGTGTTATCTAAAATTGTATTACAAATCAATCCCCTAGGGACTCCCATGCCTAATAATAATTAATAATAATAATTATACAGGAGCTTAGTAGGAGAGAAAGGTTGCTTATCTTTCATTTATACAAGCATTTTCTGAATATTTGACAGTGCTGTGTTCATTTAAATGATATGAAATGAAGTATTAATATACTGCAATCAAAAAGTTAAAGTTCCTCCTTTACACTAAAAAAAACCCTATGTTTCATTCTTTTATCAATTAATACTAATTTATTTTATATCGGTATTTATAATTGTCATGTTGTCATCTAGTGCATATTCACGACACTTTCATTGTACAAGACAGTACTGGTTACTATGAAGGAACTCTAGTTTTGGAGAATATCTTTAAGAGCTGTAGCCCGCCGGGCAGTGGTGGCGCATGCCTTTAATCCCAGCACTTGGGAGGCAGAAGCAGGCGGATTTCTGAGTTCGAGGCCAGCCTGGTCTACAGAGTGAGTTCCAGGACACAAAAGACCAAAAAAAAAAAAAAAAAAAAAAAAAAAAAAACCCAAAAAGAAGAGGTATAGACCCGCAAGGTTGGCTCAGCAGATAAGAAAACTTGCTGTCAAGCCTGGTGACCCGAGTTCCATACCTGGGACCAACATGGTGGGAGGAGAGAACCAACTCTCCCAAATTATCCCACCTCGTGAAAATAAAAATAATAAATAAATAAGCACTGTCTTTATGGAAACTGACCAAATTAAAGCTGAATCTTGGATTAGAAGAAACCCCATATTCCCGTCTTGGTGATTGTTTTCATGGCCGTGACAAGTCGCTGAAAGAACCAACTTAACGAGAAGAAGGGTTGATTTTGCATTATGGTTTCAGAAACTTTGGTGTACAGTTGTTCAGCCCCATCCTGTGGGCCTATGGCGAGACGGAGGTTTATCACGACAGAGAGCCAAGCTACTTATTTCATGATAGTCATGAAGCAAAGTGACAGGAAGTGGCCAGGACAAGATAGAGACCTGAGTACACTCTCTCAATGGTCTACTTCCGCCAGCAAGGCCCTGCTCCCTGAAGGTTTCCACTGCCTTCCCTAATAGTGCCACTAAGGGGCTACGGCGGTCACCCAGTGTGTAGAGGACCCATCGCACTGGAAGCCTTGGGTTCAATGCACAGCACTGCCCAAGATGAGAGCGTAGAGGCAGAGGGCAAAACAGTACCACCAACGGGGACGGAGACTTCAATCCGGTCCTTAGAAGGAACATTTCACATCCAAACCAAAGCAACTCCTGGCCTCACCTCCCAGTAACTGAGGAGTGGGAACCAGAGACGGGGAAACCACTATTTCTAAATCTCTTTCATTGTGTGTCTCCTTCCGTTCAGTGGTTTCTCTTACTATTCCGACCTCCTGTGTGTATTATCTCAAAGTGTGGGGGGGGGGGGGCGCGGAGCTGTGCGGCGCCTTCCCTTGCAAATCTTTAAGTGGATTTGCCTTGTCATGCTTGTAAGGGCTGACATGTTAGCATCATGAACCAAGTGTGACACAGAGGGTAACATGCTGAGCCTGGGCTGGAGGCATACTTCAACTGACTGAGTGCTGCTTTTAGTGGGCGTGGATTTTCAAAAACAAAGGCTGGAATGTTAGAATTGTCCAGCAATACCAGCAGCAAGTGTTGAGTGGTAATTCAGCAGGTGGCATGTGTGTTCTTACTGTGAGAACCACAGCGATTCATTTTGGCTGCTTATACAACTGCCCCTTTACAATCAGCTCTCTATATTTTGGAGTTTAACCAACCACATGTCAGACACATTTAGAAAAAAAAAAAAATCTGTGTGGAACAGGTAACAGGTACTTTCTTCTCATTATCCACTGAATGATGCAGGATGGCAGCTACTTGCCCAGCACTGACTGCATCGTGTAGCACATAACATGGCACTTTGAGTAAAGGACTCAAGTAACCTCAGGTTCTGTCATACTTGTGGATCCTGAGGGGCTGCATTTATTCATTTGTTCAAATGTAACTGCCTTTAAACCTACCTTCCATTCGTCATTTTCCCCTTTCTTTTTTGTTTGTAGGCCTGTGCATATCTGCTGGGCTGGGCTGATAGGCTGCATATAAGTATCTTTGACCCAGATGGCACTAGGATTGCTTTTAAATCTTGTATCACGGGGGCCAGTGAGATGTCTCAGTGGGGAAAGGCTTGAATTTGAACCCTATAACTCAGTGGAGGATTGCCTCCATAAAGTTGTCCTCTAACCTCCATATGTGACATGTCTCCTCAACATACACACACACACATAACACACACATACACACATACACACACACACATACACACACAGAGATACTACATGCCTTGTGTAAGGCTTCTGCATATCTTTGAAAAAAAACATGAAACAGACAGTCCCTAAAATCCCAATTGTCATTCTCATGCCATTGAGAGCTTCCTTCTTAAAAAGCCTTGCTTCCTTCCCACACTGCCTTCTAGTCTGCCCCACCTTTTGGGCAATAGCAGCATGAAGTTCTTGAAGACAGAAGTTAGCACAGAACAGAGTCAGGTGGGGCCCATCTGAAATAAAACACTAGAAAGAACCATTTGCTTTCAATTCTTTGAAAGTTCTTTCTTGAACCTTTAGGGAGTGAGGTGTTTTCTGGCCACATTTCCCACACCTGTGACTGGAACCCACATCTCTTACACAACATGTAAAGGCACCGAACTGACCAGAACGTAACCCCCATCCCTATTCTTTGTCCTCTGAATGTCGGTTCTGTTTATTCTCTTCTCAAAGTCAAGCCGTTTACAATGGCCATCTACGCTTCCCATTCCACTCCCACGTCGTGAACAGATGAGTCTATGCTCCAAAAGCGGTGGCAAGTGTACAGTGGTTGACGGGTCCTGCCGACCTTTATCACTCACACCTGTTCACGATCCTCTGGCCACATTTTTAAGTCGGTGCATTCTGCTGCAGCAAAGGCTGGCCACAGAGCTCAGCCCTTGTGAGATTTTGTCATTTGCCTCAGAATGTGACAACCGGAGATCTGCCTGGTCTGACTGGGGAGAGGCTGGAACTAGAGGTAGCTGTACTGATGGCTGCAGAGGTGGCCCTTTCTTCAGAACAGAGAGCTATTAGAGGTTACAGCAGAGGCTCCTGAAGTCTAGCTCATAGCACATGTCTCCAGAGCCCTTGTATTGTAGTAAAAACTAAATGGGGGTTTCTATCCCACCTTTGATCATTCAGTTCCCAAATAAGAGACACAAAACCTTTATAATAAGCCTTAAAGCACTAGAGCTGGACAGATACCAACCCTCCAAGCTATTTTGACTACTTCTCGATATCCCCAAGATATAACTTGTCATGGTCTGTCTGGGCCTCTCTTACTCCAATTGGCCAGTCCTCATGGCCAGTTCTCAGGATCGCTTTATCCCATGGCATTGTCTCCTCTGTCTCCCTCTCCTTTCTCTCCTCCTCGTGGTCTCTGTCTCAGACCTCAAGCCTGGGGAATCAAAGTCCCACCTACCTCTCTCCTGCCCAGCCGCAGGTCATGAACATCTTTATTTAACCAACAGTTTTAAATTAAGGAGCAAGGTTACATAGCATCACTTGGTATAGTGAGGATTCCAGAGGCAACTAGACCTTGGGGGCCAACACTTAGCATTACAATACATAGCAACAGATCAAATCTTAGCATCTTTGTTTAAACCTCCCAAACAGTCAACATAAAACCAAAAGGTCCTTTCCAGTGTGTACATCTTAAGTTACCCATTTCACACACATGGATTTTAAAATCAAGTCTTGCTCCTTACACGCTGATGGGACACAGAAGATGTGCTTGTTTGGACTTCCATTCTCTCACTCAAGAACCATTCTGCAGCTCAACAGCTGAGGCGCGCTGATTCCCAGAAACACCAGTCCACAGCTAAGCTTGCCATCTCCTTCTAAGCCCTCTGTGATTCTGGTTCCAACTTCTAATTCCTCACCCAGATCAACTTCCTTGATGTCCAAAATGAAATAACCCTGTTGCTTGAAAAGGAAGAATCTCAATTTTGTGAGCCTACTTTAGGGTCTTCCAAAGTCACAGAAAGAGGTAGTCATGATTTTACAGTCAAGCTCCCCAAAGGCTCAGGCTTGAACACTTGGTGGCAGCTGGTTGTAAAATATTTAGGAGGTAAGTCCTAGTCCTGGCAAGAGGGATGCTGAGGACAACAGCCTACCCAGTCCCTGCCCAAGCTTTCTGCTTCCTGGGTCCCTCTGCCATGGACCAACCCATTTCAACCACTGTGTTAACCCTGCCATGTTGAACCATACCTTCTAAACTGTGAGCCAAATAAGATTGTCATTTCTCAAGTTGTGTCTCTCAGGTATTATGTTCCATTAGGAGAGAAGTAATTAAAACAGAGGTAGAGAAAGGGAGGGATGTGTAGTATTGGATTGATACAGGCTCTTGCACCAACACAGGATGACACGTGCTATCCTGGATATATGGAAACATTTGGGGGAGAGCTTGAGACTGGCGAAGAGGAGGGGGAGGAGGCTTTCCTGGAAAGGACTTGTTACAAGGAGAGAGGTGTTTAACACTCAGTGAAGGACCTGTGACCATCAGCAGCCACAGTAGTGCCCAAGTGGAGAGAGGAGCAGGAGTTTTAGATGAGGGTAGAAGCCCAGTTTTGTTAGTACCTAGATGTGTTCAAAGATGGATCAAATTTGGGTTTAACTGTGGGGAGTTTAGCTAGTATTTGGCAGATAACGAGTATCTTGAAGTTAGAGATCGACTAACTCCTGAATTTTCTAATGCAATGTTAGTTGTTCTGTGGGTGACAGCTCTCACGGAAGCAAATGGATTTGGAAAATACAGAGGACTTCAGGTGAGAGAGGAGGCAACATGACGTGATAGAGAATGGGTCAACCTGGAAATAAGACCCGGGATCTGCTGCGGTTTGGGTATAAACTCATCAGTGTGGAAGGTACTGGCCAATGCTCTACTTGAACTCACTGCTACTCTGGCTGTGGAAACAGGGTCCCCATGTCCATTTCAGACCTTAAAGTGTCCTTCAAGTCCTCATCCGGGCATGGGCTTGGGTCCTTAACTCTGCAGATACATTCCCAACAGAGGTTGCTATTGCTTTTCCCACGATATAAAAATGCTTGCAGTGGGAAAGAGAAGGCAGTTCAGTCACAGAAAAGTCATCTAGAGAGAAAGCTTATGCTATTTCTTTTTTTAAAAAAACTTTGGCTAATTATATACTTAATCAATTCACTCATTTGGTTCATATGAGTGAACAGATGAGTCTATGCTCCAAAAACAGTGGCAAGTGTACAGTGGTTGACGGGTCCTGCCGACCTTCATCACTCACACCTGTTCACGATCCAGATCATTCTCCAGATCACAGAATATCTCCCGTGTGTCCTCCACTGGTGGCACTGTTTCTCAAAGGCTGTCGAACACTTAAGAGGTGGAGCCTTGCTGGAGAAAGAAGTGGATTACTGAGTGAGCCCTGCCCTACTTCCTACCCAGTCTCTTCTTCCCGTTCCATCAAGATGTGAGGGAGCAAGGGGTTCCAGCGGCTCTTTTGCCACCACCGGCCATATTGCTGTGCCTTGCCTACTTGAGCAACCACAGCCCTTTAAGCCTCTAAGCCAGTGGTTCTCAACCTGTGCATCTCAACCCCTTTGGGGTGTCCAATGACCCTTTTCACGGGGGTCACCTAAAATCATTGGGAAATAGTTATTTATATTATGATTCTTGACAGTAGTGAAAATTAGTTATGAAGCAGCAACAGAAATAAACTGTTCTAGAATTTGCTCTGTAGACCAGGCTGGCCTTGATCTCTGAGATCCATCTGCCTCTACCCCCCAGAGCAATGGATTTAAGCTGGGTGCCTCCACTGACTGTCTTATTACTTCTTTCTGTGGGGGATATATTCAGGATCCTCTCTGATGGTTACTCTGAAATTTACTGTTAATTCTTGTTAACCACAGCTATCCTGTGGAGAGGTATTTCCTGATCCTTACCCTGTTGGACTTGAACCCACAGCCCTGGATATGGCTAATTAAGCTCTAGAGTTTTTTTTTTTTTTTTGCTCCCAACCTCTCCATCTTAAACACTTCTGCTCCTTGTCTGTCTGTCTTTTCAGCTCCTTTTAGCTGTTCAGTATTGATTCCCAGGTATGTATCTCCTCTCAGCCATTTTCCTGGACTTGACCCATATCACAGAAGCCCTCTATCCCAGGGGCAGCTCAAATGGCTAGAGCCCCCAAAGATAACCATCCAGCCAGATGACCTTGGGCAGGGTGGTTAATTCAACTAGGCTTAACGGAGGGCACTGTTGATCGGCATTGACACAGAAGCTTGGCGTGGAGATTAACTGTTACTCCTTCAAACTCATTCCTTTCCGAAATTATTACCACCACTCATGTCCTTCAAGAAGCACTGGGCATCCTCCCTCCAGGACACCATTTTATGCCCTTCCTCAACTGCTTGATACCTTCAGCCTCATCACCTCCAGGGCCCAAAGCCATGCTGAACCTGACCCCACTATCTTTCACACCCTTCTGAGCACATACTTTGCAGGATGCCAACCTGCACGATGCCCCCTCAAGAACAAAATTCTAACTCTGGTAGGCCCTGGTCTCGGTAGGGCCAGTTGCTTTCCCTAAGTACCAGCAGGTTGTCCTCCAAGGAGAGGTGATGGCACAATGCTCAAGGCCCAGAGTGTCCCTCCTTTCTCTAATTTTTAGCCTGCTCGCCATTTTCTGCGGGAAGTAGTCCGGATCTTCCAGTCCGAGTCAGGCCCTCTTGCTTTTATACTCATGCTCGCACGAGCCTGCCCTCTTCACAAAAGTGAGGCTTCTGCAGCAGAAAAACTTTGATTTTTCACACACCAGACAGACAGCGGTCGCAGCACGCAGCCGGCGGTGAGAACTCAAGGGAAGTGAATCAGAACAGCTCTTCTGCAGAGAGCGACACAACGGGGTTTGAGGAAATTAGCGTTTAGGGGTTCGGGAGCCCAGTCCTCGGGTGGAAATCCTCAGGATTTCCACCCCGTCCGCACGCAAGAAGTCGAAGCAGGGGACTTGGAGACTGCAGACGCTCACCCTCCGCGCTTTGTTTGAGGCAGCAGCGGGGCGCAGCCCTGCCTGGCCACGATGGTACCACAATGCACCCGGGAGCCCTCGGCCCGATCCTGAGCCCAGAAGACCGGCACTCTCCGCAGCCGCAACCGGCGGGAAAGCGCGCGACAACGCGCGGTCACACGCTAGCGGCTCTGCGCGCGGCGGGGGCGGGGCGGGGGCGGGGCCAAGCACGAGCGGGGCGGAGCCGTGCGCAGGAAGCGCTTGGAGGCCCGAGCTGTCCCAGGGTGCTTCGCGCGGCGTGCACTCCGGTCGCTGCCGCCATCCTGCTGGCGAAAGAGAGGAGAGAGACAGAGAGGCCCGCCCGCTAGCCGGCCCGGCCAGTGTGGGCCAGTGCGTGAGGGCGCGGGGGGCCGTGTCAGCGCGACGCAGAGCGCAGCCGCCACCGCCAAACGGACATGTTGGAGCCCCGCGCTGCCGCCACCTCCCATCCCTCTTCCAGCGCACGGGACTGAGCAGGGGCCCGCCGCCTCTGCCTGCGCTCGACCGGCCCAGCCTCGCAGCCTCGGCCGCAGCCCCTTCCTGCTCGGCCTCGGCCTCCGCCGCTCGTCGCCTCCCGTCCTCCTTCCCCCTACGCCCTAGGGCCCTGCCGGCTCCCGGCCCCACTCAGCCGCGGCTCGAGGTCTATGTGACCGGCGGGCCCGGAGCAGCCGCCGCCGCCGCAACGCGAACATGGACGCCGTCAACGCCTTCAACCAGGAGGTGAGGAGTGCTCAGGGCAGGTCTGCCGCGGGCCAGCCGGGCCGCTTCTCCCGCTGCCCGAGGGCTTTCGAGCACCGAGTCCGGGTGGGGACGCTTCCTGCCCCGGGTTCCGGGGCAGCGGGCCCGGAGCCGGGGAGAGGTCGCGGCCACCGCCGGGGGCTGACCCCGCGCCCCTCCCCCGCCAGTGCCCCCTTCGCCCCCTTCCGGCCTGTGCCGGCTCCGGCTTCTCCAACGTGGCCCTTGTGTTCCCCGCCGGGCTATCGTCTTTGCGGGGCCGGGATCCCGCCAGAGGCTGCAACAGAGCGCGGGCGGGCCAACTCAGGGGCGGGAGTTCCCGTGGGTCGCGGGGCCGGCATAGCAGCCGCCTCAGCTCTCCTGTTGCTCAGGCCGCGGCGCGGCGGCCGCTGGACTCTGATCCCGGCCGGGGGAGAGTTAGAGAGGGTGTCTGCACTCCCGCCTCCTGGATTGACACGCTCACGAAGGAACACCGAGAGATAGTTCCTTAGCCTTTCTATCTAGAACGTACCCTTTCTGTACATCATGACACCTAAAAAGTTAAATGGGAGAGCAAAGTGTACGCCCCGTTTAGTCCGCTAGAAAGGCTGCTTGCGTCTCCACTTGCTCACCCTCGCACCGCCCTCTCGGGGTACTTAATCCTCAGCTCCCTTCCTCAGGGACATTTACGTGTGAAAACCTCCCCAAACCAGGAACAAAGCTGCCTGCTGCCTTAAAGCTCTCTAGTTGTATCTCTGATCGTTCCAGGTGCTGCTTTTGGAGCATAAAGTCCATACCGTCTTATTTATCTGAATGGATTTGGGAGGAGGAGACGACCATTGATGCTTTAAAACGCAGTTACAGACTGGAAACTATTGTGGATTGAGTTGGATTATGTTTCTCGTTTCAAATACTAAAGATAAACCACCATTGAAGGAGTCTGATGTCATAGTTTGACACGTGTTGATGTGGTGTTAGAACTTGCTTCATCTCACAATGAGATTTCTATGGCTCAACTCGAAATAGTATTAGGGTGTTACTCCTCTTTCTATTCGTAGCGCCCTAGTAGGGGATCCTCCAATTGATCCTGCAGTTGAGAATATTTATTGCTGTACAGATTACCCTCTCAAAATCCTTTTCCTCAGTTGATGCGTCCCAGACAGCAGTCACTGCACCCGGTGATGGGAAGTGAGATGAAGGAGTTGACTAGAGAGGGTTCCCGGAAGTCGGGGAGAGTGTGCCAAGTGCTCAAGTTCAGCGTTGGTTTGTAGAACTGCTCATCATAGCAGGTGCCTGGCAAAGGGCTGTTGAATATATGGGAACTTAAATAAATGCCAGTCTTAAGATTTCAGGCACACCTCTGAGGTGGAAGCCAACCTGCAGGCTAATGAACAAGGAGGAATTTTAGTGTGTTTTTAAAAACCAGAAACACTTGCTCCTTATTTAAGGTATTGTGGAAGGTGATGGCATCAAATACTTTGTTAAAGTATCTAATGTTAACCATTCCACTTAATGAGGGTCTTTAGACTACTAAGGGGGCAATCAACAGATCAAGACTTATGGCCACCGAACTTTTTTGGTTTTTCGAGACAGGGTTTCTCTGTGTAGTCCTGGTTGTCCTGGAATGCACCCTGCAGACCAGGCTGACCACCGAACATTTTAAGGACAATAAAATTTGAAGCTTCTAGATGAATGGATGAGGAAAAATAGCCTAAAACTGCAGTCAGTTTGAATTGCTTTGAAATATGAAGCTTAGGATGTGTGTGACTCTGAGAAGGGGAAATAGCATTTTGACCTTTACATGGCACACTGAGCATTTCTCATGTTGATTTCCCTGCATCCTAGTCTATGAACTTGAAGTTACATTTGTTAGGTGAATGTTGCCATTGCCAACTCTCTCTGCTGAGTTGCAAATGAAAACCTAAGGTCTTGTTCTCATTCTCTTTTTCCCCCATTCAGAAAGCATTACTGAGAGGTCAGGTCTTTGTAACATTGAATCTCCCAAATCTGCTGGTGGTGTAAAATTGTTGAGTTGTTCAGCTGTGTCCTTAACACTGGAAGGCTCTCTGTCACTTGGAGAGTCTATCTAATAGAAAAAGAACAGTTTTTCCTCTGTGTGTTGTGGTGTGTCCACGAGGTGTCAGTGAAAACTCAAAAGAAAAGGTATCAGTGTTAGGATTTCAGAGGAGGCGGTTTGAAGGGGCAGCAGGACTGAGAAGTGAGCAGTAGTTTGATTCTGGGAACTAGCGGATGGTAGTGTGTGGTGTGATGTTTCAAGTCTAAAGTACTAGATTTTCATTTTGTACTGGTGTCATGTGGGAGAGGCAGGTGTAGGTCAGGAGAGGCATGAAAGGATGGGAGCCAAAGTCATTCAGGGACCTTAGTGCCTGGCAGTTCCATAAATGACTTTTGTCACTGTATTCTAGATGCCTAGATGGTGATGGTGCCATCAGTACAAGACAGTTTTCAAAATTACACTTAGTGGAGAAGAAAGTGTGTTTGGTTGTGAAATAGGTTAGGTTGCTCTTGTGTGGAACAGTCACGTGGATATTTTTGGCAACCAATAGGACATGTAGTTGGAAGTAGCCAAAACAGGGACAGAGTCACTCTCAGATGGGTGCTGGTCCAAATTCCAAGGTGCAGGGGAGAGAGAGAATGTGATCTGGCTTGTTGGGCACTTTATGTCTACTTTAACAGATAGGTATCCCTGAAGCCTTGCACAGACGTCCAGTTACATATAGAGAGGCAGATTTTCAAAGACGTTAAATAAGAATTCACCCAAGGGCACATTTCTAAATAATAGCAGAGCCAGGCTTTGAATGTAAATGTCTGTGCTTAATTGATAGGCTTTGTAGAGTACTAAGGAACTGGCCAACAGATCTTAAGGCCACTGAGCCTTTTAAGGGTAATAGAACTTGAAGTTTAGGGTTGAATGGATAAGGAAATAAGAGGTCAAGTGCACTCTTTGGTTGTTTGGTTTTGAGCAGTTAGAGGAAAAGGCTGCCTGATGGGTAATGGGAAGTCAGCTAACAGTGTCCTAGCACTGCTGAATGGCAAGCCATGTGTTTATGCATGTTACACAGTAATTTTTGTAAGAGGTGGGACTATCAGATGAGATTGGGTTTTGTGGGTAGTATGGCCTAAATCCTAGTCTTATTAGGTAGAAAGAGAGGCTTTAGGGCTGGAGGCATGGCTTTGGTTAAGAGTGCTGGCTGCTCTTGCTGGACCCAGCTTCTCACACAACAGTCTGTAACTTCAGTTCCAGGGGATCTGATGCCCTCTTCTTGTGCACAGACGTAGACACATAAACAGAACATCCATGTACATGAAATAAACTTTAAAGGAGAGAATTGAGCATATTCAGGGAAGGGATATGAAGAAGTTTAAAGCAGCAGGAGAAGGTTGGGAGTGGTAAAAGGAAGAGGACAGATTGGGAATGATGTCACTGAGGTCTGCTTGATACAGAAGAAGAAAGGGGAAGTAATTAAAACACTCATTAACCTGCTATTTGGATGCGCTATTCTCTCAAAGACACTGATAAATAAGTTTTGAAGGTGGACTAAGGCAGGTCCATGGTGGCCAAATTGTGCTCTACTGTGGTTTTCCTCAGTGTGAAAGTTTAAAATTTTGCTGAAGTTTATGGAATGAGTAAAAGTTACAGAATTTTTTAGCTGGGTGATGGCTGCCTTTAATCCCAGCACTTGAAGTAGAAAGTTAAAGATTTTTTTAACCCCTTTAATTATATTTTTAGGCTTTCATTTATCTATGATTTAAAAATCTTGAAAGTATAAAAGTTTGTAAAAATTTTTATAAATGAAAATGAGTTATTTTTTATTTTAAAATAGCCCTTTTTGTCTTTGTCCTCACCTAAGCTGTTACTTCCAGCAGAGATAATCAGATGGTGAATTGAGACCTGAGAACAATAAAGACAGAGTCTGTATTTGTACATACATTTCTTATTGTGCATATTAAATGTGCATAAATTCTACAAAAAATCCATTTTTGCTGATAAACTGCAATAAATTTTGTCAAATGTATTCCTGTGCACATCCACTGATGGTTGCATTCACACTGCTCTCACATCCGCCGAGCTGACAGTTGTATTCACATTGCACTTTGACTCCTTTAGAGACACAGTGTTAAGGCAACAGCAAACTTATATATGTATTAGAAGTTTAAACTCAAAATCTATTGCCAGGGCAGGGCGGGGTTGTGGAGGACTTCCATTCAGTAACAGTCCCTGGCAAGCACTGTGAGAAAATGAAAAAGGAGAGGAAGCATCTCGAGCCTTGACATGAATACAGTTCTGAACTCAGACCACGGAGACCACCGAAGAGGCTTTCTGAGACTGTTAGCACTGAGGTGTGGCATGCATACAGTGCTGCTTTAGTGAGGCAGAAGAAAATATGAGTAGTTTAAGACTCAGCTTATCTTTAAAGCCAGACAAATTAAGCTGTGACTACTTGGTTATGAGCTGATGTTCTATGGCCACTCTTGACTCAGCACTTACCCTGAAAGGAGAAGTCTATCAGCTGAGAGTTTGCTGTCCCTGTTTACACTATAATTGCGTTGATGTTTTACCTCTTGGTTACTAGGCACAATTGTTAATGGAATTTAGATCTCTGATGTGACTGTTCCTGTTTTTTTTAACTTGTAATGTTAATACTTTTTTAATCAATCTTTATTGAGAGATCTGAGTGGGAAAGGGGTTCAGAATGCTCTTATTTTGTGAAAGGGACATACTAATCTGTTAGCAATTTCTTACTGCACTTGCCTATGCAGTGCTGTATCCAGGAGAGTTTGGATTCTGTTTCTTCTATTACAGTTACAGTTTTCTTCTATTCCTAACTCTGATCTCTGTCAGTGTTTGAAGTCTCTTTACATAGTAATAATGGAAGGAAATCTGGCTCTTCAGAGCATTCCAACTGCCCTTATCCCTAGTGTTCTTGATAAAAAATGTGTTCCTCTTTAGCATTTTTGTAAAGTATTTAGCTCCAGAAAGTTATTTATATAAATAATAAATTGATTTAAAGATAAATTTGAGGAATAGAAAGGTTTCATTTCTATACATGGTTAAACAGAATTAGGGATAGTCTGTACCTTCATTTAGAAGGATGACAAAATGGTGGGTTTCTTTGTCTAAAGCCAGAAATAAATTGTCGGGTTTGGCCATGGGATAGAAGACGACACAGTTTAAGCGTTTCATGTTACCTTGTGTGAATGTCTGTATACATTGAAATCACATTTTAAGTTACCTTGATAACACAGTGTTATATTATATACCCTGACCATGACTGTTGTGTTCAGCATTTGTGTGGCTTGTTGGTTACAATCTTTATAATAAAGCTCTTTTACTGATGTGTGTAAATAGACACCTTACCATGTAGCTCTGTTAGATTAATCTGAAAACCAGGGGAAACTCTGGGAAGCAGTTAATTAGAAACTAAGATTTTTTTTTTTCCTTTTGTTATGTTTTATCAGGGGTGAGTGGACAGCAGACTCACTGGCAGCCAGCCATCCAGTTACCTCTCAAAAGTTTTCATTTAGCCGGACAGTGGTGGCACATGCCTTTAATCCCAGCACTTGGGAGGCAGAGGCAGAGGCAGGTGGATTTCTGAGTTCGAGGCCAGCCTGGTCTACAGAGTGAGCTCCAGGACAGCCAGGACTACACAGAGAAACCCTGTCTCGAAAAAACCAAAATAAAAAAAAAATTTTTCATTTGTGTTTCATATGTGCAGTGCCATAGTATAAACCAATGTGATTGGTAATCCCCACTGGAATGGACTCTAGATGGGCAGAATAGTTGACAGTGCAGGGTTTTCGTCACAAATGCCCATTTCCACAAAATTACTTTCAGACATAATCAATAATTAGTTTTTTTAAAAAAGGGCCAGAAAAGAAATTTGAACTGTATATACATACATAGAATCATACCAGTTGCAAGTAAGTATCACAGCAGAAAAAAGTGTAGTCAGTTAGTACCTAATAAAACTTCTTTAAAACTGTATTACTCTGTCACAATGGCTACTAAACTTAATCTTCACAATTTGTTCAGTAGACAGTTAAATGACTAGAAATTCTTAATTGAAGAAAAAAATGTTCTTTTAATTACAATGTTGTACATGAGGCAGCAGGTTTATAAGCAGGAAGTCCCTGGGAGTCTGGTAGGACCTCATAAAAAACCTGGTTGACAGTAAGATTGAGAACTTCTAATACCATCTACGTGTACTGCATTAATTTTAGTGTCAGTTACCATCTTGATTAAAAGGTGCTCTACAGAGGTAAGTGAAAGTACTTGCTGAGAGTGTCTGACCACCTGAGTTCAGTCCCTGGTACCTTAGTAAAGGTGAAAGGAGTGATGGGAAACCACCTAACAGGTTGTCACCTGGCTTCCACATAGGCGCTCACACACCCCAGTGATGCTTTTTACCCCAAAAGCCAGTGTCTGATTTTTACCTGTTTATACCACTATAAACTTCTATATGAATTCCCACTTACTGTTTGTCATTTAGTAATGACATTCTGCATGATTTTTGTTCATGAGGCTTCAGTTTTAAAGCTTCGTATTCACTATATATTTGTTTGAAGCTGACTCTCTAGCTCTTTGCAAATATATTAGGAACATAATCTAGCAGGGAGGATGCATTGATAGAACCAGTATAGTTGAGTATATTGATCAGTCAAGCAGAAGAATATACACTGGACCCAGAGAAGTCTCATTTTCACAAGTTTTCACTGACAGCTTGAAGTGGGGAAATGGGTATTTCCTGGTGAACTTCTGCTCAGTGGATTTGTAGTCTAGGTTGTATGCACACTCAGCAGTGGGATGTTGGTGTCTCAGCAGGAGCCACTCCTCTTTAGGACTTATGAGTCTAAACTAACAAGATACTAAGATGATGGGGATATTTATTCCTGCTGGTATTTATATTACAAATGCTTATTGGTAAGTAAAGAATCAACAGAAAGTGTGTTTAGACCAGACCTAATACATCATATCCCCTTGCTAGTCTGCTGGTGTTGCTGCCTCTCTGTATATGCTGTTGTGTTAGAGCAGGAGTTGACCAACTTTGTCGCAAGTCATCTCCCTCTGAAAGATCTCCAGTAGCTTCATGTACTTAATAATGAGATTTCTATTTTGTCCTTTCCCTGTTCTTGGCTAGCATTAATTTTTAGCTGAAGCAATAAAACCCTACTTACATAGGGTATAACTACATAATTATTGAAATGTATATAAGTTTCTATAGGTTTTATTTTATTTTTAGGAGTATTTTGCCTTTATGTATGTCTGTGCACCAGGTGCACACTGCCAGCAGAGGCCAGAAGGGGTTGTTAGATTTCTGAGAATTGCAGTTGTAAAGCCACCATGTGGGTACAGGGAGCTGAACCTGTTCCTCTGATAGAGCAGCAGGTGCTCCTTGTAACTCTTTAGGTAACATGGCATCCCTTAAAAATTAATGCCTAGGCTGAGGATGTGGCTCATTCTGACAGCCTTTGCTGTGCAAGCATAAGGACCTGATTGTGGATCCCAGAACCCACTTTATAAATCTGGGTTTGGTAACATGTGCTGTAACTCTAGCACTGGGGAGACAGAGGCATGAGGATTTCTGGACAGCTACTCTTGCTAAATGGGTGAGCTCCACAAGTTTCTCTGGATAGCCCTCAAAGTTCTGCCAACTCCCTTTGTAGACCAGGCTGGCCTCTAACTCACACAGATCTGCCTGCCTCTGTCTCCCAAGTGCTGGGATTAAAGGATTTGTGCAGGTACCACCACACAGTTTTTAAAATATGTGTGTACCACCTAATTCCTAAGAGACTGCAGAGAAACCTTGTCTTGAAAAACTAAAAGAAAACATTATTTTGTTGATTGCTAAATTTTATTCAAAAGGTATATTTGTTTTTGACATGGTACTTTAAGAAGTTATCTAGAAGAGACAGGTCAAGGAAAAACAGGAGGGGGTGGAAATTATGTGTTTGCTCATTGATAACAACCAGGTGCTATAGCCAGTGTTAAGTATCTGTCTAAATGCTAAAACTTTTTCTAATTATTTTCCAATAAAATGATTTTATATTCTTGAACCAAGCTCTTTTTTTCTTTGTTGATGTCTAGGAGGAAATATTTATCTTATGAAAAAGATTTTTCATAGGTGATTTCAAGGAGATACTAATGTTCAGTTCACTGGTAATAAACCTGTTCTTGAGACCTGGCTGTGTGCTAGTGAGATAGAGCGGTGGCAGGGATCAAGCATGGACAGTCTCCTAGTAGTGTGTGTGTGTGTGTGTGTGTGTGTGTGTGTGTGTGTGTGTGTGTGTGTGATGGGTGTGTATACACCGCAGTGTGCTTGTGGAGGTCAGGGTAACCGTTGGAGTTAGTGCTACCTTTGCATGGGTCCTCGGGACTGAACTCAGGTCATTAGGCTTAGTGACAAGCACCTTTATCCACTTAGCCATTCTGCCGGCACTAACGTTGCTTAGGATCACTTTCTGGCACAGTTCTTGAGCAAATGAGGAGTTTTGGATTGACTGCAGTTCTGTGAACCAAAATGGAGGTAAGGAATAGAAGAGATCTGCTGTTGGAAACAGGAGCTGAATGGTTTAAAAAACAAAACAAAACAAAACAAACAAACGGTGAGGGAAGCGACATTTGGTTCTGAAGTGAAAAACTTGAATTTAGGATAGATTTTGGAAATTGTAGGCAAAGTTCTCCAAAGTGAAACATAAATTGGGGTATATTAGAAACTACTTTGAAAAATGTCTTCTATCAACAGTAAATGGTAACAGAATTTGGACTTAGTAATGCAATTAGAGAGTAGAAGGAAAGCAAATGAATATTGTTTGTTCTGTTACTATGCTGTTTTTGTCGTGTAAAATACCTGTTAAGCTAAAATGGTTTTATGTTTAATATCAACAAATTTTTACATTTATATGTGTTTATTTTGTAAAATGTTTCTCTACGTTCTGGAATTAGAAAATTTGATACATTTGTGGAGAAATTTGATAAATAAAAAATTAGGAAAAAAATTGAACTGTGTTTGAAATGTAGAAATCTGAGGAAATCTGAGATTTTATAAAGAAGTAAGTGGGGAAATATGCTACTTACATCAAACTGAAGACCTTGGATTGGAGTGTAGAGAGCACTTGGTTAACATGGAGACCCAGGGGTCAGTCCCCAGTACCAAGAAGGACAGAGAAAAGGGGCAGGAGACAAGAATTCAAGACACTGCTCATGGGAGCAATGAAGCAACACAGTACCTTTCCCCTGCTTATTTTTACAACAACTATTTTGAAGTTGAACTCTTTCTGTTGACGTAGGCCTGTCTACATATAAGCAACTGAAAACGGTTTGGTTAAACATTTAGGCTTCAAAGGATTTGACACCAAAAAAAAAAAAAAAAAAAGAATTTACATGGAAATAAGACATTTTAAAAAGTATCCTTCCTTTAATGCACAGATGTCAATAAAAATACACATACAGCCATTGTTTCCCAGATTTGCATTTTATATTCACAGAGCACTGCTAAGAATTTAAAGAGGAAAAATTTTTAAATACTATTTTTTGTAACTAAAAAATTTTATTGAAAAGAGCTGGATGGAGATATATATAAAATCTAAGTTCAGTATGCCAGTACTACTAGGTTCCAAAATTTGCAAGCAGCATAGACTGCAATCAGATTGAACCCATTTCATGGACAAGTCATACCTGACATTGGTAAGTCTATATAGTTTAGCTATTTATTTGCTTGTTTATATATTTGTGGTTTTGGGTTTTTTTCCCCCTTCAACAGGGTCTCTTTACATAGCTCTGGCTATTCTGAGGTCATCCTGTATCTGTTGCAGTTAAAAGGGTGTGCCACAATGCCCAGCTCATGGCCTTTTTATTTATTTAATTACATTTATAATTATTTGAAAACAGGCATGATGACACATACCTATAATCCTAGTACGCAGGCTGAGGCAGGCAGAACTTTACTTTGAGGCCATCTTCATTGCTAAACCTTGTCTCAAAAAAAAATGTGTCCTAGACCCAAATTAAAATTAACTTTTACATCCATAATTTTAACTTCCTTTTGAAATAAGTGCAAGTTAGATAAATTTAAATTGGGAAATAAAATAATCTCACTAAATATGACACCTGTTAATTTTAAGGTGTTTAAGTGTTCTTGTGCTTACATTGGGGATTCTTTCCCGTTTGAAGACAACCATGTAACAGGACATTGCTTTTTATTTATTTATTTTCTGAATAGTAATTGTGAGAATTTTGAGAGCATACCATTGTTGCATTAGGTACATTTTTGGATGTAGAATTGGTTAAAGGTTATAGGTTTTTCTGTTTTTAGGTTTTGTTGTTAGAACTTTATATTTTTCTGAGGAATTAAAATGTAAAATGCACCAACTGTGTCTCACCAACTGGCTGTATGCTGGATTCAGCACCATAGATATATGAAGAATTATAGCCCATTTTAATTTACATTCTGAGCTTTGCTTGGTAAGGTTGCTCATTAGCTTACCGTTGATTGATTTCCTTTGTTAATTGAGTTGTGTGTATGTCAGTTTTAGTGTCTCTTGAAAAGTTTTACTTCGATTTATGGAGAGAGGAGGCACGTGCGGCTGTGCTCCTGTGGAGGTGAAAGAACTTGCAGGAGTTTTGAGTCTCAGGCTTAGCAAGCAGCAAGCGTCTTTTCCTGGGGAACAGTCACAGTTCCTTTCTTGTTATCTGTACCTGCTCTTGACAGCTGTACACAGGCTTCTATTTTTAGGAGAAGAGCACAGTAGTACTTGTTTTATTGTGTTTGGCCTTCCCCAGTCTGTTTTCCCCAATATTAGGAGAAAATGTTTCCTCCATCAATGCTTTGGTAAATAACATTAAAAATTTGTATGTGTGAGTACACTGTAGCTGTCTTCAGACATGCCAGAAGAGGGCACCAGATCCCATTACAGATGGTTGTGAGCCACCATGTAGTTGTTGAGACTTGAACCCAGGACCTCCAGAAGAACAATCAGTGCTCTTAACCACTGAGCCATCTCTGCAGCCTAGTAAATAACATATTAAAGACCTAAAATGAAATGCTATGTTAGAAGGCACTGTAAGTTACACCTGAACTATTTTAGCAATAAGTTTTATGGAGTAATCTTTAGGCAATAATTAGCTGGATAAGCACTTTTTTTCCAGAGATGACAGTTATCTTTTGTTGAGAAATTTATGAGTACTTTTATGTTATTCAACATCACAGTTGTGTTGACTTTACCTTTTGATTGGGTAAAAACTTGTACATCTGAAGCACTTGGTCAAAAAACGAGAGTGGAGTAGAATGGAGTGCCTTTGATACCTTCATTTCACTGAAGCCTTTAGCACCTGCCTGTCTCTGCGGATATTTGTATGACCCTTTTAGAAGCAGTCTCCTCTTTTTTTGAGCATGTGGGAGTCAGAGGACCTCTTTCAAGAATCAGTTCTCTCCTGGATCTGAGGAGCCAGCTCAGTCTTGATGGCAATTGCCTTTGCTGTCACACTGTCCAATCTTGGATTTTTGTTTGTTTCCTTAAACTTTGTAATTAAACAGGAATAATAAGACTTAAAGGGAAAATGCTTTGTCATCATGGAGTTTATATAACATTAACAGAGGACAGAATGGTTGGTCTACTTATAATCCATTGGGAAGTAAAGCTGAGAAAAACAATTCAAGTTTAAGGAAAAGAGAGGTTGGCTAAGTACTATTTGAAAGAAACTAAGAAAGAAAAAAGTACTAAATTTAAGAATTTAGAAAAAAAAAATGTTTTGGTGCTAGAGAGATAGCCCAGTGGTTAAGGTGCTTGCTTGTGGCAAGACATCCTGGAAACCCAGCACTGGGAAAGCAGGGATAGGTCCTGGCTAGTCAGTCTGGCCAGTTAATGCCCTTCAGTGTAGTGAGAGAACCTGTCTCAAGGTGGAGCACGGTGGAGGACATCTGACTTTGACCTCTGGTCTCATACACAAACATGTACCATACATACATTGCTTTCTTTACGAAATTAAGACTGAGACTGGAAAGGCAGCTCAGTGGTGAAGAGTACTTGTTCTTGCAAAGGACCTGAGTTAAGTCATCACACCCACAGTGGTGTTCACAGAGTCCATACCTGGTTCTAGAGTGCATGTTACAGGCAGAGTGATACTCATACACATAAAATATCTTAAAAAACTAAGACCACTTTGTAATTTCCTAATGTTTTTCATTTCCTTGATAGCTTAATTTCAAGAGTCTATGGCAGTCAAGCTAATTCACTCTTGAAGTGTATTAGAGAATACATCTGAATTCTGGAACTTTAGGATGTCACACTTACAAACTAACCTGGGATAGTTATATCTGAAACCATATCATTTGGCATTATAGTAGCTAAGGCAAGGGCAAGGCATGATAGTCAACTTGACATACTCTGTTATTTGAGAGGGACCCCTGTTCTACCCCAGGGTAAATTGTGAGTCAGTACGGACAATGCAGCTAGCATTAGTAACTGGCTAGCAGTTTATTGAACTCTTCGTTCCTCTGAGTGTAGCATTTGGGTGGCTTTACATTGTGGGTACAGAAGTGAAGAGCACTTATTTGGCTTTGCAGGCTTGAGGACCTGATCCCAGCACCCGTGTAAAAAGCTGGTGGGGTCGTATGAACATGCTTGTAACCCCATTGCTGTACTGAGTGGGGACTGGCGTGTTGTGTTGTTGGAGCTTAGCTGCAGGTTCACTGAGAGATCCTGTTTCAGTTAGTGAGTGAGTGGTAGAACAGTGTTCTGCGCGCACGCACGCACACACACACACAGCAGGTATTAGGCTTGAGATATGTGCATTGCCTTATTTAATTTCAACAACATTGTGGATCAAGATAAGAACTATTAACATGGTTTTTTTTCCAAATTGAAAAAAATCTTGTGGTTTGGAAAGATTATCTAGAATTATTGACATGTATGAATAATTAGTCATTCATGGAATCATATTCATGTTGTTTATGCAACTGTGTTAGTAGATGAGACTTAATCAGAGATGGCTGCCATACCAGGAAGCCAATGCCTTTACCAAGAAAGCAGGCTATTAAGATGTAGGCTTGCTCCCTCTCCTCCCCTTCTCTCCTTGTAGTCTGTTGCCCTCTGCCTTTGTCATGAGATGCCTATAGAACTGTGAGACATTTTCTCCAGCATTTGGGAGACTGCCATATGAGAATTGCCTTCAGTTTGAGTAAGACTCATTTAAAACCAAACAAAAGTTTCTTCAAAATTATCTAGGGGCTGAGAATGTAGTTGCCTCACATACTTTTTAAATTGCATAGTGTGCAGTATTTTGTGTGGTTTCACAAAACTGAGGCATTTGCCAAAGTTTGTGTACTTGGTAGAGTGTAATTTTGCTTTGATCCCCAATACTGAATGAATTCCAAAAGAGCCACAGTACTTGTTCCTCTTCTGAAGTCTTTTTACTGAAGGAAAGGATGGTCATGAGTAGGGGCTCTTTGTGTTTAAAGTCCTTTTCAGCTCAAGCTAGCATGAGAGAGGACAGTGTCGAGGATAGGCTTTCTTACAAATTGTCCCACACTTATGGACCACAGAGCCTAACTCAGAGTGCTGCTATGAATGAACCGACTTCCTAATGCACGCAGTGCCCAATGAGGCCTTGTACTCTTGAGATCCAGAGCCTTCTGCTAGTACTCTGTGTAAGGAGTCCATGGCTCACCATGTTGCTTTTAATGTCTTTTCCCATTGACAAATGAATAGAAATGCAGGCTGTCGTGGGGTGAACCTGTACCAAAGGATTGCTTCATGAGGATGTGTACACACCAGTAGATAGTATTATACCTCTATAGGATAGGAATAGTGTAGCTTGGGAAGGCAAATTGACCTGCTTTAGAATCAATTCTCTGACTCAATACCTCAGTGTCTGGTGTGTATTTCATGTTAGACAGTATTGGAATAACAGTTTTATGATTTTCATACTTTTGTGTTTAACTTGTTAGTGTTTTGTTTTGCTTTTCTCTCGAGGTGTGTTGGCTGAGACTAGATGTTGGTTAACAACAACCAGTCTTGAGTGCCCGTCCCCTGCCCTCCTCCCTCTTCATTTTGCCTTTATTTTTCTCATTTCTAAAATGAGATCTACCCTTTGCTTTTCTATTTTTTTTTAACCACAATCTTATGATTTACAGTTAGATCCAGGTGTTTGTGTTATATGCCCACAAGCAAAACTACAGAGTTGTATGAAGCAGTATAGTTGACACATTGCTATCCGCAAAATCACTAGTGTTGGCTTAAAAATATTGGGGTGAGAGCTGGAGAGATGGATCAGCAGCTAACACTGACTGCTCTCCCAGAGGTCCTGAGTTCAAGTCCCAGCACCCACATGGTGGCTCATAACCATCTGGAATGGAATCCAGTGCTCTCTTCTGGTGTGTCTGAAGACAGCTGCAGTGTACTCATATACATAAAAATAAATAAACAAATGTATGTATGTATGTATGTATGTAAAAAAAAAATCAGTTAAAAAAAAAAATGGGGTGGAATTGTAGACAGTTCCAAAGGGTAAGGCTTTAAGTGACTGTGCTAAGCAGTACTTGGAGATCTGTGAGTGGTGCGACACTGCCCAAGCTCCCTATAGTGCAGAGTCCTTGTTCCCACCAGCACTTGCGTGAAAATCATTCTCTTAGATCTCATTTGTGTATCTTGCAGTACAGTCTTTATTCTTATCATATTCCCTAAACAGTACATCAGAGCACTTATTTTTACATAGTACTTGCTTCTTATTAGATTTTATAAGTGGTCTAGAGATGACTGAAAGTATATATACTACAGAGTGTACACATTTGGTACCACTTTAGTGGGGAGTCAGTGCCACAGGCAAGTGTATGTTTCTTAGTTTTGACTTGCATCTATCGCTTGGGGCTTGGGAGGCACTGCCTGGAACTGTTTCCAAGGTGCTGTGGTAATCTGACACCCCCAAGACACTCACTCTGCTAGGTGCTCCATTAGTGCTCTGAGACATTCGAACTCTACCCATGTATGACTGCCATTGTGCCAATGAATCGGTCTTAGCATTAGCCAGTGGCAGAGTCAGACTTAGTGGGCAGTTAGTTGATTATTGGGTCTGTGTTCTGACTAAGAATAACAGATTGTGAAGATATAGTAACTGTAATCAGAATCTTGGATTGTCACAGGGTCAGCCTTTATAAATCTGAGAGATTCCTCAGCCAATACTGGTGGCCTTGACAGGTTTGTTGTTGTTTAAGATTATCCAGTTGCAATTTGTCTCTAGATGAGTCGGGAAAGGACTAAATAAATAGTAAATTATTTACTTTAGAATGAGAGCAACTACTCATAAATAAAAAACAGATTAACAGTATATATCGCTTATTTTTACTTTCTATTTTGAGACAAGATCTTACTAAGTTGCCCATGTTGGCCTTAAACTTGCAAACTCTTCTATAGCTTCTCTTGTAGCTGCTGTCATGGACCTTTGTATTGAGCTTAGCATAATTGATTTTAACTAAGGAAATAGTTACGGTTGGTACATGTGAGGAAGGGTAGACATGGAGACCAGAAAAAGAAAAAGTCAAGACAACTATTATGGACTCTTTTAGATAATTCCATTTGGAAGCTGAATTAGTAAGTCATAGGACGGTAATACACTAGTGGTTTTAAAGACTCAGAATCAAATTCAGAAACAGTTGCAGTGGGGGCAACAAACCGAGGCATGCTTGTATGACTCTGTGCTTAGAAAGTAGACACTCACTGTATAGAACAGAAGGCTGGCTATTGAGAGCTCTCCTGTGTTCACAGAACTGAGATCTCTTTCTTTTGGTTTTTTGAGACAGGGTTTCTCTGTGTAGCCCTGGCTGTCCCGGAGCTCACTCTGTAGACCAGGCTGGCCTCGAACTCAGAAATCCGCCTGCCTCTGCCTCCCAAGTGC
The DNA here is from genome assembly GCF_011762505.2 of Arvicanthis niloticus. Taxonomy (NCBI): domain Eukaryota; kingdom Metazoa; phylum Chordata; class Mammalia; order Rodentia; family Muridae; genus Arvicanthis; species Arvicanthis niloticus. The sequence continues at coordinate 71,616,965 of NC_047669.1, read as the reverse complement.
TGGGATTAAAGGCGTGCACCACCACTGCCCAGCCAACTGAGATCTCAAAATCAGAGTAATTGTCATACATGAGTTGACATTAAACCATTCTGAGTAGCACTCACTCTGATCCCCTGAGCACCGTGGACAAGCTTCTGGGGTTTGCTTTCCTTATACTCCATGTGAGACAAGTGCCCTCCATTGAGCAGTGCTTCCAGCCCCTCCCCTGCAGTGTTTTGCCTTCCTTGTCACTGTGGCATTACTTTTCAGGGCTCAGATTCCAGAAGGTTTTAGTCCTCTAAAACCTAGCGACAAAGGCATGAAACCATTCCTAGCAACTCACATGTCACATGACAGTGGAGCAAGGGTAGGGTCAGGTACAGCCTTTATAGGCCCACCCCACTGGTCCTCCTCTTCTTCCAGCCGAAGACTCTAACCTTTTTGTCTTGCTACATTAGCATAGACATTAAATTGTGGGACCATTTATGCATCAAAAAATTGACATTAAAGACCAAGGGCCTAGCTCAGTTAGTAAAATATTAGCAGTAAGGGACCTGGGTTGAATCTCCAAGATGTATGTAAAAAGCCAGACCTGTTAGCATGTGATTGTAATCCCAGAATTGAGGAGATAGACCCCCGGGGTTGCTGTCCCAGGTCTAGCTTAGTGAATTCCAGGTCAGTGAGAAGCCTGTCCAGTGGCGGTGGTAGTGGTGGTAATGGTGATAATGGTGGGGTGGTGGTAATGATCAGGCTTTTAATTAGTTTTGTTTTTTTAAGGTGGGTGTTTCCTAAGCAAGGCAGTTGAAGTTGACGTCTGCTTTTTCCAAATACACACACACACACACACACACACACACTCACACACAAACAGAGTATTGTAGTAACTTAGGGCTGGGTTGTTAGCATAGCTAGCAGCTTGGACCTTAGTACACTCATCTGTAACATGAAATCATGTCTTCCTGACAAGGGCTCCTAATATTTCCCCCCATGATGAGTGTCAGAGCACACAGTTACCAGTAAAGTGCTTCCATAAAGGGTAGGTTGGTACCTAATGAAGCCAGTGCTCTAGATAGTATGGACTCACTTTGACAGGTCAATAACATATTGGTAACTATCAGCTTTCGAAAATATTTCATTAAAATCTCTAATTTTGACATTTTCCTAAAGTGTTTTTCTCATATTACATCAAATACAAATTCACAACTTTAGGATTTAAGAAAAGTTAGTAAAGGAGAGTCAAGGTTGTTTAAAAAGAAAATGTGGGTGTTCTGGAAACCTTACATTGCTTACTGGCAGGTGAGGTCATCTTTAAAGTTCTGAAGTATAAGCTAGGCGTGGTAGCACACACTTTGAATCCCAGTACTGAGAGGTGGAGGTAGGCGGGTCTCTGAATTCAACACTAACCTGGTCTACTCCCCGAGTCCAGGAACAGCCAGGGATATACAGTGGGACCTTGTCTCTAAATAAAAAGTTTTAAGATGGTCCTGCTGCCTCTTTGTATGCCAAATGTGCCATTTGTTGAACTTTTGAATGAAGAACTAATCCCAAATAAATACATTTCTGCTTTCCTAACCAGCTGGAATTTAGAGTCACTGTGAAAATCTCATGTGTGGGATCTCCAGGGTGGCTCAGTGGGTAAAGGGTATTTAATAGGTAGCTGAAGAACCTGAATTTATCCCTGGAACCCAGAATGGAAAGAGAGAGAAAACTTGACTACCTAAATAAACATGTCCTCTGCCCTCCACATGTGCACTGTGACATGCTCACACCTGTACTCACATCATACACAAATACACACAAATGTAATAAACAAGACTGTCGTGTGTGTCTGTTATACCCTGGTAATTTTCCTAAATGAGAGGACAGGGGTTGGTTTGTGTTCTGATTATCCTTGAGGGTTTGAAAGTGCTACATGCCTTTCTGGGCTCTAGGTGTCACTTGGCTCTGGTGCTCTTTCTTTCATACACCTCTTTTCTCTGCTGTTGGACTTTTTTGCATCCCTAGCTTCAGTAGGCTCTAGGTTACCTTTTAGCATATCTGTCTTAGTGAAAGCAAATCTTAGAGGTGATGAGGTCACCTTGCTACCTTACGCATCTCTTGTTAATCTTTTGCTCAAATATTGACTGTTGCTGCGTAATAGACTATGCTTTAATTTTTAAAATGATTTTGACAGTTTCTTTTTACTTGAAGCAGTAACAATCTTGTATGCTCATTGGACTTTAAAGAAATAATGACTTGCTTACTATTGAAATTACTTACTATATACACTCTGAGCATTAGACAGATAGTAGCTTAGGCTTCAATAAAATGAACTCTTGATCCATATGTTGACCTTTCGGGAAAGATAGTAAACGTGCGCTGTACGTTTATGGCTCATTCTTAGAGATGTTAAGTTGAAGTAGTTAAATTTGTTCAATTGATTTATATAGCTTCACCTATATAAATCAGCCTTTCTACTTTTCTATTTAGTCTTTCTCAAGAACACTCTCTCTCTCTCTCTCTCTCTCTCTGTGTGTGTGTGTGTGTAGACAGAGAGAGAGAGAGAGAGAGAGAGAGAGAGAGAGAGAGAGAGAGAGTGTGTTTATCTAACTTCTCCCAGCCATGAGGGTTACAAGGACAAGCCACAACACACCCATTTTCTTTGTGTGTTCTAGGGATCAAACTCAGTCCTGTGCCACTGAACCATCTCCCTGCATGTTCTTGGTTTGGGACAGGAACTCTCTCTTTGGCTGCTCTGGAGCTCACAGAGATCTCTGCCTTCCAGGTCTTTACCAAGGAGATTAAAGAAAGGCATGAGTTACAACAACAGCACTTATCTCCCGGATCTTAAACTGTGCTTAATCTCAGGAATTTGTTTTTAACCTTTTTGGTTCTGATTGTTTATGTCTTAGTTGCATTTAGTCTTGGGGGAAAGAATATTGTGTGTTTATCATCATGGGATTCCCTGATTGCTATAAAGATGCATTAAACTTAGTTCTGATTCTCAGAAGTGGACTAGGCTTTAAGAGAAGAAACTTTGAATTCTCATACTAGCATCATATATACTTGGACTTCATAAAGGCATTTTAAATTTATTGTTCAACATTTTACATGTTTATCCAAGTGAACCTTAGGGTTATGGAAGTTCTCCAGTGTCTCAGTAAGATTTGGAACTGAAATTACTTTAAACATTGGTAAAAATCGCACTATTGCTTCATACAGTCCATGGGGAGGTGTGCTGCTTCCCTTCCTGGTTTTGACTTCTTGATAGACTGACTGTTGGTTATTTCTGTAGCATTTTTTAATGCTTTTGCCTCTGTATTCATATGTTTCTTTCTTTGCTGTGATCATCTCTGCTGATTACCTAAGTGATGACGGAGATGTGTAGACTTGTTAGTGATGTTGGATACACAGCCAAATTGACACGTTGTGGTTACAAACGTTTGCTATTCTCTTGGCTAATAGGTAGACAGGTAAGACAGTGGGAATTGACCTCTGAATTGACCTTGTCTTTTGAGTTATTTTTGTTTCTTGTTTTTTAAGCTCTTCTCACTTATGGATATGAAACCTCCCATCTCTAGAGCCAAGATGATCCTCATTACTAAAGCTGCTATTAAAGCTATTAAGGTAAGAAAAATATTTTATTTTGGAATACTTTTAATTGTTTAATTATTATTGGTGGCAGGGGTAGGGCATACTATGGTGCACATGTGGAGGTTAGAAAACCACTTTGAAAGTCAGTTCTCTTCACCATTACCTGGGATCTAGCTCACTCTGCCAGGCCTCTGTGACAAACATCCTTACGCACTGAGCATCTTGCCAGCTGTGCTTTTGGATTCTTTTAAAGTATTGTTAAACATGATACTTTATCCTGTGAGTGAGGTTTTGCTGAAGGTTTTGGTGATACTGTGCATCTGCATTGTGACATCATCTGCATTGTGACGTCCACTCAAAGCGCTTTTCTGTATTTCAGTTCTTATAAAACAGCTACAGGGAGAAAATCAAGATTTGGTCTGTGTCACCCAAGATCACATTGTAGTAAATGGCACAGTTTAGAAGTAGTATTGCACCGGGCGGTGGTGGCGCACGCTTTTAATCCCAGCACTTGGGAGGCAGAGGCAGGCGGATTTCTGAGTTCGAGGCCAGCCTGGTCTACAGAGTGAGTTCCAGGTCAGCGAAGGCTATACAGGGAAACCCTGTCTCGAAAAACAAAAGAAAAAAAAAATAGTATTGCTTAGTTTTGGCTCTGTTTCTGTCCCTGGTGAAGTAACCTTGTACCTTGATACATGAAGATTGATCAATTAAGAAAGGACATTGGCTGTGGACAAGAATGTATAGTTTTGTTTAGATCAATTTCTTTCTTAAGATATTTTTAAAGTTGTTGATTGTGAACTAATTCTAACAGCTCTTTGAGTTAATTGCTAATTTTTTAAGTTGAAAACTTCAGTGTTTTGAATTGTAGAAAATATAGAATGTATAAACTGACTAATTTTATGTTCTTTTTCAGCTTTATAAGCACGTTGTTCAAATAGTAGAAAAGTTCATCAAAAAGGTAACTATTTAATTCTTGCATGTTTATGATATGCATTTATATATGTGAATTGAAATTTGAATGCATGCTTCTAAAAAACCACTCTAGAAAAAAAAAACAGTTACTGGGAATGGAGCCATGGCTAAACCAGGCAAGAGCATTGGAATCTCTTCCAAAAGACCTAGGTTCCATTCCTACCACCCACCTGGACTGCTAACACTGCAGAACTCCAGTTTCAGGGAGTCAGTCCTATGTCTTCTTTGGGCTCTGAGGGTACCAGATATGCACATGGTATATATATATGCAGACAACACTCATACATTTATGATAAATGTTTTGTTTTTGAGATTTATTTATTTTATGTATGTGAGTACGCTGTAGCTGTCTTCAGACACACCAGAAGAGGGTATTGTATCTTGTTACAGGTAGTTGTGAACCACCGTGTAGTTGCTTGGAATTGAACTCAGGATCTCTAGGAGAGCAGTCAGTGCTCTTAACTGCTAAGCCATCTCTCTAGCCCACAATGAATATTTTTAAAAATTATTTACTGAATTTTTTAAGCACTGAGAAGTTTAAAAAGGTATATTTTTCGTATGTCTGCCATTCATTGAGTATTGGCAAGAAGGTTGGTGCTCGCCTCTGTCATAGCTGAGTATAGTCCCCATCTGCTCTATTGACATTTTATTTTCAGGTGAGTTTTTTAGATGAAGTTACTTTTTATTTTTCCTGACTTTTCTTTGTTACCATCATGATTAAGCTGTTGTTTGTTTGTTTGTTTGTTTTGTTTTGGGTTTTTTTTTGTTTGTTTGTTTTTGTTTTTGTTTTTTCGAGACAGGGTTCTCTGTATATCTCTGGCTGTCCTGGAACTCACTCTGTAGACCAGGCTGGCCTCAAACTCAGAAATCTGCCTGCCTCTGCCTCCCAAGTGCTGGGATTAAAGGCATGCACCACCACTGCCTGGCTGATTAAGCTGTTTTTAGTTATATGTTGTCTTAAAGTGTGTGTGTGTGTGTGTGTGTGTGTGTGTGTGTGTGTGTGTGTGTGTGTGTGTGTTTGAGAGAGAGAGAGAGAGAGAGAAGCATATTAGCATGTCTTTTCTCAGAGAACTGAGGTTTTTTTTTTTTTTTTTTTTTTTGGTTGGTTGGTTGTCGTTTTGAGACAGGGTTTCTCTGTGTAGCCCTGGCTGTCCTGGAACTCACTTTGTAGACCAGGGTGGCCTCAAACTCAGAGATCAACCGTCTCTGCCTCCCAAGTGCTGGGAATAAAGGTGTGAAGCGGTCTTCAAAGTCTTAATCCTTTGTGCCATGAGGTACATAGTGGGTGTGTATAGCAGAAGCATCTTGGAGCAGGTCAAAGGGCAGAGAAGTAAATGGGCAACGCAGACTCTGACATGAGCCTTTACTCCAGTTACCTGCCGCAGCGCGGGCATCTCCACCCACTTGTGCTTAATTAATGCGGGTCTACCTTTGTAAGGGAAGTGGACACAGTACCATTTGGTGACTTGTCTTTCCTACTAAGTGTATTATAAACATCTGCAAAATAACCCTCTGTGGGGTTGTTACTGTGGTTTACTTCTTATCGCTCTAACTTTTTACTTTGCACCGAAAATGCTTCAGCGGCTGACCCTTAAAGGGAGATGTACATACATGTTGTTTTCTTTAACATAAATCCTTATGTTTTAATAAGGCCTTATTTTTGTTGCTGAATTGATTGCCTTCCACGAAGGGCTATGTCTTTTCCTACATAAATGCCTATTTTTCTAATGCGTGGTTGGTAGTTTCCTCTGTCAATTTTGTAGACCCAAATGACCCTTCCTCTTACTTTTTATTTTTCTGGCACAAACTCTAACAGAAGTAAAACAAACATGTTCAAAAGTATGTTTTATTAACTTCAAAAAGTTATTTGAGACTCAGAATAACTGAATTGTAGGAAAGTAGATTGATAAGGTGGCTCTGGAAAGTTTCAGAGGTGAAGTCAAGGATCTGGGGAAACAAAGTCCTGAGAGTCTGAAGTAGCAAAGAATGTCACTGTTTACAGAGCAGGCACTGACAGGCAGATAGATAGATGGCTGGAGCACGTGAGCAGCCTCTGCACAATGCACAGTGATGTGTGTGAGGTGTCTGTGTGTGTCTGTGTCTGGGAGGGAGGGGGAGGGAGGGAGGGGGGTTGTGGGTTTGGCTTTCATTTTTCTTTTCCCTTTCCTTCTCCCTTCTTTTCTCTTTCCAATTCCTGAGATGGTTTTACTATGTAGCCCTGGCTGGCCTGGACCTCACTAAGTAGACCAGACAAGGTGGGACTCACAGAGGTCTACCTGCCTTTGCCTCTGGCATACTGAGCTTGGAGGTGTGCACTATTCCACCTTCTGATTTCACTTTCCTTGAACTAAGCTTGTCTCCTCCCCCTCGCAGTGTAAGCCAGAGTACAAGGTTCCAGGCCTATATGTCATCGACTCCATCGTGAGACAGTCTCGGCACCAGTTTGGAACTGATAAAGATGTTTTTGGGCCAAGATTCTCTAAAAATATAACTGCTACATTCCAGTATTTATATCTTTGTCCATCTGAAGATAAGGTATGGTTCAAACCTAACACTGCGCACGTTTCTATGTTTAAGTTCATGTTGTTTGAAGCTTGTTGTTTATGTTACTGGATAATACCTTCATGTACTGAAGTCAAAGTTTAAGTTTAATTTTTTCTACTGTGGTCATTTCCTAATCTTGCTTCCATGTGAAATGAAGGATTCACTGGCCTCTGCATGAGGACTTTTGTAATGTTGAATTGTAGAAGGAACCAGAGTTCTAGATCTTGCGCAGAGCCTGCTGACGAGTGGGGTGTGAGGACTAACTTGTCAGCGAGTGTGAAGCTTCTGTTAACCAACATGGTAACTAAAGCAAACAGCTATGTATTGTACACTGAACATTTCTAGAGGAGATATGTTTCCTATTAAGTATCCTGCAGCTAAAAGAAACTAAAAAGGTTTGTTCGGGAAGCATTATCTCACTCTAAAGAACATATTGCTAATGGGCATGTAGACACACACACAAGCTTCGATCTCAGCACTTAGCAGGTAGATAGCTAGTAACAGCCAGCCAAGGCTGCAGAAGTAAGACAGCGGGCAGCTCTGTATAAGAGGAAATGCCCATCAGGTTTTTCCTACTCTGGAAGACCCAGAATTGTTCTTCCACAGCATACATGCATCTAAGTGATGAATCTGCAGTAAGACTGCAACACAGGGCCAGAGAGATGGCTCAGTGCACTGGCTGCTCTCCCAGAGGTCCTGAGTTCAATTCCTAGCAACTACATGGTGGCTCACAACCATCCGGAATGGAATCTGATGCCCTCTTCTGATGTGTCATACATACACTCTAAATATGTGGGAATTCACAGTAAACATCACTAACACTAATGCTTTAATGCCTGCTGCTTTTGTTTCCCTGAATTCTTAAAGAAATTATGCAGTTCGAGGCCAGCCTGGTCTACAAAGTGAGTCCAGGACAGCCGAGGCTACACAGAGAAACCCTGTCTCGAAAAACTCAAAAAAAAAAAAAAAAAAAAAAAAAAAAAAAAAAAAAAAGAAATTATGCAACAGAAAAGGAAACTTGGAAACTTGGTTTGGTCAAACTATAGAGAGAGGAAGAACATCTGTTTCTGAGAGTAGAGACACTTTGCATTAAGAGAGGCATTGTGGGTGCTGCAGAGTCTGTGTTGTGTGTTCTTAGAAATGGCTCTTGAAGAGTTTGCGTTTCTGTTTATTTGCTGGGTCTGTATTCTATTTATGTTCCTTCCATTTGGTTTTATCATGGAGAAAAGGCTAAGTAGAGTTTAACTGGGTAATCTGATGGATTTTTCTCCCTTATGAAACAGTGATTCTCTTTAAAATCAAATATGATACATGATTTCTATAAATATTTATTGTATGTTCATTTTTTTACATATAACAGAGTAAAATAGTTCGTGTGCTAAATCTTTGGCAAAAAAATGGAGTGTTCAAAATTGAAATTATTCAGCCTCTTTTGGACATGGCAGCAGGAACCACTAATGCTGCACCAGTAGCAGAAAACGTCCCCAACAATGAAGGTACAGTGCACATCTGCTTGTGACAGGAGGTCCTGCGCGTGCACTGCCATCTGTCTGTCTGCCTGTCTGTGTGTCTGTTGTTTAGTCCTGTTCCAGTTTGTTTGCTTTTGTTTTATCATATTTTCTTTTATTGTTCTTTAGCTGTCTGTTTTCAAAGGCTGTGGATTCAAATGAGAGGGAGGTAGGGGAATCTCAGAGGAGCTGGGGAGGAGAATCATAATCAGAATATATTGTAACTCGTCAGCATTGAACAAAATTTAATAAGAGCAAACAAACAAACAACAAAGATAGGGTTTCTGTATGTGAAAGGTTTTGTTTTTGTGCTAGTAGAAATTCCCATGGAAGAAGACTTGATTTGCATTTGGAAGGTACAGTTTTTCTTCCTGTATTTTTACTTCAAATGGGAACATGCCCTTTGTCGCTTCTTATATAATGTCTTAGTAATCACAATGTATTCATTTTGCTATATGTTAAACTAAACAGAATTTTGTTTTAGCAGTAAAACTAGGAAGGCATTTTAAAGGGGAAGTATGTTGACATTGTGAGTCCTGATGCCCTTTTGCTGTTTCAGGCTCACCTCCACCCCCAGGAAAAGTCACTTCTGAACTTGCACAAGCTCCTACCAACTCCATGCCTACTGTGCCGCAGCTGCCCAGCTCCGACGCCTTTGCCGCGGTTGCTCAACTGTTTCAGACAACTCAAGGCCAGCAGGTAAGCTACATGATGACCAGATGCGGCAGAGCTAGAGCCTGCCGTTGCCGTTTCCCATGCCTCCTTCAGATGTGTCTCAGCTGGAGAAAATGTCTTTTCAGTCAGAGTAGCCTTTACGAGGGAGCTTAATGTAAGGAGTTAGGGCTGCTGAGGAAATGTGAGTGTGAGAAAGAAGGAAGCGCTGAGAAGACCTTTGTGAGACAGAGCTTGAGAGCTGTTGGGGTGGCAGGTGTTGTCTAGTACTGCTGACTGAGTCAAGATGAGATGGAGTGAACTTTGCTGTACTTCTAGAAACCTAGTGTCACAATTGCATGTGTTTTTTCTCCTCTTCGAGCCTTGTTTGTATCGTTGGGATGGTCAACATACATTTCTGACCATAAGCAATGCACACTGTAATGTGTTCACTCACAAACCCAGCATACGTTAGCCAAAGCTGGGTGCTTCCCCATTACTTACGCCTGTGCTGTTCTTAGTCACTCTGAAGATTCTTTTCTTTTCAGTAAATTAACTTTGATGATGTTGCTTTGTCGTGTGGTTTATCAGTTTTCCCATTCTTTAAGCTTCAGCAGATCCTTCAGACTTTTCAACAACCTCCAAAACCACAGTCTCCCGCCCTTGACAGTGCTGTGATGGCTCAGGTTCAGGCTATCACAGCTCAGTTAAAGACAGCTCCTACACAACCACCTGAGCAAAAAACTGCATTTGACAAGGTACGCCTCTCTCACATCACCCACTGTCTGTCTTACCCGGCGGAGCAGCTTGGGAGACTCACTTCTCTTCTGGAGCTTCTCTGGGTTGTTCTTTTGTTTGTGGCTTGGTGATTTTTTTTTTTTTTTTTTCTCAACATCAAAATGTTTATTTTTCCTGGTGTGTGATGCAGGCTTGTTATAAAAGGTTTACAGAATAAGGAAAAGTGAGCAGAAGGAAATTGTTCACTAGCCCACTGGTACCTCACAATGATACTTAGTGTTCTGTTGTATGTTTTCTCCAGAAGCAATATACTGTGGGCCTGTGCTTTTGGTTCGATCTTTATTGTTAGGTCTGTCTACATTCAGCTTGCATGGTTATTAAGATTTCAGTAGGCAAGGCATGAGGTTACCTATTTTGCTACTGATAGACATTTTCTGTTGCTGTGATAACTGTAGTTACCATGTCTGTTACGTGAGTCCTAGGAGGACTTCAGCATCTTTCTGCTTACTCAGGGGGCCTTGCCGTCCTTAGAAATTCTGTTTTTATTTGCCTGTGACCAAATACCTAAGAGAACAAATTGAAAGAGGGAATATCTATTTAGTTCTTGGTGTCAGAGAGTTGAATCCATGGTCGCAGCTCCGTGTGGCAGATGAGCCTCTTCAGTTAAAGGGCAGGGAAGAGGACCTGGACTGGGTGAAGCTTTGAGAACTATGCCCCTGGTGGCCTTCTGACAACTATGCACCATCTTCCAAATTTTCTCCACTCCCAACACACACCCCCACCCCACCCCATAAAAAACACAGCACCAACTAGGGACCAAGTAAATGGTAAGCATGAGCCTGTGGGGGAGCATCTGGAAGTGAGCCTTACAGCCATATTTAAGGTCTCCCAGTTCCCTGCATACTGCAGCAGATGCCACACACCTCTTCTTCTGTGTTGTTCTTGGGTTATAGTTGTCTAAAAGTTTTTATTCTAGTTTCCCAGTAAGAAAAATATAAAATATATATAGTTTGAAAATCATAGCATTAAATTATATGTTTAATATCACAGTCTCTAAAATTTATGATTCTGTCTAACATAAGATAAAATTTTATCACCAGCAATTAGTAATGATGTGGTAGGTAAATTCCAGTTTTCATTATTATTATTATTTTAGTTTTTTAAGTTTTTTTCGAGGCAGGGTTTCTCTGTGTAGTCCTGGCTGTCCTGGAACTCACTCTGTAGACCAGACTGGCCTCGAACTGAGAAATCCGCCTGCCTCTGCCTCCCAAGTGCTGGGATTAAAGGCTTGCACCACCACTGCCCAGCAGTTTTCATTATTTTATCTTAGTGACTAATGAGGTACTACTTACTTTAGGAAAGACTGGGTTAAATTTAGAGTGAAAAAAAAAATAACAAATGAAGCTAGAGAGATGATATAGCTAGTAAATGCTTGCACTGTGACCTGAGGTCACATCCCCAGTGCTGTGTGGAGTTTGCATTCACCCATACTAGCCAAGTCTTTGAGACCCAGAGTAAGACCAAGGACAGTTAATGAACATACTCAGCACAGAGCTGGTACACACACACACACACACACACACACACACACACATTTGTGTTTGTAGGGGGAAACAGTCATAAAACAAGAAGAAGCTCTTCTAGACTGCTTTGAAAAGATGTGTTTGGATGTGTGTAGGCAGGTCTGTTTTCATGTCCAGGTGAATGTAAAGTTCCTGTGTCGATGGTTTTAAGTACTAATCCTTGTTATCACTTGGGAATCTTTCTGTCTGTGTCTTATGTCTATCTCTGTTCCTTCTGGAGTGGAGTCTCTTTTACAGTATGTTTCAAGGTTTTTTTACCTGTATTTATTTATTAAAATACCTAATTTATCCTTCATTGTTTTAAAATTTACTATAATGTCTTACTTGTGTTAATGTTTGGTGCTTGTTTGTTTGCTTGTTTTTGGACACTGCTTTGTCACTCCAATGTTTATTTCTGCATCTTAATGGTTGAAGTAACATGTATCTGATGATGGGGATTGAACTCAAAATCTTAGCATATGCAAATACCTGACTACCCAGGACATAAATACGCACTTATTTCCAAATGTACCTCTGCTTGATTTTTTTTTTTTTTTCAGGGTTAGTTATGCTGTTTGAGGCCTTACGTATGGGTTCTACAATTAAATGACAAGTGGTATCTGTGGACGGGTAGATAATTGGATGGGAAGGTTTATTTTATGTGTTTGAATATTTTGCCTGTATGGATTTTTTGTGCACATGAATCATGTGCATGCCTGGTTCCTGTGAGGGTCAGAAAAGGCATTAGATTCTCTGGAACGGGAGTTACAGATGCTTTTGAGCCACCATGTGGGTGCTGGGAACTGAATTGAGTCCTCTGTGAGAACTGTCAGTGCTCTTAACTACTGAGCCATCTCTGCAGCTGTGTGAGGTTTTTTTCTTAAAGAATTAGTTTGTGTACTTGTAGAAAATCAGTAAATTTAAAGTTTTTTTTTTTTTCCAGGTAGATGAGCAGGCTATAAGTCCGTATAATGTTAGCAATGTAGGCCTTCCTGAGAACATTCCAAAGGGCAGCAGGCTAGGAACTTGGGCAGGGTTTCTGTGCTGTGCTCCTTGGGGGGCTTCTTCAGGAAACACAGTTCCTGAGGGAAAGATCATGTCCAGAGCCCACTTACTTGACAGGGCCATCTGCTATGGTCCTGGTCTATTGATTAAATGACATGATCTAAAGGATTTTACCTCCGCAGTAATCACGGTAATGTCTTTACTAGTTTGGACCTGACAACTGGCACCTGTATTAGATACCCAGGTTAACACAAAATGACCCATCACAATGTACCTGTTGAGTAGACAATGCCATAAATGCATCCCTTTAGTGAATGGTTTTCTTTGCATAGGCTGTTGGTACTTTTTGTTTCATTCATACTTGGGTTTCTAGTCTTTCGGAATCTCTGGGTAGTTCTATTTTTCTGCAGCATCTGCTGCTGTTACTTTTCTTCTTACATACAGCACTGGAGATGCTGAGTAAGACCACGGCAGTGGCTTTACCTGAAAGAGTTGTTTGCAAAAAGAAATTTTATGCTGGGGGTAACTGTACAGGTATGTATGCTATGTGCTCTGTGCTCTTCATTTCAGTGAAGCCTGTTTTAAGCTAGACACTGGGAGCACTTTCATTCAGATCTTGCTATATCTTCCATTTCCTCTAAACCACCAGAAATTATTTTTTTTAATTGTTTCAAATCTTTTTCCAGATCAATATGTGTGGATATTAAAACTGAAAAAAAAAAAGTATCTTGTTGGTACCATAAGTCAGTATATCTGCATAGTACCTGAAATATAGATTATATTCAGAAAACACTAATTGCTCTTTATAATTTATAAAGAAGTTTGCTGCTGTATGGTGGTGACACAATCTTTAATGCCAGTGCTTAGGAGGCAGAGGCAGAGGCAGAGGCAGGCGCAGAGGGGCAGAGGGGCAGAGGGGCAGAGGGGCAGAGGGGCAGAGGCGCAGAGGGGCAGAGGCGCAGAGGGGCAGAGGCGCAGAGGCGCAGAGGCGCAGAGGCGCAGAGAGGCAGAGAGGCAGAGAGGCAGAGAGGCAGAGAGGCAGAGAGGCAGAGAGGCAGAGAGGCAGAGGCAGGCAGATGTGAGTTCAAGCCCGGCTCGGGTTGCAGAGTGTGACAGGACAGCCTGAGCTGTTACACAGAGAAACCCTGGGGGGGTGGGGGGGTGGCGGGAGAGCTTTGCTATGTGACCAAACACTCTTTACACTTGGTGTGGTTCTGTGTAGTGTGTTATCTAAGCAAAGCCCTTCCCTTTGTGACTTAGAAATCTCGTCATAATGTACACTGGAGTTTCAAGGCAGAACAGCACAAGAAACATGAGTTAGGAACCTGAGGTGGAAACCAAGGAGCTGAGTAGGCATTGCTGGAGACAGGAGTTAGCTGGATCTCCTGAGCCTTGTCTGTGTAAAGTATGAAATCAGATCTATAGCACAGATTTTTATTATGATTATAAAATTATAATCTCTTTAAAGGAAGCCACAGTAACTGTTGAATGTATTACATTCCCTTTTTAAAATAAGCTTAATTTTTTTTTTTAAAGTTATGAGGGGAGTGATTTACATATGGTATGGTTCACATAGAGATCAGAACAATTTTAAGTAGTCTTTTTTCCCCTTCCTCCTTTGCTTGGGTTCTAAGGATGGAACTCAAAAGGTGTTAGGCGTGCAAGACAGTCAGCTTACCTGCCAACCCATTGCACTAGCTCAATAAATTTTATCTTAAAATTATTTTAGTTCCATGAACTTACAGATTATGCAGGTTAGTTTTTTTGTTATTTTAAGAAAAGTTTGAGAAAATTGGTGTGAATTGTGAAGTTTTGAGAAAAACTTTATAGTAAAACAGCTGAAGAGACTCTTGGCTCTGTCCTACACCCTAATTTTTTTTCTTTGATTATATTTGTATATTCTCGACTGGGCAGCACATGGGCAGGGTGCTTTATAGGGATAGGGTGAAAGTCTGCTGCAGCTGCCTGAAAGCATATACCTGTTACATGTGCACAGAGCTCCAGAAGTTCAGTCTAAGCAAGTGGATAGTTTAGATAAGTGTACTGATAAACTTACTATGAAATAAGCAAATCAGGAAAAAAAAGAACACTGCTTTTATCATTGGAAAGGAAAATAGAATTTAAAGTTGTATTCTTTTTCTAACATGGCACTTATGTCAAAATTGTCTGTCTTTGGACAAAGGACCCAAAGCATACATGCAGGAGAAATGAAACTGTGATACAGCATGGTAGGGTATGGCTGGTGTAAAGCTGTTACTTCTGTCAAGTTTCTTTTTTTTGATTTAAAATGGAACCTTGCTGTACACATTACAGAAGCTGCTTGATAGATTCGACTATGATGACGAGCCGGAAGCTGTGGAAGACTCAAAGAAAGAGGACTCGGCTGCTATCACCACCGCAGCCCTCGCCACGGCTGTGCCTCCTGCATCCACTGCAGCCACACCTGCTAGTGCTCCTGCTGGGCCCACGCCCTCTGCTACCTCGCCCCCTCCTCCACAGGCCCCATTGTGAGTGCTTCTTAATGCCTTGACAGCTGGTAACCATTACAAAGCACAATCTAAGCAACAGTTAGGATTAAAACACATTTCAGTGCAGTCTCTGTTTTAGAAAATTATATTAAAGAAATTTCTCTTAGGAATAGTGTCCTTACCAGAGTTAGAATTTTAAAATGTAGCTTTTATGTTGTACTAAATTTGTTGATTGCTTGTTACTCCAGAGTGACATTCTGCAATATAAATGTGACTTAGGGCATTCAGTGCTTTGCATGAGTAATGAAAGTGCTCACCTCATTTTAGTGGGTACCCTGGAGATGGCATGCAGCAGCCAGCATACACACAGCATCAAAATATGGACCAGTTTCAACCTCGAATGATGTCAATGCAGCAAGATACAATGCACCACCAGGTACACGCAGTTTTCTTGTATTGGCTTTTGTACTTCTGAGTGCTGCTGTCACTCCACAGGAGAACTGCAGCTCCAGTGAGGGCTGTGGAATGTGACTCTCTTGAGTTGCTTTTGATTTTAATTACAGGTTTATAAACATGACATCTTCATCTAATAATAATAGGTACTTTAGTTAAAATAATCTAGTGACATTGACCTTCTAAAGAAACCTAGTCACACAATTCTTTCCTTTGCTACAGTCTCTTTCCTGCATGCTGTGATGATCGGATACTATAGAGGGCTTTCCATTCTTAGTGTAGGTTGTGTTGGTAGTTTAGATTGTGCAACAAAAGCATGCATAGCACACCAGAGAGTTACAGGAAATACTGTTGGTTCACTTTGCTATGAATCTAAGTTAGGGGTGAGACTTTAAAAACAAAGCTCGTCCCCCTATTATATTCATTCTAGATAATCTGTGGGGATTTGTTTGATTTTTAATACTATAATTATTATTATTATGTACAACTAGTCTTGGGAAAACCTTTATAGCCTGTGTAAAAAGGGTGTCCAGATGAATCTTACTCTTGTCTGTATTTATCTTTGTATGGTTTCCAGATCATTATTTCATTTGGTAACATGTAACTAGTGCAGTGATTTCTAATGATTGCTAAGGAAGCCTGTTTAAATATGAAGTCAGTAAGTATAAGAATATACTGACAGTTTCTGAATGCTTATAAGTCATTCAGAAAGGTGGTTTGTGGCATGATTGGTTGTATTGGTGCTAGAACTAACTGTACATGCTGAAATAGCAGGTTGAGCTTTAACTCTGACTATTGTGATTTTTATTTGGAATTTTAAAAGTTAATTATGTCAGGAGGCCTTTTGGTAACATTTTTAGAATTATACACTTGATTGGGTGTGGTGTCAACACATAGCATAGCATTTGAGTGATTGAGACAGGAGGATTATAGGTGTCAGGCCAGCTTGGGCTGCACTATATAAGGCCATTGGTTTTTTGTTTGTTTGTTTGTTTGTTTTGCACTTGTTTCTGAGATCGAGTCTTGTGTGTGGCTGTTTCTCCATTTGTAGACCAGCCTGGTCTTCAGCTCATGGCAACTCTGAGAAACCAAGAAGCCATTTCTTACAGCCATTTTTCCTTCTAAAAGCTTAATTACTGTTAAAAAGCTGAAGGAAGACTATTTGCAGTCAAGCACCTCCTTAGCTGAGGTTAGCCTGTCATTGGCTAACCTTTATGTACCTTGTGTATATAAAGCTGCACCTTAAATCGCTGTTTAGAATTCTGAATGAGTTGCAGAATTTGTCAAGTATGTCATACTTGAATATATAATGATGGTTTAGAAAAAAATTACATATATAGAAAGTGGGTAGCTTTTCTCAATTAAAATGTATAGAAGTTTTTCAAAACTATTTTTTTTGTTGCTGGTACATAATAGCTTTAACTCTTTTTTTAAAATGAAAGGTTCCGATTCCTCCTAATGGACAGATGCCAGGATTTGGGCTTCTCTCTGCACCACCTCCATTTCCTCCCATGCCTCAGCCTGCCATGGCACAGCCTGGGATGCCTCAGCCTGCCATGGCACAGCCTGGGATGCCCCCGCCTGCCATGGCACAGCCCGGGATGCCCCCGCCTGCCATGGCACAGCCTGGGATGCCTCAGCCTGGCATGCCACAGCCCGGGATGCCACAGCCTGGGATGCCTCAGCCCGGGATGCCACAGCCTGGGATGCCTCAGCCTGCCATGGCACAGCCCGGGATGCCACAGCCTGCCATGGCACAGCCCGGGATGCCCCAGCCTGCCATGGCACAGCCTGGGATGCCCCAGCCTGCCATGGCACAGCCTGGGATTCCTCCAACTCCATCAGTACAGCCAACTTTTCAACCAACTTTTCAACCACAAAATGATCCCCATTCACAAAAGCCACATCCGCAGGTAATAATAGTTTCTTAGGTTGATTTACTCACTTGTTGTTTGTTTGTTCTTTTTGTTTCAGTGTGATTGAGATGTTTGGGCGCTCATTCACTGTCCTGGGTGCTCCAAGGGCTTAGTGCAGGGTCCATATGAGAGCACTGTCAAGTGTGGGGGTTGAGCTAGAGGAAAGAAGAGGTTCAACCAGTGCCTAGTTTACAGTGTTAGTTGGGGTTTAGTTAAAATGGTATGTGATTTATAAAAAGTAACTTCCACAAGTAGAGAACTTTCCCCTTAGTTTGCAAATACTGTGAAAGGTTTTTGGTTAATGGTGGCTAGCAATCATTTGATCCAAGAACCAAAAAATTAGTATGTGTATGTCTATCTTAGAATTTCTAAATTTCTGATTTTTTCCGATTTTTTTTTTTTTTTTAAAAGGAAATGGAGGTAGACCAGCCTTGTGTTACAGAGGTTAAGCGGCATGTGCCCGAGAGCAGAAAGTCGAGATCCAGGTCAGCATCCAGGTAACTTACAGGATGAGCTATGGCTCTGTGAGCTGAGCCTGAGACTGGGAAACCTGATTACGCTGTTTCTTGTTGTTAAATAGGGTCTTAAACTATAGCCCTGACTGGCAAGGAACTCAATGTGTAGACTTTTATGGCCTTGAATTCAGAGCAATCCACCTATCCTACCTTCCTGGTGCTTGGATTAAAGGGATGTCAACCATGCCCAGCTTTAGGTTTTTCTGATATTCAAAATGTTAACATTAAGAGTTGGTACATGAGGAGAAGGTATCAAAAATAATACTGATTTTTATTTTGTTTTTTAATTGCTTGCCTCATGTGTCTAAGGCCCTGGACTCAGTCATGAGCACTGCTTGAACTAGGTCTGGTATTGCATGCGTTTAATCCCAGCACTGGGGCATCAGAGGTTTGAGGCCAGCCTGGTATACACGAGGCCCTGCCTTGAGAAGACCAAAAAGGGGGAAAAAATGTTTTCAAGTCTACCTTACCCACATTTTGTTTGAGTGACTTAGTAGCTGAGTGGTGTGAGTGTGTGTGTGCGCGCGCGCGCGCGTGTTTGAATCAGGATGTGGCTCTCAGCTTCTTCTCCAGTACCACTCCTGCTGGCTGGCCTGCTCCCTGCCTCTATAAGCAAGCTCCCAGTTAAATGTGTCTCTCCTACAAGAGTTGCTTTGATCATGGAGTGATCGGGAGCTGTGAGTTCTGCACTGACGACAGAAGTGGAAATAGCATATTGAAATCACAGTTGACTGTGTTCTCCAGAGAAGAAAGGGATGGGAGCAGCAGTGTTCCCAGCCCTGAGCATGGAGATGGAATTGTGGGTAGTGTTAGAGATGCTAAACACAGAAGACAGTTACAAACCGTCAGCCTTATTTATTTTGTTTAAATTGTACCCTTGCATTCCCTGTTACTGAGTTCTCACAGACCCAAATGTTCACTCATGTATTTGTGGTTTTCCCTAAACTTACTATGTGCATCTTTCCCGTCTTTGTCTGTGCTCTCCGTCTCCTCATTAAAAATGCATTAGATCACCAAAGAGGAGGAGATCTAGGTCTGGCTCTAGGTCTCGGAGATCCCGCCACCGTCGGTCTCGGTCTCGGTCCAGGGATAGGCGTCGGCACTCACCTCGCTCTCGATCTCAGGAAAGACGGGATCGAGAAAAAGAGAGGGAGCGGCGGCAGAAAGGCCTCCCTCAGATCAAGTCAGAAACTGCGAGTGGTAAATAGTGAACCTGTCTTCATACTTACTTTACTTTTTTCATGTGGGTTTAAGATATTTTATGACTGTTAGCAAAGCTATAAATGATATGTTATCATTGTGGATGAGTTTGATTGTGTATCGGGCTTCTGAATATACATCTGACTTATGTACTGTACGTTCTTTCTAGTGCTTCTGTACACATAAGGTGTGTCTTTCCACAACTACTGCCCTCTCCGATGAAGATTCAATAGTTTATAGACTATTAGCTTGGTTGTCGTCGTTTTTAGAACATATATAAAGTAGGCATGTTCTCGTGTAAAACATTAACTGTTACAGTTTAAATCATAGTAGTGACCAGTGTCCTCGTTTTTAGAACATATATAAAGTAGGCATGTTCTCATGTAAAACATTAACTGTTACAGTTTAAATCATAGTAGTGACCAGTGGGTATTTGAAATGAGGGTCCAGCCTTGTTCTGCTCTGGCTGGCAGCTACATAGTCACTGCGGTTAGGGCCTGGGGCTTCATGGGCATTGTTAGGTCTAGTCACAGAGAGACTATTGCTTTTCCAGTGCTTGTGTCCTAGTTTAATTTCTAAATACCTACTTTTTTAAACTTTTAAATTTATATATACTTTATTAGTGGGATTTCCTATTTAAACTTTTGGCATTGTGATGCCGTGTAGTAGTGACACTTACTAATGTGCAGTGTTGCTGGATAAAGTGTTTTAATCACTAGTTTACTTTCAGTTTGTAGTACCACGCTGTGGGTGGGACAACTGGACAAAAGGACTACTCAGCAGGATGTTGCCAGTCTCCTGGAAGAGTTTGGTCCAATTGAATCAATTAATGTGAGTACTTACTGCCTTTGAGGGTGCTAGCTAAGCAAGGTGTGCACAGTTGTTTTTGAGTCTGGGGCCTTGAGCTCTCAGGTGCAAGTTCCCTTAACATTCAGTGCAGTAGCTGTTTCATGGACAGCGGTGTTTATGGTAAAATACCTTTCTAGGAAAGTAACAAAATTTGCACAGTTTAATTAAGACCAAACTTGAATTGCCAACATCTAACCCCAAGGGTTCTTTTTTTATCTTTGGTACTAGGCTTCTGTGGTGGTACTGGGCCTGAAACCTTGTGCATGTTCACAGTGCTTGGGCTCTCCCTTGGACTGCGAAGCACTGATGATGAGAAGGGGCATGGCTGGGACTCAGTAGTCTGACTTGTTCTTTGATTTGTTAGATGATTCCTCCCAGGGGTTGTGCCTATATTGTTATGGTTCATAGACAAGATGCATACCGTGCCCTGCAGAAACTGAGCCGAGGAAACTATAAAGTGAACCAGAAATCCATAAAGGTACATTTTAATCATTTATAAAAGGGCTTAATGTGAATATATTGTTGTTGGGGTTTTCTTTTCAACTGTAGCTTTTGCTGCTTGGGAATGGCTTGAGGCATAAAAACTACCCCGAAAAACTAACAACAAGAACATTAGTTGACATAAAGTTTTATGTAACAATTTTGTTATTTTTTTTTTAATGTAGTATTTTTATCAAGCTTTTCTTCTCCACCAGCTTTTTCCAGATCCCACCTTCCTCCCTAACTCTCCATGCCCACTTACCCCACCCCTACCCAGGTCTGGAAAACCACCAATAAAACGAAGATGAAAAGAACAGAAAACATCACACCCTCCTCAAAATCAGAAACCAAAACACACAAGCAAAAAGTCACTAAGACAAAAATGCCCTAAGTAGCTGGAGATAAAAAGTCTACCCCCACTCCCCCAAAAAAGAGTTTGTTTTGAGTTGTCCATGCACTACTGGGCATGGGGCCTGCTCTGAGGGTAATAAACCCAGTGAAGCTCCATTGGGAAAAAGTAATGTTTCTTTTGCAAGAAATGTCAATTTCAGTAACTTCTTGCTTAGAGGTGGGAACCTGTGCTGGCTTCTCCTTCTCTGAGCTGGCACCCTATCTGGCTTGAACCTGTACAGGATCTGTAGAAGCTGCCACGTCTCTGATTTCATAGGTGCATCAGTAACATTGGAGTTACCCAGGCCCTCTGGCTCTTAAATTTTTCCACCTTCTCTTCCACATAGTTCCTTGAACCCTGAGGGGAGGGTTTAATGAAGGTAACCCATTTAGGACTCCGGGTCTCTATTATTTCCTATCAATTGCAAGAAAAAGTTTCTCTGCTGCTGGCTAGGGCAGGCGCTATTGGGTGGGTACAGCACGATGTCATTAGGAGTCAGTTTTTTGCTAAGCTTAGAACTTTGTGTTTTGGTGTGTTGTGTTGTGTTGTATTGTGTTGTGTTTTGTAAGGAGACAGGGTTACTTTGTATAGCCCCTGGCTGACCTGGAACTTAGTCTGTAGACAAGGCTGGCCTCACAGAGATCTGCCTGTTTCTGCCTCCTCTGAGTATTGGGATTGAAGGTGTGCACCAGTACCACCCAGCTAACATAAAAATCTTATTCATACGATTTATTTTTTTAATAAAGTAGTAGGAGTTTAACACGGGTTCTTAGTGTATACTAGGTAACCATTATGCCTCCAATCACCTTATTTATTTACTTATGTACTTACTTAGAAACCAGTCTCATACAACCCATGCTGGCTTTGAACTTCTGATCTTCCTCCATCTTCCCTCTGAATACTGCAGCGTGCAGTGTCATGTCTACCTAGCCCTAATTTGTGCTTTAAAGATGTTTTCTAGTAAAATATCTTCTTATATAAGAATGTGGATATTCCACAACTTAAGGTTAGAATTAGCTGTGAAAAAAATATCAACAAAGGTAAAGAAAATTAGACAGCTGCCTTCCGAGGAGTCAGGTTCAGTGCTGCTGCAGTTCCTGCCTGGCTCCACTCTAACGTCCTCTGCAAATAGATGGTGCCATAGTTGTCCGAAAAGTGGTATCCAGTGTGCTGGGCTTCTCATTGATGAACTGGTTCTCTCTGCTGTGTGCTGACTGTGGTGAATGTGGAGAGATTTCTATCCTGGGACAGAGTGGGAAGACAGCAGAACCCTTAGTCTGATTAGGGAGGAAAATCTTAAGTACTGTCCAGGGTCAGCTAGTCCAGACTGCTCCTGGCTGCCTGTGACTCAGAGGAGTGCAGTGACGGGGAGTAGTGATGAGGGTTATGACCTTCCTCTTCATGTGTTTCCACCAATTGTAGATTGCCTGGGCCTTAAACAAAGGAATAAAGGCAGACTATAAACAGTATTGGGATGTTGAACTTGGTGTTACTTACATTCCGTGGGACAAAGTCAAAGCCGAGGAGCTGGAGAGTTTCTGTGAAGGAGGCATGTTGGACAGTGACACACTTAACCCAGGTAAGCAGACAGGTCATGGTCATGTGACAAGTCAAATGTAAGTTTATGTTTTGCTTAAGTCCTGCCTCTCTTGAAAACTGAAGACACTGTGATCTTTCTCTGTATAACATGGTTAGTGGAGAAGTACAGAGACTGTAGATATGGCAGAGGCTCATGGTTAAGTAGACCTTTGCACTGGAAACAGACTACTTAGTCTCCATTGCACATCATTGGTACAAGCTGACCGATGCACTGTCCCCAGATCAGAACACTTTGAGCACCAGAAAGCATCATCTCTTGATTAGAGATACTGTACTCGTAAGATATGATGGCATTCAACTCTATTATGTTTTAATCCATGCTTCAGAAATAATTTCTGTAGAAAAATGTAAATATCCAGAGAAGACTCACTCACAAGTGTATTAGACCAGGAAGTTGAGTTGTTCGTGGACATAAATATTACAAGTGTCGAGTTATTAGTGAGATTGCTGTGGGAATAAAGGATGTGTACATGGTTGACAACCAAAAGCAGGGGATGCCCCCTCCTCGGATGATACTCATGCTTTCACTTAAAGGGAAAGTATTGTATTTCTCTTCAGGCAAAGAAGCCTACCATGTTCAGACATGTGTTCATGGCCAGGATAAAAAGATTAAGCCAGTGGAATCCTGGAAGTAGTGGTCCTAGGAGGTTTTAGTGATGTCATAGAAGATTAGTAATCTGTAAAGCCCTGGAATACAGAATGGAAAGATAACTTTCTGAAGTTTCCTTCCTTAGAAGATACTAAAGAGCCAGGCAGTGGTGGCACATGCCTTTAATCCCAGCACTTGGGAGGCAGAGGCAGGTGGATTTCTG
Organism: Arvicanthis niloticus; assembly: GCF_011762505.2. NCBI lineage: Eukaryota > Metazoa > Chordata > Mammalia > Rodentia > Muridae > Arvicanthis > Arvicanthis niloticus. Next base: position 71,593,750 of record NC_047669.1, on the reverse strand, counting down.
AGTTCGAAGCCAGCCTGGTCTACAGAGTGAGTTCCAGGACAGCCAGGGCTATACAGAGAAACCCTGTCTCGAAAAAACAAAAAGAAAAGAAAAGAAAAGAAAAAAGATACCAAAGAGGTGGAAGGGCTCTCAGTTTTTACTATTAGGGAGTGACAGAGGAGAGCTGTTAGAACTGGGCATGTCTGCTGGATCCATCTGTTTACCCAATTACTAAAAATAGTAACGGGAATTTGTTTAGTGAAGCTAATATTTTCTATAATTTTCATCTCTATATTTAAAGTTATATATGAAAACAGTAAAAACTTATTGTTAAATTTCTTTAATTCGCAGATTGGAAAGGCATCCCCAAGAAGCCTGAAAATGAAGTTGCCCAGAATGGAGGTGCAGAAGCCTCCCACACAGAACCAGTGTCACCCATACCTAAGCCTGTGCCTGTGCCTGTCCCTCCCATTCCTGTTCCTGCTCCTATAACAGTGCCACCTCCACAGGTAAGATATTGAGAACATGGTTTAAACCTTCAAAGGTCTGAAAGATTGCTTTTAAAATCTTACTATTCTGTCTAAAAAGTGAGTAGACAGGCATCGTATTTTTCCCTGTTTGGGTATTAAATCTATTTGTAAATTCCGTTTTTTTTTTTTTTTTTTTTTCATAAATGTTAATAAAACCAGATTAAATTTAGATTGTTTCACAAGTGTGTGGATTATTCAGTACCCTTGATTTATATTGTCCTAGAGATGGAAATCCAAAACTACTATGCATATGTTATTTTGCTTATTGGGGCTTCGTTCTTTAGGGAGTTACTATGTTCTGAACTCACATACACATATACCTAGATCCCGGCTGCTTTGTGGAAGATGGAATCACTTCATATTTGTTGGCTGTGTTGTTGTTGTTGTTGTTGTTGTTGTTGTTGATAGGCTGGTTGGTTTTTTCAAGACAAGGTCTTGCCATGTAGCCCAGGCTACCCTCAAACTTGCATTTTTCTCTCAGCTTCCTAAGTGCTAATACTACATGACCACCTACCTAGCTTATTGGTAGTTTAAAAACTACCATTTGCATTTGTTAGGTGTTTGGTACATGTCAGACACCATCACTGAACGTGTACTCATTCCTCTTCCTCATCTCTATTTTTGCGCCCAAGATTCAACCCAATGCATTTACCACCAGGTACACTGACTTGACTGAGAGTACTCTTTTATTATTTAATGTCATACTTATTTCAAGTTGGCATGTTTCCAATTTAGAAAGCTTAAATAACCAGGAAGGCAGTAGAGACCATTTGACTCTAGGGTCATTAATCTTAGCCTACTACATAAATCGCCAGCTATCCTTTCTTTAGATCTGTTGTAGGCTGTCAGAACATTAATTGATGCCAGTCAGGATAGCTGTCTTACAGGAGAGAGCAGAACTTAGAGTTACAGCATTTAAGTGGGCACAGCTTGCCTATGATCTTTTTATTCTAATAAATGTAGTTATATAGTAAAAATTTCAAAGCACCTGCTTTTATTTTCTCGGCACACATAGGCTGTATTTGAGAGCAGCTAAGTATGTTTTTCTTTTTCTTTCCAGGTCCCAGCACATCAGCCGGGCCCTCCTGTTGTTGGTGCTCTGCAGCCGCCCGCATTCACTCCTCCCCTAGGAATCCCCCCTCCAGGCTTCGGCCCTGGTGTTCCTCCTCCTCCACCTCCTCCTCCTCCATTTTTGCGCCCAGGATTCAACCCAATGCATTTACCACCAGGTACACCGACTTGACTGAGAGGACTCTTTTAGGCTCTGAGATAAAGTCATGTAGCAGGAGCTGACATGATTGTTTTTATTCTAGGTTTTCTTCCTCCTGGACCCCCACCTCCTATAACTCCACCAGTGTCCATTCCTCCACCTCACACTCCACCAATAAGCATCCCAAACTGTAAGCATGTCTTTCCTCTATGCTGACTTGACGTCTTGGAGTTGGGTAGGAGGGAAAGTGAAAAAATAGGAGGGTCTGTAGTCTGGTTGCAGATTGCTGACCGGGAGCATGACTAATCACTCAGCTTCACATGTCAATGTGATTATTCCTTAGCTACTATCGCTGGTATAAATGAAGAGACTACAAAAGACTTATCTATTGGAAATCCCATTCCAACAGTGGTGTCTGGGGCTAGAGGAAATGCCGAGTCTGGTGACAGTGCGAAAATGTATGGTTCTGCTGGGCCACCTGCTGCACCCACGAATCTGCCCACCCCTCCTGTAACCCAGCCTGTTTCACTGCTTGGTAAGTTAATTATTCTTTTATTTTTATTGTTACTTTTTTTCCCCCTTCAAGTTTGGCTTTTTAAAAATACTGTGAATTTTGGCAAAGTAACCCCCAGTGCAATGTTCCTTTGAGGAAGATCTTAAATGACATGTGCAGTTGTTCTTACCAGGTGACCTTATGCCTAGGTGTCCTGAATAAAGCATTTCCATCTGCATGTGTTAATTTGGCATATAAATTTGATTAATTTCTGTGAAAGGAATTGTTACAATTATGTTCTTGATTAATATGATTCCATCCTTCCCGCTCTAGCAGCTGCTTCCTTGTCGCTATGTCTCTCTTATCTGTCTGAAACTCCTGGACTTTGGGAGTTTTTAAAGTACATAGACTGACAAATACATATCTATGATAATCCTAGCAGAATGGTATTTTCTGATGAGGGCTGTGAGGTGAGGGGAAGCTGAGGCCTTTCTCACTGGCTCCTTGTGTTTCTTCTGCTGGAGTTGCTCCTCTCTACAGCCTCAGCACCACAGTCAGGGAGGGACAGCCTAGAGGCGCTACAGCTGTCCTTATGGGACTGACTTGCTGCAAGTCATATAGTTTTTGTAATAGACCATCTTTTAAGGTAATAAATCATATTTGAAGTGATATTACCAAATATAAATAACATTTGATTCTCCTAATGGGAAGTTAGTTCTTGGGAGTGTGAGTTTTCTTTTTAGAGGTGAACGTGTGTGTGCACATTAGCTCTCAGAACCCTATGTAGCTTTAGAAAAGAATCAGTTGGCGACCTGAGATACGGGACTGGGGATATTGATTTCAGATAAAGCACTTTAGTCTTCACCAAGATCTTCTGGACTGAAATGTTCTTCTCTGTGCGTGAACCTCATTTATAATAAACGTGCCAACTTCTTTTTAAATGGCTGTACTGCCTTTGTTCAGGCTGCACTTTATGGCATATAATGAACTTTGAATTTCCTTAGTAACAGGGAAAAGAATGTCAGAGAAGGCTCTGGGAAGGTGATTTGTTTAATGACGGGCGGGTGCTTCAAGGATTACCCTGTATGGGGATGGCAGAGAGGCACCGCGGGATGGGACGCCAGCATTGTCTGGCTCACTTGGATAGGACGTTTTTCGTATTTCTACCGTGCTTACCTGAGAATCTTAGAGTCTGAATCAGATGCAGTTTTTAATGAGCCCTGCCTCCACATCCTTTCCACCTGTGCACCTCTCTGACTCAGAAACCCATCTTGTCTAAGGTCTGTAGTTGTCAGGATGCCTGGGACTGACAAAGTTGTACGTTTGTGATTTTTCCTTTGGACTCCAAAACTTCACTGAATGAGTAGAAATTTTTTTATAATCTCCAATAGTTTGCTAGCCACTGTGTATAAGTACTCCTTTTTGGAGTGAGTGCCTGCCTCTATCTACCCAAGGTCCTGAAGACCCTGCCCTTTACCTCTAAGCTTTAACCTTTGCAGTCAACATGAAATAAAACAAAACAAGTTTGTAAGCTTCAGAGTTTAATGTGGTAAGCACAGCACGGCTGAAGAACACCGAATCCCCTTCCACGGTTTTCGTTGCCTATTGGCCTTTCTGTGTGTCCTCCCCCTCACAGGATGGAAGGTCATGAGAGGTCACTGGTTGCCATGAGTTAGGGGGGTAGGCAAATGAGTGACTTTTAATAATACAGGGCTCTCCCCTTTTGATCATCTTTGTCTATAAGTTTTAAGACAAAGTTTGAAATTTGAAGGTAGTTTCAAATCCTAGAAGGTTTAAAATTTGATATGATAAAAATGGAAACTATTTTAGTAATATAAGTACTTTACACTAACATTGAATAGTCTAGTTTCCGTTAACAGAAGGAAAATCTTGTGCATGCCTTCAGTCAGAAATCTGGAAACATGCCGGGCTTTGTGGCACTGTACACCCAGAACTCGGGAGGCTGCGGTCCAGGGATCTTGAGTTGGAGACCAGCCTGAGCTACATAGCAAGCCCCTGTCTCTAAGAAAAAAATCTTGAAACAACAAAGATAGTCACATAAACCTTGACCTTTCAGAGATAAAAGCTTTGGTTTTCTTATCACAAAGGTTTAATCAAAAGTTTAATATGAAAACATTCTTGACCTGATTTTCACATTGTAGTAGAGCAAGCCCTCTGAAGAGGTGAGTGGGTGTCCACCCTGATCTGCCATTTTACTTGGTCCAGGGCTTCTGGCGGGATAGTACTAGTCTCTTACCCTCCCATTCCAGCATCTTCTCTGGCCTTCGTTTGCCATCTCACATTGTCATCTATCACAAGAATCACAAAGGAAGCTGATCCTTGGACATATCTGTCACCAGTAAATGTTAAAGTGCTCACCCATACCTCCTCCTGCCTGACAGGGGTGAGCTTTTTTTAAGAAGTGAGGTATTTTTGTTGTTGCTGCTGTTGTTTCCATGTGCATTCAAATAAAGGAGAATTTATTCAAAAGCATCACAGTTCCACCACTTTGATTGAGGAACGCAAGAATCCCACTATGGTGTCTCAGTACCAGTGGACCACGAGCTGGGTGCAGGTGTTATCAGTCCCCCTTGTGGGAACTTAGGGACTAGGTGTTCCCTCTTTCCTTGGTGCTCTGATGTTTCCTTGAGTCTGTAAAAAGAGATGCTCTGTTGACCAGAACACTAAACCTAGAGGCTAATGCCGAAGTGCCATTTCCTCGTCTGTAAAGGGGGAATACATGGACACACCAGGGAGTGGTGACAAGTCAGTGGCTAACACACAGAATGCCTGCCACCTGGGAGGCACTTAGCTGTCACAGGTAAGGAACGGAACGGTAGGTGCACTGAGGACTGAGGACATCTAGAGACCAGTGCTGTCTCCACAGTCTGCTGATGCTGCTGGGCTCTGACTCATAAGCTCTTGTGTGTTCTCAAGTAGAAAGTGCGCTGTGAACAACAGCCTATCTTTGTATAGTTGCTTGTGCATTTTAAGGTACATAAGACTAGGTCACAGGTATTCAAGCTCCACTATTTGACATACTCAGACAATATGTTAAATCATAGCATCACTCAGTATTGCAGGCCTTCCTGTAATAGATATCCAATAGTGTTCTTGCCATGTGTAACTGACATGTTATTTCTAATGCCAGTAGTTTTGAAGCAGCACAGGCTTACTGGATGTTACGCAGACCAAAGTTTCACGTTGAGGCCTAGCTGTGATGGGAAGACAGTGGAGTGCCTTGGGGTTATTCGCTATTGAGAACTTTCTGTCATCAGATTTGACTTTGAATGTTAGTTTGGAGATAACAGCCTGCTGCTAGAGATGAGATTAGTTGCCCCTTCTCCCCGCCCCCCCAAAAAACCTAACAACTCTGAATTTGGAAGGACCTAAGTTTCCATCATATTTTTGAGAACATTTTGATTCTTTTAATAGCACTGATCATTTGAAAGTATAAATGACTAGGCATACAACCATTAATCGTTCGTTATTACTTGATTTTAAAGAGTACTAGATTTAGTATCTCATGGGCCAAAGTAGCCAAAACCCATAGTGCTTTGTCAAAGCTAAGTCTGGCATCTGCAGTTGTCAGTCATCTAGGAGAGAAGATGGATGGTGGCAGTCCCGGTCTTTCTTTTGATTGTATAAACATCTGTGTTTGCCTTTTGGAACCTTTGTATGATTTGTATTGCTAATATGATGTACAGCATATTTATTAAAAAGTTAATTGTAAATGTAAAGTTTGGGTTACTTTGGTGTTCCAAACAATAAAAAAAAAAAATACACAAAAAATGTGTTTGTGTTACCTATCTGTCCTGTGTTACAAGGATGTCCAGAATATGTTTCAAGATGCAAACTCTACCAACTGGAATTGATTCCTTTTGTGGGACAGTAACGTCTTCTTCAGACAGACACATCACTTGTCTATTCCTGTCACAAATGGATTCTTGTTCTCACCCTTCCTGCTTTTGTCACACAACTGCAGATGGTGACGTTTATAAATGACATCTCACTTCTGAGAGTAATCTTAAAAAATGTAAGGTTACTTTTTCCTTGTTATAAGTCAAGGCAGTTTTAAAGCAAGACTCACACGGTGATGGCTTGTTAGCTGAGTTGCTGGTATATAGATTGGCACACTTCGGTCCCTACATAGCTGCAGCAGGCATTGAGTTGATCTCAGACTAAGGCTTCTCAAGAAAAAAATGAGGATTCAATTGGTTTGTAAATTATATAAAATACATTGGTTTTATATTGTATTAAGAGCCCTAAAATGTACCTACAAGATTAATAGTTTTACCTCTATTTTGGTATTGTTTGAAAATGGGTATTTGATTTCTGATCGTTTAGCTATAGATTTCTCTGCTTAGTCTCTGTCTTGAACTTTATAATTTTTAAAACTAGTAATTTTAAACAATATTTAAATTAGAACACCCAATCTGTTATTTGTATACCAGTCATTAATATTGAATAAGAACAGACTATCAAGAGAAAAATAGAGAAATTATATTTTTTAAAAGAGTAATACGTAGTTTTTTAAAAACAATTCTGCATTTTAATACTTTTATACCAAACTTTAATATGATTATACTAAATTACAAGCTAGGAGGATATACCAAAAAGCCCATTGACACTGTCTTGTAAAAGTGTTCTTTTGAAAGCCTTAAGTACCCACCTAACTGTTGTGCCAGTAGTTGCTTGGAAATGTTTGTTACAGTGCCTTCAGCTTAATATATACAATGTTTCATGAAGGATACAAAAGTAATGTTACTCTGTGACAGAAATTTGCCTAGGATATGAATTTTTATACATTAATACAACATGTTATCTCAAAAGGCAAAGCACTCAAACAGAACATGAGGAAAATTTTATATAAAACCTCTGGGTGCTACATTGTCTCCACTTCCCCTGAGGCTGTCATTACCAGCCTGGTGTTAATTAGCCAGAAGTAAGCCTTGCCCCTTCTTTCTGGGGGACACCTTGCGAGTGGGAGAGCAGAAACTTGGGAATCTAGATAGAATTTCATAGACACAGGTGACTCTAGCTCACACCGAAAATAGAACTGCCTACAGAAAGTTGAGTAATTCAAGGTTAACTTGTATCAAGTTATTACCCAGTAGTGAAACTCCTCATTGTAAGTCATAGTTATTGGATCTATCCCTTACCTTGAAGTACTTACAGCAAGTAGCACATGGATTAATTTTTAAAAATAGCTATAAGTGGTGTAGGCTAATTAGCCATATAATGTCTATTATTTTGTTTAGAAAATTCAGAGCATCTTTAAAAGATTCCTGACACTCAGATTTCATTTAAAATTCTTGCATCAATATATAGCATGCCATTTGCTAAAGTAGGTGAGACAAAGAGTTCGTGGTGGCATGTAAGGTCCTGTTTGTAACAGTGAATGAAATGTGTTCTCTCTCAGTCTTGAAAACTAGCTCCTTAAGTCTTCACCACAATCCACTGCAAGCATTGCCTGGGGTATTCTCTAAGGAAAACCCCATAAATACTGTGAATTGGGGAAATTAGGTGAGGAAACCCACATGTTGATTGTATTCCCATGTCAGCTTTCTGAAGGTAGGATAGCAAAACAGAAATGCCTTTTGTTGATTGGTTGATTAAATACATGTATATAGATTTACCTACAGATCATCAGGGATTGGTTGACAAATTAAGGGTCATTGGAGTGGACTGGAGGGAGACATGACTAGTACACTTGGCTCTTGTGTACTGGTTCCTGGGTTGGATTCCCAGCAGTATAAATAAAGAAGAAACGAGTGGCTGGTAGATGTTTCCTCATGGATAGGAAACACCACCCACCTACCCATCCTGCCCAATGGAAAATTCTACAGTGACCATTCTGTTGGTCAAAGTGTAAAAAAAAAAAAAAGTTCAGGATCTCGAGGGTTTATGTTGAAAAGATTCTCACCGCTTTGGTACCTGTAGCCTCTACTCTCATTGGGGGAAATATCTTGTTGATAAGATTGCTCGCCTCTGTAACCATCCAAATATGAGTGTTACTCATGGGTCCATGTCTACTGAGGACCTACTCTGTACCAAGTATCCTTCCTGGCACTAAGGAAAGCAGGGTGGACAAAGTGAGTTCTGTCTTCCCTAGTGTGTCTACTCCTGTGGAAAATGAGTAATGTCACATGGGGCCGTTGCATTGAAGAGAGAAGAAAGTAGAGGTATGATAGTGGGTGAAGATACTGAAATTCACCATTGTCAATAAGATGGCCAGAGTGGGCATTTGCAGGAAGTAGCTTTGAAAAAGAATCCCAAGTAGAGGATAAAGGAGAATGAGCCACGTAAGTACTGACATCTGGCATTTCAAGGTACACCAGCGAAAGGCAACTGCAGTGAGGAGCCACAAGGGACTGGTAGAGCTGGAATAGAGCAGTCTCAGAGACTGATGGATGCATGCAGGGAAAGTTGTGGTAATTGGGTGTGTAATGGAAATAGTGCTGCCTTCTAAAACCTTTTATAAGGAACAGACTGGGAGCTGGCAAGAAAACAGCAGTTTGTGGTCTGGATGCATCTTGAAGGTAGGCCCTTTAGGACTGTCCCACTTCTTAAGTATGCCATGTGAAAAGAATCAAATGTGTACATGTGTCACGCGTATGTGAGCAGTTGGTGCTGGACTTTATTCTTGAGATGATCATATCTACAAGAATGGGTGGTGGCCATTGTGTGTGTTAGGGAGGGGTGTTTTACAAATACACTGGATAAATTATAGAGAGATACATTCCTGTGCCATGACACAGAGGCCTGTAGAGTTAACAGAAACAGAATTGGTAAACGGGCATAGCTTCAGAATCTTTAAACATTTCACAGTTGAAGATGAGGTGCTGACAGCTGAAGACATTACTATGTGGCAGCTCTAAGCAGTTATGATGTAATCCGTTGCTGGAGAAACAGAAGCCTAAGGGGAAGTAAGCTAAGGGCCCATAGCTGTAGTTGTTAGGCTTAAGTCAACGTAAGCTTGCTCCAATGGGAACCTGTCAGTTCAAGCCACTCTTGCACTATTTTGTCCAGCAGAGGGTAGTGAAAACAGCCAGTGGGCTAGAACACAGGGAAGTACTTTAGAAGCCATGCAAGAGCAAAGGGGAAGAGATGAGCTCCCAAGTGCTGTCATTAGCTCCAAATTCCTAAATCTTGCTGTGGTGGCTTAGGGCCACAATCCTAAAACCCAGGAAATAGAAGCTGGAGGATCCTAAGTTTTATGCCAATCTGTAACAAGTAACAAGACTCAGAACAAAGTGCTGAGCCTTTGGCATTAGCCCTTAAGAAAATGAAGGCTCTTGGAATGATGAGTTTGGTCACATAGGGACAGGAGAGAATGGGGTAATAGGATGGCTGTAGACAGAGTTGGGTTTAAATCCCTGGGGAAAGTTATTTCATAGGAACACGTGGTTGAATGCTGAAAGATTGCAGAGGAGGGGAGTTATCTTTGTTTTGATTTGTAGATAGTGGGTGATTCTGGGAAAGCTGATACAGGAAAGAAGGGTTATTGGGAGTAGTGGATGGGTCCAGCTGTCACACAGGTGCAAGGAAACAAGAACAAAACGTTGTTTTTCAAAAACCAAGTACAATAAAAACAGAAAATGTCGAGTTCATATAATAGAAAATTATTTGATAATAAGAAATGAAGTACTTATTTGTGCTACACGACGTGGATGAACCTTGGAAAAATGCCAAGTGGAAGGAGCCACTCAGAGGACTACGTATTGTATGACCTTATATGATTCCATTTTATGAAATGTTGGTTTAACAGGCAAGTTCATAGAAATGAAAAGTAGCTGAGCAGGCTGGGCTGGGGGAGGGAGATGCCAGTTAATGGAGCAGGCTTTCTTTCCAGGACACATGCCAAAGACATTGGCTTTAAGCCTTTGTATAAGCACATTAGAGAATGTAAATTTTATCTTACTAAAGTTATAAAGTGAATCAACTAGAAATGAACCAATGAGGAGAAACAGTAACTTATGAAATAGATACCCTGAATGTGGCAGTATGTGTTGGAAAAATGTAAGGTTGCTGGGCAGAGAACACGTGTTCTTGTATTTAAGAAATCTCTGGAGGAGGCCAGTCAGTAAACTTGGAGTTGGAGTGACTTGCAGCCATGCTTAGACCCACATTTAAAATGAATATTGGGGATCAAAGTGTATGATCAGTCCCAAATGCCACAAAAGTTTTTAAAACACCCTCTGGTGTTGGGGCTATGATGAGGAGAATGGAGCACTGAGGGGGCATTGAGGTGTAGGCCTGGAGGGATTTGGGTTGTTTCGAACACAATCTGAGAGAAGAGCATGGGCAGGGTGGCCTGAATGTGAGTTGAGAATTACTAGTGATGAAGCCTTCCTTACCTGCTAGATGTGGGCAGTGGCTGGAAATACCTATCAAATGTCTGCGTTTCCAGGAAAGTAGAAGACCAGATTGGCCAAGTAGAGATGGAGGATGAGCTTCTCCGCCCTGCGTACTTGCTCTCCTGGCCCTCATCTCTGCGCTTGGAGATCTCTGCTGTTCTTTAAAGATCTATGTAAACCTTGCCTTCTGTGGGCCTCACCTTTGAAAGCCCTTGTGTTCTTGTGGCCCTTTCACCCTCAGAAATGTCTGCCTGTGGCTTGACAACCGCCATCTACCCCAGCCCTGCCATAGATCTCTTCGGCTGAGGCAGTATCTGTGATTTAACCAAAGCAGCCATTTTGGAGATCATTAGGAAATGAGGTTACTTTGAGTTTGTTAACCAGTTTTTGTTTTGTTGATACCACCTCCACCTCACCCCAGTCTTGCTTTCTAACCCTGGCTATCCTGGAGCCTACTATCCTCCTGCATCTACGTTCTGACTTCTGGGATTACAGGCAGGCATTTGGATTTTCTTTCCTTTTTTTTCAGTCTCTCCCAAACGTTTTACTACAGATTTCTAAAGTGTGTGTGATGTGTAGCCTGCTCAGATCTAAAGTGTGTGTGATGTGTAGCCTGCTCAGATCTAAAGTGTGTGTGATGTGTAGCCTGCTCAGATCTAAAGTGTGTGTGATGTGTAGCCTGCTCAGATCTAAGATTGCTTTCCATGTGGCCAGTATTACTGCTGTGATTCTGCCCTGCTGAGCCTTGAGTGCAAACATGAAGCACTGCATGAGTCCCCTCTCATTGTTCTTGATCTTGCATCGACACCTTCATTCATGCAGAGGTCAGTGTGTCTTACTGCCAGACTCAGTCCTGCCCACTAGCTGTTCTCAGTGTTTCCGACCCTAGTTCCTGACTTAGAGTTTAGCCTGTTGTCACTCTGAGGTGCTCGAGGGTAAGAACCGAACCACTATTCCAGTGGTATGACCCTCTTTGCTTTCTGTATACCAGAAAGTGTTTTTTAGAACGGGATCATTCATCTGCTTAGGATCCCACTCTGGTCTCCTCTATCAATTAGGCAAAGACCGGGTTATTTATCATGACATTCAAGGTCCCTGCATTGCCTCGGCCCACCTGGTCTGTCTGTAGAGGGGGTCTGCTCTCTGCACCCAAGGTCATCCTGCAGTTCTCTTGAACAGTGAGCACCCCTGCCTCACTGGAGTACTAAGCTTTTCCCAGGTTGTTGTTCTGCCCAGTCACAGCTTCCCTTACCCAGACCTCTTCTGTGTTCCCATCTAAGTCTCCATTGTCTGTCAGCCCCACCTTTCTGTACCATCACCATCTTGCTATGGCATCTGTAGCAGTTGGAATTGAAAAGATATGGTTTTAGCTCCCAAACCTAAATGAGTTCATAGCAAAATTTGGTGTATTAAGTAGACTTGCTTTTTAAAAAGTTTATAACTACAGAACTTAGGGATGCTGCACAGCTTACTCTAGATAAACCAAACTGCTGTTTGTGTATCTTTTATTTTACATATCTTTTCTATAGTTCACTGATGTGTAATGCTGACCTAAAGATTACCTGGAAAAGGTTAGCATTTGTCTGCCTGTGTGCCTATTACAGGCTCCACCTTACACATTTTAATTATAGCCTTCAGAAGTAGTGTGCTTTTACTGCAAAAATAGCAAAAAAAAAAAGGAGCTGCAGTGAAGGGGGAAGCTAATTAAGAGGATGTCCCGTTTGACATGTCTTCCCAACATTGGTCATGAAATGATGATGATTTGGTTGTATAATATTTAGGGCAAATGCCAAATAGAAACATTCACACCTATGCAATAGTTTGGACAAGGTTTTATTTTGGTTTTTTTCCCTTAATTTCACTTTATGGGAGTTTTAAATACATGATTACCATTGGCCCAATTTATTCTGCACATCTTCAAATCCATCTTGTGAAGGACTTATGAGAATAATCCTAGGGACTGGCTTATGTTAGGAAAGATTTTCACTTCACCTTCTCTGTGGTGTGGGATTGGTCTTGCATTTCCACCCCCGTCAGGTTGGTGGGTAAGGACTTTCCCATTGCTCTGCAGGAATGGCTTTGCTTTCTCAGACTTGTCTGAATGGTGAGAGTATTTTGAGATTGTTCTAGTGAACCTACAGTGAGCACTGGAAGATGTCAAAACAGCCAACAGTAAGCATCAATCCTTAACTCTTGCAAATAAACTTCTAATAAAAGGTGATAGCAAAGTCAAGTCTAATGGTGGTTTTGGTTCCTCTAGCCCAATGCTTGGGCCTAGCCAGTGCTGGGCAGATTTTATGTAAGGGGACCCTGTTCCGTGAGAGGAATGGTGTGCCTTAGGGGCTTTTGTGTGACATATTCCCAGGGTACTGAGAATTCTAAGTTTGCCACTTGAGTGTTTTGCCCTTAGTCAGGCTGGTAATCTAGTGGTTGGCTAGGGTTTTCTCAGGACATTTCTGACGGTCCTTGCCACACTTACCCAACTCACAGGGCTTCGCATAGCCCCACATTGGAAGTTTGATTGGCTCTAAGTTCTCGGCTACTAAACGGCTTTAAAGCGTAATTGTTCTGTTTAGTCCTAGACTATCACCTTTCTCAACAAAGTGTGTGGAGTAGTAATGCCCACAGTTACCTGAGCAGTCACTGAGTTTTACCATTTAAAGTGGCAGGTAGTTCTTCCCCTTCTTGGAGGCCTCCAGTGGATGTCAGAAGTAATCCCTAAGAATGCTCATTGTCCTGCATCATTAACCTTGTTGCTTAAGTCAGTACCGCAGCTCCAAGCCTCTGAGGCTACAGGATTGTCAGCTGGTGTTTCATACATTGAGTGATTTAGTCTAGCCAGACATTGGCTCAATGGAGAGTGGGAAGTGGAATGGAAATTGTGGTTCACCCTTAGTACTTACTGACCGTCCATGCAGGAAATGTAGGATTTACAGGACTTAACATTACTAATTTCCTACAATGGTAGATGTAAGTTGACTTCACTTGTAAACCTAGAATTACAATGTGTTTGTGTCACACAGACACCTCTGACCATTGTTGCTGGTGATCATAAACCGGAACTGTGTCAGACTTTTCTGTGGTCCATGGGCAAAGACGTGACTGTTGCTCTTTGCACTCTGGACCCTTCCATGTTTTCAGAATCACTCTTTTTGATCATAGTGCCATTTGCTCTTTGTATTTGGAGAGAGAGATTTAATGCCCACAGATCAGGACCAAAACAAATCCTTCCTTTACCTAAGTGCTGGGTTGTTGAGCTTATAGGATTCTTGAGCCAGAATTAGCAGGCTCTCCTGCAAACCAGGACGACGAAAGGCAGTGAGCAAGTTTGACTTTATAGACAGTACCAGTTTGTCGGTCTTACTGCCTTTGGAAGAGGAGTAGCTGTGTGGCTGAGGATCCCACGTGACCCAGCAGTCATGTTGGTCTAATGGTTTACACTTTCATGGTGCTTAGGGAAAAAAAAGAAAAAATAAGCTTTACATGTGTATGGACCGTTGTGTTGTCTGTTCTAGTGTAGTGGTGCATGTTGGATACTAACTGCATGGAGCAATCTTAACAGGATGTTTCAAGTCTCTGGCCTCTTGACGCTAGGGACATTAAGACATGAACTCGGGTTATAAGCTTGGGCTGAGAACACTGAGCACACCCTTCTGCTGTCTAAGTAGCTGACAGTGAGTGCAGGCCTTCCTTCTTATCTTGCTGAACATAGCAGAGTGAGACATGCTTACACGTCCTAAGTGTTGGTAAAACAACTTTCTGAGGAGAGCTGCTAGAGAAGAAAACTGACAGAAACTGCAAAATCACAATTGTCTCTCAGTATTTTTTTGTCCTCTGCCTGTAATGGTTGCCTAAATAGCCTTAGTTTCTGGCTAACGTAGGGTTAGGTCAGCATGACTTAGGTCAGAGTGAAACTGACTTAAGACTGGATTTGATTTTTCTTTCCAGGTCCCCAGGAGACAGCTACAAGTAGAGGACATTTACAGTTTTCATTTGCATTCTCTTTCAGGCACTCAAGGAGTTGCCCCGGGTCCTGTCATTGGGCTTCAGGCACCGTCTACGGGTCTTCTTGGTGCCAGACCCGGCCTGATCCCACTCCAGCGCCCCCCAGGGATGCCTCCACCACATTTGCAACGGTTCCCTATGATGCCACCTCGGCCCATGCCACCTCACATGATGCACAGGGGTCCGCCACCAGGACCAGGGGGCTTTGCTATGCCCCCACCTCATGGAATGAAAGGGCCCTTCCCACCACACGGCCCCTTTGTTAGGCCTGGTGGAATGCCAGGGCTTGGGGGCCCGGGGCCAGGCCCAGGAGGATCAGAAGACCGAGATGGAAGGCAGCAACAACCACAGCAGCAGCAGTCCCAGACCCAGCCGCAGGCGCAGCAGCAGCAACCGCAGCAGCAGCAGCAGCAGCCACCACAGCAGTCACCGTCCCAGCAGCCAGCACCGTCCCAGCCGCCAGCGCCAGCCCAGCAGCAGCCACAGCAGTTTAGAAATGATAACAGGCAGCAGTTCAACTCAGGTAGAGACCAAGAAAGGTTTGGAAGAAGATCTTTTGGAAGTAGGGTGGAAAATGACCGGGAACGGTATGGGAGCCGTAATGACGATAGAGATAATAGTAACCGTGAAAGGAGAGAGTGGGGAAGAAGGAGTCCTGACCGGGACAGGCACAGAGACTTGGAAGAGAGAAGTAGACGATCTAGTGGGCATCGGGACAGGGACAGGGATTCCAGAGATAGAGAGTCCCGTAGAGAGAAGGAAGAAAATCGAGGGAAAGAGAAGCACGAGGTGGCAGATAGGGCAGGTGGTAACAAAGCTGGCGAACCTCCCCTTAGCCAAGTGGGAAATAGAGACGCTGTTTCAGAACTTAATAAGGGGGAGGCCATGGCCACAGTGGTAAAACCTGAAGAGTCACCTGCTGAGGCTACCTCATCCGTTGAAGCCGAGAAGGATTCTGGCTCAGCAGCAGAGGCTCCTCGCTAGAGACTGGATTTGACAGAATGTGACAGTGACACTTGGGTGTAGAACGTGAGGTGTACAGATGCTGTATAATATTCGCTCCTGCTGCATCACCCCACAGTAGTTGGTGGGGATTGTAAGCAATTTGATTGCTTTCCTTCTATTTAAAAATAGTCACAAAATAACAAAAATACTGAAGATATATTACCCTTTTTTTGCTGTAACTTTTTAAAAGTTTTGACTTTTAAAAGTTTACAAATCCTAATTAGAAGTGCTCTCTATTTTTTTTTTTTTTTTAATTTAAGACAAGGTAACGGTGAAAAGCTCCTCAAACAATAGGGATGTTTTTAATAAACTCTATTTTCGTAACAAACTTTAATGTGTGCTATTCTTCATACACTGCATTAAGGTGGAACGGATGATGTTAACCGTCAAAGATTGAGCTGTTTGTTAATAGTTGTTGGAGTCTAAATTAGACTTCTTTGATGGGAAAAAGATACTTACGTAGTATATTGCCAGTACTTGGAGTTTTATTCTTTTGACTTTTAGTATTTTTGTCATAAGGTAAAGATTAGTGGTCTTAATGTTCAACTAAGAAATTTGTGTTTGCAGGTCAGTTTTTTTTTTTTCCCCCTTCTTGGCTTTGTGGTAATGTTGCCCTAATTAATTTGTAAAAGAGAGATTTGTTAGGGGGGATAATTGGATTCCCTACATTATACTACAAATTACTTAATTGCTTGGGCATTACTTATTTAGCAGGTTGAATGTATTGTTTATAATCATCCCATTGGAATTTCCAAGATGTAAAATGAGGTCAGTGTTAACGTTTGCAACCAGAAACCTTTCTATAGACTCAGTACAGTATAGCATTTCTTGTAAGCGTTGCCTGTTCTTTTCTACCTTCAATAGCCCAAGAAGTACACTCAGCTTTTGCTACTACATCTGAAGCCAAACCAAGACTCAATAGTATTGAAAAGCACTGACATAAAAAAATGTGTTGTCCAAACCCAGTGGGTAGTAGTGCACACCTTTAATCCCAGCAAAGGCAGGTGGATCTCTGAATTCAAGATCAGCCTCTCTCCAGAGCCAAGTTCAGGACAGCCAGGGCTACACAAACTGCCTCAAGAAACCAAAAAGTTTACCCAAATGACTTTTTACTAGGCAGTGGTGGCACACACCTTTAATCCCAGCCCTCGGGACACAGAAGCAAGTGGATTTCTTGTGAATTCAAGGCCAGCCTGGTCTACAGAGTGATTCCAGGACAGCCAAAGATATACACAGAGAAACCCTGTCTGAAAAAAAAAAAAAAAGGTGGTGGTGGTGGTGATAGTGGGGTGTTGTCTTATAGTCAGGGACTTAAAAATGTTAGGTATTTATTTACAGCAGTGGTTCTCAACCTTCCTAATGCTGTAACCTCTAATATAGTTTATGTTGTACTGACCCCCAACCATAAAATTATTTTTGTTGCTATTTTATAACTAATTTTGGCCACTGTTAGGAATTATAAATATCTGATAGGCAGAATATATGATATACAACCCCAAAGGGGTCAGGACGCACAGGTTGAGAACCTCTTATTTATAGTCTGGATGTTCTCTTCATCAAATTACATTAAAAGACAAGATGACTTGGCCAGTAAAGACACTTTCTGCCAACCCTGATGACCTGTTTGACCCCAGGGACAAAAACATGGTAGAACATGAACTTGTCTTTCTCTTATTGCACACACCCTAAAAGTGTGATTTTAAAACTACAAGGTGCTAGGTTAAACAAACATGATCAAACTAACAGCTTTAGGGCACGAGAAGTTGCTTTTTGTATGCTCCCACTTGACATTTAAATCGAAGGTCTTCCTAGTGATGGGAAGACTTACGTCTGTAGCTGTACCAGGTTTTGGCTTTATGGTGACCCTACTTAGGCTTTTAAGTTCTTATTAGACTATTTCTGACCATCCAAGGACAGACTTGCAGCTTGTATTTCCAACTAAAACCACTGAGAAATGAGCCGCTAAACTGTACTGACTGGTTTGTGATCACACCAGACGCTTCCCAAGTTAGTCTGCATTGAGTCGCCCCCACATCAAAACTACAGTAAGGAAATTACATTTGATTTACCTGGAACTTCCACAACACCACTTAACAACGAATGCATTCCTTATGAGCCATCTTAAATTGGAAATTTAAAGTTAAAAATTTTAAGCTGGGACACACCAAATTTTGTTTTCCAATTTAGCAGTCTCTTTTTCTGGGACTTGTATTTGAAAAATTATCAATGAGGACTATGGCTTACACCCAATTTGTCAGAAATATTTCAATTGAACGATTCCATATAATCACAAGCCTGTTAGTATTTCCTTTAAAAGGCATGTGATTTCATTAACAGGGGCAGTAAAAATCGATTTAGCCACCCCTGGTCAAACCTGGTTTCACCTCCCAGTGCTACTGTGTTTTCTGAGTGCCAACCTTAAAACAACAGGCGGTACCAACTTCACTTGGCAAGTAGAGGGAATATTAAACTTGGCTAGCTGAGGCTACATATTTGCCTTTTATGAGTTTGATGCAAGTTTACTAAAGGGCTTTTTCTTAAATCATGACATCTAATTCTAATACAATTTTAAAATACAAGGTTAAGTACTCTGAATCTTGAAGAAAGCTTTCAGTAATGTCCCTGATAACAAAGGGCAGAAAATTTTCTCCTCAAATTTGATACCATCATTTTGATGGTATCACATAAAACACTTTCAAAATGAAATACTATGTGAGTTAGCATCATTGAGTCTGC
Organism: Arvicanthis niloticus; assembly: GCF_011762505.2. NCBI lineage: Eukaryota > Metazoa > Chordata > Mammalia > Rodentia > Muridae > Arvicanthis > Arvicanthis niloticus. The sequence continues at coordinate 71,575,432 of NC_047669.1, read as the reverse complement.
TGTTCATGTCCAATGTATAGAGCTAACTTAGATTTTTTTTTATATACATAATGGGCTCAAAATAAGTGACACACATGATTCAAGCACAGGCTTGAATGAGAATTTCAGTTTAACATCCATGTAGTCCGGCAAAATACAGAAAGGCACAGAAACAAACAGATTTTAATTCAGTGAGTTGTACACATTCAGTAAGTTATACACATCCCCCAAGCATCCTCAATCCGCTCTCACTGTAAGTCCTAGTGCAGTCAAAGGAGTCACACAATTAACAACTCTTAAGATTACAGTTTAATGGTCTGGTTTTGTCTACAGTTTAGCAGGACAGCAGATGAGTTTGAGACTCAGACCACACAGGGAATGGTTACTGGGCAATCCCAATCACACCACAAGCCAAGCGGCTCCCAGCATTCCCAGTCTTTGTACTCTCTTCATTTCCACCTTTGCCCAAGTCGTCTTGTTTCTCGTGGACCTTTGAAAAGAATTAGAACATTAAGGTTAGACTTAAAAGGACCACTTACATGAGAAAATGTCCAAATCTATTAGTAAATTAGTAAGCTAATTCTTGTACTAGCAGTTAAGAGCAGACTACTAAGTTTTTTCTTGCTAGTGGCTATTTCTAGATGAAACACTAAGGACCCGAGTAACTACCAGGCACATGCCAATCTTAGCCCCTCCCCATACCCCCACAATATAGTAGTCATCCTTACAAATTTCTCTATGAAAATCTCATGTTGAATGAACTATAGGCCTACACACAAGAGGCAATTCTAAATATCTTTACTTAGCAACAAGATTTTAAATTTTATTTTTAGAAAGTTTATGAATGATTGTTCTGCTTCACCAATAGGGCTGAAGAAAATTCTAAGGATAAAGGGTCAACTGAAAGGAAGTGCCTACTGAAAAGTTAGCTGCCCAAGGTGGGCAGGAGCCTTTACTACTTGGTGTTCTGCACGAACCAGATTCATCTCCCGAGGGTAACTTGGGAAGACGGCTCCCATATGGTAACCAAGCGATAACCTACAGACTTGAATACTGACAACCATCGCAGATTTTAGACTCAACGAAATGTTTAACTGTAAGGGGGGGGGAGCAATCATGGCAAGAAAATCCGGCTGTTTTAGACTAAAGACTATTGTATCCTCAACTCAGATCCAATCTGATCAAATGTAACCTGTGTTCTACCGCACTTCAGCAGAACAGTGTTCTTAACTGACCTAGGCAAATTAATTCTTCACTATTACATCCAATAAAAGAACTTTTTTCCTATTCTGAACTCTTTAACAATTTATGTGATTCTTTAGAAACTAGTTTGAGCACCCTGAAGTCATGGAAAGGTACATAACTATGTTAGAAGAAATCCCATGTAGATCCTTGAATGAAAACTCACCACCATTGTCCGGCCAATGATGGAATGCTCGCCCGAGAGTGAGATCATACGGTCTTCAATGGACACATTGGCCACACCGTCCTTTCCAGCAGTCACATTGCCCAGGTCTCCAACATGCCTAACAGATGATACAGCATCAGATGGACGAGCAATGATGTCTACTTCACATCAACAGAGTTCAATAGCTAAAGTAACACATGACTAAGTCAAGTACATACGAGTAGTGGATGAAAAAGTGCACAAACATCATCAACTAGGATGGCTTTTCCAGACTGACAAAGGTCAAAACAGGCAGCTAGGACACCCTGACACACAGCTTTTAAAGTTTAAAGTAGTGCTCTGAGAAGAGCCATGGTCTGGGACTTTAGCAAAGGCTGTCAGCTTCTGAGTTAGCAAAGGTTTGCTCCCAGGCCTCCATTCTAAAAAGCAAGCTAGCCCTTCTTTAAATTTAGGACTTTCCTAAGGTTTCACATACAAATGGAGTCTCAACAAGTTTTCATTATCTGCATTAGTATCCTATTATACAATGATTTACTTTGCTAGTGACTGATAGTACTGTTATCCATGATATTTTCTGTATTGGTTCCTTTTGGCATTTGTATTAGTTCATCTTCAATAAATGCTACAAAACCAAATCACTTAAAGAGTCCACATTTGTCAGCTCCTTCACCCAATATAAACAATTCTAGCACTTGGGGATGTGGGAGCTGGGTGAATAGAAACAAATACAAAAGCACAGGTAGGGAGACTACACAGTTCTGTCTTAAGGATGTCTTCCACAGACCCCTCTCCACCACAATGCATACGAAGCAAGCGTGCTACTCACCTCTCTTCATCCGCTGGACCGCCATGTTTCTTAGAGTGAGGATTAAAATGTGGTCCTGCACTGGTACAGCCTATTTACCAGAAACCAGCAGTCAGATTATGAAGTAAACCGCTGTATGTAACAACATAGGCATTCTTACAACTTCCAACTCAGCAAACATTGACCTGGTATGTGCTGGAGCGAAGTAGTACCCGGGTATGAATAGCTGGGCTGTATATGTGTTACCTTCCCCCCCCCCCCAAACTGTCACATTTTCCTTTTTGTTTGTCTTCTGAGTTTTGAGACAGGGTCTTACTACTTCAGCCCAGGATATCTGCAACTTATGACCCTCCCACCTTAGCCTTCCAAGTGCTAGGACCATAGTAGTGTCACAGCATGCCTGGCTCTGGTTCCTTCCTTGTAACTGGAACAGATGCAATCTTCAGTGGCATTTATAAAGTGAAAGTCCCATATTTAAAGATCTTGGCTTTTAACAAGGGAGCATAACTTCATGATAAAAACAATTTTCTTTTAAGACCATATGCCACCAAACAGCTCACTTATCTGACTTTTACTTGGGGCAGGCAGATTGTTGGATGGATTATTCCCAAGGGCCAAAGCTGCTGTCCTTTTTATTTATTTATTTATTTATATGATGAGTACACTGTAGCTGTCTTCAGACACACCAGAAGAGGGCATCAGATCCCATTACAGTTGGTTGTGAGCCACCATGTGGTTGCTGGGAATTGAACTCAGAGACCTCTGGAGGAGGAGTCAGTGCTCTTACCCATCTCTGCAGCCCCAGCTGCTGTCCTTCTCAACTCCAGGAGGTGTAACCAGCACTACTCATGTGGGCTACGGGCTGTCAGTCACAAGGTACATCTCAACAATGCAGCAAGTCCTTTCATGTGTAGGATTTGACAATGTTCACAACTTCTACCCAGACCAAGGGAATAGGTAGGTACAGGGTAGGATTCTGGAAGGAGCTCAACAAATCAAAGCTACCAGGCCAGAGGCAAAACAACTTGGGGGAACTTTAGTAACTATCAAAATGGGTCAAACTTAATCATAAGTAACTGTAGACCAAATTATGGCACATTACACACAGGTTGATGGCACATGCCTTCAACCCAGCATACATAAGACTAAATTAGGTCTAAGCTCCAGCACAAATTCCAGGCCAAAGTGGGCTACGTGGAGAGGGAGGGAAGCAGGGGAGAAGGGAGGGGAAAGGAAGAAAAGGCTCTAGCAACATGAATGAGGTTCTTAACAGATTGTAAACAAATTCAGATCATTACTCCAATATGGGAAAAGTTCACGAAATGCAGTTTAAGCCACTACTTTTTGCTGACTTGATTCTAATCCCAAATAGAGAAAATAAATCTTACTCTAAGCATTTATATTGAATCTTCAATTTCTGTCACTTCTGTCCCATTATACGTCTCATGCAGAGGTATGGCTGTCCTTAGACCCACCCTCAATCCCAGCTCCCAACACCTCAGGATTACCCAAAATAAGCAAGGTGCTTAATTTGTTGTTTCTGTATTTTGAAGTCAAGCTATAATCACAATTAAGAAGAATCCCCTCCTTTACCTTCCCACACTCAAGGAATCAATCAACACTTGATACTAAATAAAGTAAAATACGTCTGTGGCTACATTCCAAGGTTGACCTAAGTGGTTATTTTTACTTAGGCCAAAAGAAAAAAAAAATAATAGTTTTAAATGGTTAGTGATTGGGTCCTGACTCAGTCCATTTATTTCACTGGTCAGCCACGCAGAGCTAGATGGTGACGAGCCAGCCTAAGACCTACCTTGTGTATTATCCCCATACTGATGGACATGGAACCCATGCTCGCCTTCAGTTAATCCTGTAATTTCTCCTGACACCATAACGGGTTCGCCACTTGCCTTTATTTAAAAAAATACAAAAATTAAGACATCAAGTTTGAGTGTAAATACTTCTGAACCAAGGCAGTTGCTGGTTTACACCTTTAACCCTCACAGTAAAAGGCATAAAACAATGGAAAACAAACCTAGGCCCCAATCCAAGTATACCCCTTCCTACAGGGTGACTCTCGGCTTAGCACTTGGTCTCCCCCTGTCAGTTTCTCAGACACTTGCTGCTAGATAACATGTATGCAGGCACCTGGACTCAACAGCACTTCAAAAGCACCTAGTGGAACAGCAAGGGCAATACTGAATGTCAGGAAGCGATGGCTGCTGCACTGTCAGGCTTCACTCTTACAGAACACTGGCTGTCCCAGATCTCTGGTTCTCCACTCCACATTCAGTGATGTTTATCACTTCCCATATTTTCATTTAGTAGTCAGAAAATGACTGTCCTATTGCCTGTGGGGATCCATCTGAGTCTAACCAGAGCTACTTAAAAAAATAATTTCACTAGACATCCACATCTAGAGAACTTGCCACTTTAACAAAAAAGAAAAGAACATCCAAAATTCAAACTAAAAATACTGCTCCAGAAATTATAGCAACAGGGAGAAAATACAAGAAGCAACCAACGGCCACAAGCAAGGACACCATGCTGAGACCCTTCTTTTTGTTTTTAAATCTCCAACTTTTTCAACAACATAAGGGAAGATGAACTTTGGGTAGAAAAATCTGATTTTGAAAAGTTGGCAATAGGTTAAATCAAACAGCTCTGACAGCCAAATTGTTACAACTGCCAATCTGGAATGCTTAACTATCATCTTATCGGGTACAAAGGGCACTAGCAATAAGTAGTTTGCAGCCTCACAAAAGAATACTGCAAGCTCCTCAAGCAAGGTGGAAGATGACAGAAACCCGAACACAGGGGTAGACTCAGCTAGTCTTCACCTTTCTCACGGTGGGGAACGAAGCCCTTTCTCCTCACAGTGAATTATATGAGGAGGAGAAAAAGTTTACAAAAACAAAATACTTACACGGGAAAACAACCTGTGCATTTAAATGCAAAGAAACTGCTGAAACCGAGACTAATTACGAAAAACTCTAAATTGCTGTCGTCAGTTCTCCTTCTCATAAAGGAAACACTTGGATTCACTATGGTGTCGTCTTCGCATTTATGTAAACCACTTTAGAGAGCCCACAACGCTCATTTATCAAACATTCTCTCGGGATTAAGGTAAATACCACAGTGGTAGCCTTTCTAAGGAACTGGACACAATCTTACCACACCTATCTTCCCTGTGACGCATGTGTTTTTTTGCAGAATCACGGTATTTTTCGAAAATATTTCTGTATACTTTTCAAAAAAAAAAAAAAAAAACAGCGCTCAGAAACTCGCCGTTGTAGAAAACACCTCTTTTCTGGAGCTCTTTGAGCGCAAAGCAAAGGTCGACTGCCCAAGGCCATCTCTTTCTTTCCCCCTTGCAGCACGACCCCGACCTAGTATAGAACAAACAGCTCAGGACTTTGCTTTAAAATGCTACAGACGCGGTGTGCTGCGTGAGTCCGGTTTGGCACCACCGGGTTCAAATATTCTTACGACAACCGCAGCCGGTAGCCACAGGGCTCTGAGCCTGTGGGACAAGGGACACCGGAAAAGCGGCAGCCCCGAAGGATAGCGGATGCTAAGCCCGCTCTCTCGGACAGGCCCCGCCACCCGTGGGCGCGGAGAGGAACCCGCCCGGAAGGCCCCGCGGCGACCCGGTCTCCCTCGCCCGCGCCCAGCCCACGCCGGAGGCCGCGGTGACTCAGCATTTAGCGGGCTCAGGCCGCGGCGGGGGCGTGGCGTGCTCCCGCACAGGTGTGCCGCGTCACCGCGGCCTGCGTTCCGGGCCTTGCCTTCTGCTCGAAGTGGATGATGCCCTTCACCGGACCGTCGCCCTTCAGCACGCACACAGCCTTCATCGCCATGCTTCCCCGGGAGACGCGCGGTGACCTCGGGACCTGGGAGAGCAGGAAAAGAAGGCGACGAAGGAAGCCGCCGCAGGAAAGGACGGCGAAAAAACGAGTCCCCCGCGCCGCGGAGCTTTTATACGTCTGAGCTGGCCACGCCTACCTTGGCACGGAACCAATCGCTACTCGCGGCCTGCGCCCGCCCTTCGTGGAGCTCCCTAGCCGCGGGGCACGCTGGGGGCGGGGCTGTTTCTGGAGCGTGCGGAGTAAGAAAGTTCCTGAGACTGAAGCGGGGGAAAGTCGCTATTGTCTTCTGGCTGTGACGTGGGCGGAGTTGCCGCGGAAACCGAGCACGCATGGCCCGCGTGCGCGCCTGGAAGGTCTGAAGCCACTGTCTCGGATTGTGATTGAAATGCGGATTGTGACTGATTTGGAGCAGCGCGCTGCAGTTGCCGTGTGAAAGTTGGGATGCAACAAGATGGATGCCCGGTGTAATTTCCAGCTTTATTTTCTCATGATGTTTAAAATGCGGAAAGGCCATGTTCTCTCTCCAGACACACCCCTGTTTTCTCTGCAGTTTTCTAATTCCTGGGCACATACCACATAACTTATTGTTTACTTCTTTTGTTTTTGTTACTAGTACTAGAGATTGAACCCTCCCACATGACTAGACAAGTGTTCTGCCAGTAAAAAACACACACACACACACCTTTTAAAAATATCACACTGTATACCTTTGGCTATCATGGAACTCATATAGAACAGGCTGACCTCGAACTCACAGAGATCTCCCTGTTTCTGCCTCTTGGTTGCTGGGGTTAGAGGCGTTCACCCGGCTTTCTTTATTTTAGTTTTTGAGATAGGGACTAAAGTTGAATTTGAGATCCTCCTGCCTCAGCATCCCCAATAACTACAATTGCTTGTCTGCCCCAACCCAGATGGTGTTACTTGCTTAGTACAATTCTGTATTCTCTTGCCTGATTGAAGTGCTTCTCAGACACACCGTGCGTTACTCTGGCTCTAAGCCATGCACTGGAGAATAGGGTGTCTGATGAAGTCATTTGTGATATCTCCATGCAATGGGTGAAAGTGTTTCAAGGAAAATATTTTCTAAAATGGTATCAAATGAACAAAGGGTACAAACTACAAGGGGAGGGGGCATCAACATATATTTTCTCGAGTTCTCAGACATGTCTAGAAAGATATATGGTCGCTGGGCAGTGGTGGTGCACACCTTTTAATCCCAGCACTTGGGAGGCAGAAACAGGTGGATTTCTTGAGTTTGAGGGCAGCCTGGTCTACAGAGTGAGTTCCAGGACAGCCAGGGCTATACAGGGAAACCCTGTCTTGAAAAACAAAAAACAAAACAACAACAACCAAAAAGATATATGGGGAGTCCCTGGAGCCAAGAAAGGGTATCAATGAGAGAAAGAATTCTTCATTAAAAAGAAAAGTGTATGTTCTTAAGGTTGAAATCTCTGTGGTCTCCCAAGAGCTCATGCATACAACCGCATGTTCCGCTATACTCAGGAAGCAGGATTTAGTTCTGAGGATGGCAAAATATTGAAACCTAACTCTAGGTCAGAGAAACAAGAGGAAAATCTGATTTGGCCACATTGGGATACACTTATTTATGTAGGCCCCTGGGCTCTACCCTATAGTCACAGTCATAACCTGAGGAGTCTTATTTCTGTTTACCACAGAGAAAAAAGGTACTTAACAAATTGAAGAAACAATAATTCTGCCCCAAATCCGGTATGGTGAACAAACAAGTTTACTTACAGGAGCATGGGTGGACCCAGACCCTATACCGCAGAGGAGCCTCGTCTCCTAGCAGTTGCCAGCCGCTTGCATTCCTTCAGAGAGGGTAGGGCCTCAGGAGCTTTCCCTCCCACCACAGGTAAATGTTAGTTGGTCAGATCCTGTGAGGGCCTGGGAGTAGAAGTCACAGCTCCTACTCACAAGGCAGTGATGCTCACATCCAACTGAAGGAAACAGGCACATAGCAGGCCCTGGTGCATCGTCCGTGAGAGATACACAGTACATGTTTTCTCTTGAGGCACTCCAGTCATGTCTTGTCATCCTTCAGATACACACCCTGCCTCTTACTGGTCCTCTTAAGACTATATTAAACCATTGTTTAATAAGTCTGTGTAAGGTAAAAGGATGGTACACATATGTGCGGTTGTGATTGTTATTCTTGCTAGTGTTCTCCGGATGACTTGCATACATACTGAGGAGTTACATAAGCAGAAATCCCAGCCAAAGGGCCTTTGTCCAAAGCCAGACTTTCTTTGGGTTCCAGGAAGTTAGAGAGTTGGATTTCAGTTCATTGTCAACTTGCCAAGAAAGCAGACCATGGGTACAAAGGGCCTCCCTCAGACAATGATTACCACTCTTGAAACACTCAGAGCTGCAGTGGTCTCTTTGTTTGGATGCTGGAAAGCCAGGCATGGCCTTCCCATGTCACAGGATTAGAGCAGTTGAGCAGCCTTCCCAGGACCTGCACAGCGGGGTCCCCAGAGGAGCCATTCCTCAGGCAGCATCTGCCATATGAAGCCCAAAAAGGTACCTGCACCTAGAGCCTCAACTCTTCTCCTAAAAGAGGATTTCAGAATTTTGATGGTTAGATATTTAATAGTATTTATTAATGGGTAGACCTTTATTTATGAAGGTTGATTATTAATAACCTTCATACTGTTGACATTCTTAGCTAGATAATCTGTGGCAGAGGTCCTGTACGTTATAAGATGGTTAGGAACACCACTGCCTGCTTCTCACTACATACAAGAGTCATCCTCCCCTTTGCTCCCAGGTCCAAGTAAGTTGTCCCATTGTGTGACAACTAAAAATGTCTCTAGACATTACCAGGTCTTCTTTATCAGAGCTGGGTGTCTAGGGGTTAGACCTGGGTCCTTGCACATAGTGGCCATGTGTTCTACCTTTGATCTGTATCCCCAGGCTGAGAACTACTGTCCTAGAACATTAAGTGAATGCCAAAATCATTGCCTTGTGTGGTTTCCAGGGCCTAAACAGACAAAAAAGAGAGTGTCACTAAAGGTACACAGCTGGGCCGGCCATAGGCCTCTCAGTGTGGCAGAGTTAGGAGTAAGGGAAAGAGAAGAGACCAGGAGCAGGCCGTAAGCTCTACCCTGCTACACCATCCTATACAGAACTCAAAGTCCAAGAATCCTACATTTGAACTTGCCCTTTGGTGACTTGTAAAAGTATATTTGTTAAGGCAAGATGTTAGGATATAATTTTGACATACGACATTGATTTGGAGGAGGGCATATGCCATCTAAATGTTTAATGTATCAGACAATTTATCCCAACTTTGATATTCCTAAGTCTCACGGCTTCGAGCTATCCTGACTCTTAATCTAGTCAGAATCCAGTTATTTTGAACTGGGGTTGGAAGGGAGTATGGGACATAGCATGAAATGCTTGCCCTTATTCCAGACTGCTTCCACTGAGAGCCATTGTCTCCAGAAGTCAACAGAATCCTAGAGCAGTTCAGGCTCCCCTACTGTTGCAGGCTGGATTATGGCTTGAGTCTGGACTCTCAGAGTAGGGGTGGTCCATCCAGAGACACTAGTTTCCTCAGGAATGATGGTAAGGTTGTTTTTGTGGTTCACTGGTCATAGGGCCAGGCAGGTGCTGTCCCATGAGCTACATGCTCGGCTCTGTTCTCACTTCTGATTTACCCAGTCCAGCCTCAAACTGAGTTGTAGTTCAAGTAGGCCTTGGTCTGTGATGCTCCTCCGTTAGCCTCTGGAATGGCTGGATTACAGACCTATTCCTGGCTTGCCTCAGCAGGCTTCCATGTAGTTGTATTCGGAGATCTCTGTGGAGTAAGGGGTGAGTAGAGGTAGAGCAGGAACTCACACTTACATTTCCAGTTTTTCCTCCTTCTTTTGTGGAGATAATTCTTCCATGTCTCCTTTTGCTTCACCTTTCTCCTTCCCTAAAGTACTTTCCTCCTGTGACTCACGTTTCTGTCTTAGCATTCTCAGTCGTTTGTGGATTTTGCATAAATCTGCAGATCACAAACCACAGAAGGACTGTCACCAAGGCCTTTGCCCCAATGTCCTTGGTAAGGACAACATCAAAACTCCGAAGATAAACTGCACACGGGTATTGTCTTCTGTTGTAAAGAGTTTTCTGTGAGCATGTGTTTTTCCTCCCGGCCCCAGGCTCTCAGAAATAATGACTCTGAAACTCAAATATATTTACAAATACCTAGGCCATATAGCTAGGCATCTTCCCTGACTATTTCATAACTTAATAATCCATTTATTCTATTCTGTATTCTGTTATGTGGCTGTTTACCTGGTCCTTAGTTACATGCACCCATCTTCCTCTGTGTCAGGGCTGAATCTCCCTATACTTGGCTCTATCCCAGAATCTTTCTGCCTACCAGATGTCCCACCTTCTATTTTAACCTTTCCTATAGGATGTAGATTTTTTATTGACAGGTGATATATCCATCCATACATAAGATATTGTCACTACAGTCTTCTAAAACTAAGGGACAAATACACACAGAACTAGAGCACAGTGAGACAGCCAAAAGTGTCATTAGTGCTATGTGCGTACATTTCAATGTAAATAAATTTTTTAAAAAACTAAACATCTGGGCGGTGGTGTCACATGCCTTTAATTCCAGTACTGGGAAGACAGAGGCAGGAGGATCTCTGAGTTTGAGACCAGTTGTGTCTACAGAGTGAGTTCCAGAACAGGCAAGTTTACACAGAGAAAGAGAAACCTTGTCTCTAAACCCGCCGCCCCCCCCCCCCCGACCCACTATCCACACACACACACACAAAAAAAACAAAAACAAACAAAAAACCTAAACAATCAAAAATAAGCATAAATGCTAAGATTAAACCAGAGAGGCTCGAAATATCTGAGACATTTTTTGAAAGTTAGCAATGAGGTGGTTGGGGCAGGGACATAGGGGAGGAGAGGAGACAGGACAGGATGGTACAGAACAAAATGAATTCACATTGTTAAGCAGGAGTAAACACTCTGGACTAGCAGTTTACAAATGAATTGAGATTTAGATGAGTAGTTAGGTATCTTGGCAATGAAACATATCATAAGCACTCTGTTCGGAAGTCCTAGTTTGGTTTCAGATGGTCAGGAGCCCCTGCATCACCTTGAATCAAGTTGTTAGTCAAAGGCACCTGGGTAGAGCAGGTGTCAGCCTGGCTCACATCAGTCACTGTAGCAACTTAGGCGTCTCTAAATTAAAATGTGGATGTGTAGATTTGTATCATCAATGCATATTACACTGCTGTAAGATAGATAAGAAGCTATCAGTGAAAACCGAAACAGCAAAAGGAAGTTAGCAACTGGAAATAGGCCACCACTCTGGCACCTTGTGTATGTAGGATGCCTGTCAGGGTGCCACATGCCACATCTTGCATATGGAGGGCACAGGACAGCTTTGTGGAGTTGGTTCTCTTCTACTTTACATGGGTTGTGAGGCTGGCACTCAAGTCAACAGCATTGTTCCTCACATGTGAAAAGAAAACTTTTATATGATTAAGCAAGCATAACAGAGGTTCTGTCACGAGTGCTCAAAGGTATGAGAGGTAAGGAAGGCATGGTGGGCAGCCTAGCAGAGACGGCTTGAGTGTGATTACCTGTGAAGATGGTCACTCCATATCTTCGTGTGTGAATAGAACAGAGACGAGGTGAGGCTGGAGGCAGAGACACCTTTGGGGAAACATGATAAGTTAAGGCCTGGCCTGAAATGGTTACTGGGAAAAAGGTGGAGATAATAAAACTGGAGTCTCACTGTAACAACCTGTGGATATGCGGGGCGAGGGAGACGTGCTGTTTACTATGGGGACTAAGAGGAACCCAGGCTCAACTTAGAATATACATTTCTGGTGTGTAACATACATAAATTCATCAGGCTAGAAGAGTCCATTTGGACACTTGTCTGAGCCCCAGGTTATTTCTTAGTCTGGGCTATATAGGCATACCATGTCTGCCACCCCCTTTAGGGGACATTATGTGCTTCATGGTCTGCCACATCAGTATTAGCCAACTGAGTGCGTGTTATGTTACCTTTTTAATAGTTTAAGTGGTCTCTTTAGAGCAGTGATTCACACACTTTAATGTACATCAGAGTACAGGTGGAGGACCAGTGAGACAGTTCAATAGGTAAAAGTGCTTGCAGTCAAGCCCAAGGACCCGAGTTCAATCCCTGAACTCATATGATGGAATGCAAGTTGTCTTCTAACCCTTACCTACATGCTCTGGCTTATGTGCCCCCCCCCCACACACACACACATTTTTTTTTTAAAGAACATAGATGGAAAGCTTGTGAAAACAAAAGTTGTATGATCACTAATCACCAGGGAATGCAAATCACTCCACAATAGGCAATCCCTTTCCACCTGTTAGGATGGTGGTTCTGGGCGGGCCAGCCATTGTTATTGAGGCTGTAGGAGAGGAGAACTTTCCTACACTGTTGGCAGGAATGATAATAGAAAACAGTATTGAAACCTTGCAGTGTTGGGGGCTGCAGAGATGGCTCCGTGGCTGTTCTTCCAGAGGACCTGGGTTCAAGTCCCAATACCCACATGGCAGCTCACAACTGTCTGTGATTCCAGTTCCAGGCTATACAGGCAGGGCACAAATGTACACGAAAAAAAAAAAAAAAACATTTAAAAACACTTATAAAAAAAACCTTTTAAGTTTTACCATATGGTCCACTGATCCCTCTGCTGGTGAGTTCTTGATGGAATTTAACTTAGTTTCTCATGGAGATATCTGTGCTCCCAAGATCCCGAGACAACCTGCATGTCCATGGGGGATGGACAAAGGGATAAAGAACTTCTGGTGGAGATCTCCCTCTCCCTGTCCCCTCACCTAGAATGCTGCTCGGTCATAGGAAGGAAAATATTGTTACACTAGACAGTGCAGCCAGCCTGCCTGCCGGACACTGCTACCTGAAAGTGGCCACACAACAAAAGACAAAGAACTTCATGCTCGTGGTCATATGTGCAATCTAAAAATAAAGTCAATATGGGATGGTGCACAAGAGGCTGAGGCAGGAGCATTCTGAGATCCAGGGTGGCCTTGACCACTGAGCAAGGCTCTCTGCCTCAAGAAGATCTAAATTAAAGAAAACGTTAACAAACAAGTAGTCAAACAGGTAGAGGAAGAACACAACAGTGGCTGCCACGCATGCTGAGTCCCACGTATGTCAGGGAAGAGGGATGCGGGCTAAAGGGCACATCTTGGACTTGCAGTCTAACAGGGCTATCATTAAGATAAGACTGATAACAACTATGCACTGGGATTAATGCTTCCGAAGTCTCATCACTGACGATTTTATAAATGGTCTCAAAACTGTTACTCAGGTTGAAACAAGGGGTGAGAAATGCACCACAGTAGAATCAGGCATTTAAATCCTTGGTTCCCAGTTGGTGGTTCTGTCTGGGGAGATCTAGATTTAGATGGTGAAGTTCTGTGGGGGGATTATATCACAGGGTGGGCTTTGAGGTTGGATAGCTCGCCTTGCTTCTGTTGGTGCTCTCTGTATGCCTGATGTCACGCCTGTTGCTTGCTGTCAAGCCTCCCCATCATCAGAAACTCTTATCCCTCTAGAAGCATGAGCAAGGTAAAGTCTCTTCTTAAGTTGCTCATGGACTTTTATCACAGCAACAGAAATGTAGCTAATACATTCTGTTTGCTATCATTACATTACCCCACGGTTAACCACATGCTTTTCCAAATACAGCGTTCCCCTCTTACCTACTAAGGCTATACTCCAAGCTCCTCAGTGGACGAGTAGTTGAGGTTGTGAGTAAAACCCTATGCTGGTTTTTTTTTCTATATGTAATATTTAATTTATAAATTAGGCACAGAAAGAAGTCAACAGTTACTAACCATAAATTAGAAAATTCAATTAAGGGCTGGAGAGATGGCTCAGCAGCTAAAAGCACTGACTGCTCTTCCAGAGGTCCTGAGTTCAATTCCCAGCAACCACATGGTGGCTCATAACCATCTGTAATGGGATCCGATGCCCTCTTCTGGTGTGTCTGAAGATAGCAATAGTGTAATGACATATAATAAATAAATCTTTAAAAAAAAAAAAAGAAAGAAAAGAAAAGAAAATTCAATTAAAATAAATATCTTGTGCTTTCTTCTTTTGACTGAGAATCACTTCATGACTTCTCCTGTTTACTTTTCTCCCTCCAGTGTTTGGTCTCAAACCCTGACCTTGCACATCCATGGCCTCTCTACTAGAACCACTGCCCAACATGCTTTGTGCCTTCTCTTTGGCACATGCAGATGTCCAGCTTCACTGTTCTTACAGTTTAGGAGTTACTGAAAGCAGTCACTGGCAGACCTCCACAGGGGATCTGTTAGCAGTGACAGCTACTAAGTGACTAATACCGCGGATTCCACACACATGGGCTGGACAAGAAGATGATTCATGCCCTTGTGGGGCAGAATGAGGCATGTACTTTAATACTTAAGAACAGTTATTGCTGGAATTTTCCATTTAGCATGCTAGACTTCATTGACCAAGAGTAACTGGAACTTCAGGAAGCAAAACTGCAAATAAGGGCAACTAATGTAGTCAGGTCCTCTCTCACAGGGGGACAGCGACGCCACTGGCTGGTGATGAGGCTCAGGGTGGAGTGTATGATTAGCAAGGAGAGGTCCTGAGTTCAGTCTCTAACACAAAAATAGTTTTTATGGCATGGCTTCAAAAGAAAAGGCAAACCTATTTGATTGAACAAGTGTAACCAGATTTCCATTATATGCGGACAAAGTAACTTCTTAGTAATTGAGAGGACAAGTTACTGAGGGAGCCTCAACAGAGAAGCTCATGGTAATAATTGCTTTTCTGTTTATTGAGAAGAAAATTGTTAATTTTATGTGTGTGATTACACACACACACACACACACACATAATCACACAGATGTGTGTGTGTGGTGTGAAGTTCCATCTCCAGAGGAATTCATGTTTTAGAAGTTTTGTTAACATATAATTTACCTATCATAAAATTCACTGTTGTAAGTGTAGGGTTTTAGTTTTGTTGTTGTTGTTGTTGTTGAGTAAATTCAAATGATTGTCTTCTACTAAAATGGTACTTTTAAAATAGATTCACTAGCTCAGGGTAGTGCTAGTGCATGCCTTTAATTCCAGCACTGAGACAGCAGAGACGGGCATTTAATAATTTAATTTAAAATTTAATTTAATTTAATTTAATATGAGTTCAAGGCCAGCCTGGTCTACAGAGTAAGTTTTAGGACAGCCAGGGCTACACAGAGAAACCCTGTCTTGAAAAACAAAATAAAACAGAACCATGTTCACCATGTCAACAGGTTTTTTCATGCTTAACGCATTCTCCCTCCCCAAGCTCCAGGCAACTCCTGACCTGCCCCTTCAAAAGATCCTCACGGTTCCTCTTGTCTTAGCAAAACCTCCCAATGACTGGAGGCAGGTGGAAGCAGTTACCAGCAAGGGCCTCAAACACTTCCCTTACCTCTGTCTTGAATGTGTTGTTTGCTTGTTTGTTTTTTGAGGCAAGGTCTCTACATAGCCCTGGCTGTCCTGGAGCTCATTATGAGGACCAGGCTGGGCTCAGAGATCCATCTGCCTCTGACTCCTGAGTATTGAGGTTAAAGGTGTGTGCCACTATGGCCAGCTTGTTTTGTTGATTTTATTTTTTTAATTTTGCTATTACTTGTTTAAGTGGCCAATCAAAGATCGCTAGGCTGGCATTTTAGGGTTTCCAGGATGCAGGCTAGCTAGCAGCCTCCCCAGGAGTGTGTTCAGTAGCTATTGGAACCACGGAGCAGTGTGATGAGTTCATCTGACGGAGTAGGAGTTCCTTGTGTGCTTAGATCTCCGTGTTCTCTTACTATCAGAGCCTTTCTTTCAACTGCTGTCCTCAAACTGTGGACAGTTCTGTGCCCAGCTACCTGCTGCTTTTCCTTTCCCACTGCCATCAGAGGCCAGGCCCTAGAGGGAGCCATGTCCTAGGTATGTGGTTCTGTCACAGTCAGCTGGCCCAGCATTCATCCACACAGCGTTGTGCACAGCGTTGCCTGGTCTTACTTCTGTTGCCTGAGCTTCTGACCATTTGTCCACCAGGTCCCGTCTCTTTGCTCTACCGACATCCTTCTACCAGTCAACAAAGCATTTTCATATCCTCACAGGGGCCCTCAAAAATGTCAGAGTGGTAGGCCCAGGCCAGGCAGTGCCTCTCAGACTTCTCCGCCTTCACACCTCCCTCCACACCCACCTGCCCTGTTACGGGGTACCAGTTACAATGTTGAAGTGTTTCCATATGGAGCCGCTCCCCGATCTTTTGCTTTTCCCACCTCTACTGTAAACACACCTGCCCTGAAGTTCTCCAGACCTTCTGTTGTTGTATCTCTGGCTCTCAAAACTCCATCAAGAGAAGGTAGGGAGGACCTGCCTGGCTCAGGCCATGTGCCTCCTCCACTGCTGTCTTCCTATTCGCCCGCTTTTGAATGAATGCACAGGCGACCACTCAGCAATCTACACAGCGTCAGACAGCAGGTCCAGGGTAAGACACTAGACTGTGCCTCTAACAGGTTTCCAGGAGCTGCTGCTGGGCGTCCTCCCTTAAAGGGCCATCGCTTTACCTGACTGCCTGACTTCTTTTTTATTGTGTAATTTTCTTCACCCTAACGACTTGATGCCCCTGGTTTGTAGTAGAACCCATTTTCTCTTTCCGTTCCTTTGCTTTCCCCGTCGCTGCTGGAGGAAGCTGAGAGTCTGATGCATTTCAGTCATTTGCTCTTCCCCTGAGCACTTCTTCTGCCTCACTGGAAAGTCCCAGGGCCCTTTTAAGAAAACTAACTCTGGATTTTGGAACCCAAAGGAACTTAGAAAATCTTTGGTCAATAAAAGTTAGGGTGTGCTTCCTAACATCTGCCCCATCTATGAACTGCTGGAGTACTTGAAGGTGGGGGTTCTACAGACTCAGAACCACAGCATCTCCATGACACAAGACAACAAGAGGACATCTGAGAGGAGCCCCAGTGAGGTTCCAGTATTGATGGAGTAGCAGAAGCCAGAGAACAAAAGGAAATATTGTGGACTGCCCTGCGACACAGGACAGCTTTCACAACAAGAGACCCTTACTTAGGTTGTTAGGTGAAGGGCAGGTACAAGGGGAGGGAGACAGAGGTAGGTGGGATTGAGGTGTATGATGTAAAATTCACAGAAGACCAATAAAAAGTTAAAATAATAATAAATAAAACAAGATGTTAGCATTCCTGATTAATTTTAATTTTTTTTTTAATTAAAAGAAAAAGATGGGTATGGTGAATTGAATTAGAAATGTCCCTCATAGGCTCAGATATTTGAGCACTTGGTTCCCAGTCAGGGTGCTGTTTGGGGAGAGTTGGGTGATGCTGCATTGCTGGAGAAAGTGTGTCACTGGCGAGGGTCTTGAGATTATTCAGTCTTGTCCTGCTTCCAGGGTTGTTTTTCCCTGTGAGTTCCTCTAGCTGCCATGCCCCACCCTCTCTCCAAGATGGGCTCTTACCCTCTAGAACCATAAGCCAAAATACACTCCTTTTTATATAAGTTGCCTTGGTCATGGTGTTACCTATCATAGCAACTAAGAAGTAACTAATACTTATATAGGGTAACTCTACAAGTCACTGTCCAGACTGGGACTTTGGAGTCAAATGAGTGGCTGATGATGATAATACATGTTCAGCTCAAGTGTGGATGGCACCTCATGCAAAGACCTAAGGAAATCATGTTTGGCATTCAGTGTACTTACCTCTTTGTTCTGGAGCGGAGTTTCATGGAACACAAATTAAACTTGGAAGTGAAAAGGTACCAGAGAATAGGATTTTTTAAAAAATACAATGGTTTAATAATTTTAGAACATCATTCTCATTGTGCACATTTGGAAATTTCCACCTGATGCCCAGAGACCCTAACCAACCAGAAAACAGAGTAAAGCCAGTCTGCCTCCGTCTGACAGAAGCCCCCCATCTCTACTGGAAATTACCCTATGCCACATCTCCAGATGTCTTTTTACAGACATACCCACAGCAATATTCTCATGTGCTCAGGAACCAGAATGCCAGCTGCAGCCTCATGGGACGTCTGTGTTATTCACATCTGTCTTCTTCATCCTCATCTGTCTGGTTTCTTGTACCACCCATCACCCACAGAGCTGCATGCAGTTCGCTCCTTGCCACTGCCCATCATGACGACAGCTAATCCCATGCCACGAGGCTGCTTCCAGATGCTCTCCACTTCTCTGGGACTGGAACATGACTGGTTTTTGTACTGTGCAGAGAGGGCCAGCCCTCTTCTAGGCAGCTTGACACACCGTCTCCTGGGGTGTAATCTCGGTGCAGCTAGAGGCAACACGGACAGGATTAACTGGTGATTAGGCTGTAGGATTCAAGAAGAAAGGAGTCAGCGTTGACTCCTTGGTGAGGTAGAAGGGACTGTTAGTAATTAAGGTAGTTGAGAAGGCGTAAGTAGGACAGGTTGAGGAAAGAATGAGTTTCAATTTGGATATATTAGATTTTGAATGTCTCTAAAAAGCCTGTGGTGGGCCTGCCTTTTTACCTAAGCACGTTTCCCACAGACCTTTTGAGTATTAAGGGTCTTCCCTTTCCAGCAGTCAGGGAGGCACTGTTGCTTACCTGTCAGCATCTCCCCATTTATCCCACACTGGCAGGTTTGGTCCTGTTGTCTGCCCTCCTTCTGTGACTGAAGATCTTGTGCGTCTAAACCCACCAAAACTCATCCCCTTCTGATCACCAGTAATCAGTGAGCTTGTGAGCCACCTAATTCAGGTCCTCAAGACAGAAGGAGAACCACTTTGAAGCTTTCAGGAAATGTTCTTTTTCTTAAATGAAGATGAACAAAACGAAGAGTTACACTGGCTTCTTCTCACGCCCCAGGGCAGCCTTCTTGGAGACATGATAGAAATTAACTTCAGTAAAACGAGCCAAGAATGTTGCAGCTGAAAGACACTGTCTTCCCAGCCTATTCATTATCTAAGGTGAGGCCTGCCCTCCTATGGATGCTTTCAGGAGATAACACACCACTTTGAAATAAGGTTTCTTCATTCGCTTGTGGAAGAATCCCAGTTGGTAGATCAAGAGGGAGACTATCGTGGCTTGTCTGTTCTTGAAGGTTTTAACTGGATGAAGAGGGAATCAGAGATCACAGATACAGGCAGTAGACTAAGACAGTGTCTAACTGGACAGCAGATAAGAAGGATGGTTTCTGGAATAAGATGCTCTACTGGTGTGTGGACTTGCATAAGAAACTACTTGTTTGGCACAGAGGTGTTTCATTTGCTTTGACAGAGAAGACAGGTGTTTTACACTGTGCTGGTCACCATCCCATTGTCTCCTGTCAGCTACCATCCCCTTCAGATACCTTGCTCTTCTTTGACTCTCAGCCCATGAGCTATCTTCACACTCCTTGTGTTGTTTTTACATGCACAGGTCAGACAGATGTCATGATCCCATTTTAAAACTAGAGGTTTAAAATGACAGATTCATGAAAATAATCACAACCTGGAAATGATAGTGACCAGGCCTGATCCAGGTTTCCTGAACTCAAGGCCTGTGTTCTTTAAAGTGTGTGATGAGGTTTGTTTCTGTCTAAAATAAACTCTAGTTATTGTTCTTACTTGTTTGTTTGGTTAGTTGGTTGGTTGGTTTTTCAAGAAAGGATTTCTCTGGGTAGCTCTGACAGTCCTAGAACTTCCTCTGTAGACCAGGTTGGCCTCGAACTTACAGAGATCCACCTGCCTCTGCCTCCCTCATTGCTGGGATTAAAGGCGTGCTCCAATACTGCCCTGCAATTACTCTTATTTTGCATAGTAAGTCTGAGTAAATCAAGTAGACTTCATAAGACTCCTGTGGGTCTTGATTCAACAAGAAGCCATGCATGCTGTTACTGTGAGAATGTCAGCGTTCTCACACTAACCAAAATAATGTTTCTTTCCATGCCGCTTGGTTGGCATTCTCTTTCCCTTTCCAGTTCTTCCAGGGTTAATCTTCTGCTGGATTAGATAGCATAGGGTTCCCCCAAATTGAGCGTGATTCTTTTTAAAGATTTATTTATTTATTTTATGTATGTGAGTACAGTGTCTTCAGACACACCAGAAGAAAGCATCAGGTCGCATTACAGATAGTTGTGAGCCACCACGTAGTTGCTGGGAATTGAACCCAGGAAGAGCAGTCAGTGTTTTTAATGGATGAGCCATCTCTCCAGCCTGTGTGATCCTTTTTTAAAAACTCTTAACAGTTACCTTGAACCTCTAACACTTGCATTAACTTTTCATAGACCAGAGTAATTGGCAGCTTTGCCTTTTGGGGGAATTTCCTTTATTTATTTATTTATTTATTTATTTATTTATTTATTTATTTTGGAATAAAGACTCGGGAATGAGTGTAAAGTGAGAGAGACCTATAATTCAGCTTTCCTGCAGGAGACAAGTCTGACCAGTTTGGCAAGGTGAGAAAGCTGGTTCCAGAAGGAGCCTAGAGTGCTGCTTTGTTTATTTCTGAAAGTGAAAAACATTCCAGAAATGTTAATAAGTTTTTTTAAAGAGTGGAGCATATTTTAAGTGTGCCAGGAGTCTTAGCTCTAACAACTGTTTGAGGGGAAACGTTGTTTATCTTATAATTCTTTGTGTGCAGTTTTAGAACGAAAAAGAAAGCCCTGAGATTGACCAGGAGCCCTGAGCACAAGGACTCACCTCTCCATGTCTAATGATTTTCAGTTGCAGGGTTTTGTGTTTCCTTCTGTTTTGTTTTTCTCTCTCTTGAAGATGACAAATAACTTGAAGTTTGAGTTTCCTAGTTGTGTCCTGAGAAATGACCGTGCACTGCGCAGATGAGATGGCTCAGTTGCACCAGGCACTTGCCACTAAGCCTAAAGACCTGAGTTTACCCTGGAACCCTTGTGGTAGAAATAAACTGACTCCCACACGCTTGTCTCTGAGCTCCACCCAAGTACTGTTGCATGTGTGTTCCCCCCTCCACACACACACACACACACACACACACACACACACACACACCACATGCACACACACAGGAAGGGAGAGAGGGGAGCAGGAAGAGAGAGAGAAGAGAATGAATGCATATAAAAAGAAACACTTTAAAGAGGAACATCCACACGCCTGTAGTTTGGAGCAGTGTACACTATTCTCTTACTCTTCTGGAGGTCAGAAGTCCCATGCGGCTCTCACTAAGCTCAAGTCAAGCTGATTTCATGCTCGTGTCCCTTGCAGAGTCTCTTAGGAAGAGTCCATTTCCTTCCCTTTTCCAATACTGTGGCCTTTGCTGTGTTTTCAAGGGCAAAGCCAGTACACTTGACCCATTTTCACATTGAATTACTCTCATACACACACACACACACACACACACACACACACACACACATTCATGCACTCAAGTGTGGAAACCCTGGGTGTCATTCTTAGAAATGCCATCCACCTCCTTTGAGATAGGTTTTCTTATTAGCTTGGAGCTTACCAACTAGTCTAGACTGGCTGGCCAGAGAACCACAGGGATCTTCTGGTCTCTACCTCAACAAAGTTGGATAACAAGGGTGCACTACCCACCATGTCTGACATTTCACATGGGAGCTCGGGATCAAAGTCAGGCCCTCGGTTGTAAGGCAGGCACGGCACGTTATAGATGGTGCTACCTCCCCAGTGCCACCTCTCATAGTTCCTACAAACCCTTGTCACGACACTGGGTCCACGTGACCACTCCAAGGAACACTGTGTAAAGCCATCTGATTAGCAACCATCGTCAACTCTAATTTCCCTTTACCCTAACTTCGGGGTTGGGGAAATAAGGTATGGGCAGAGTTGGGACTCACTATCTTGTCTGTCAGATTAGGTAATTTCTTATATTTCTTTCAGTGTAAATATTACAATAAAGAATATACTACTTTTTATTGTGACTTTGAAGTATAAAAAATAATGTCCATATAGCTAAGTTTTAAGTGAATCAATGGAATGATACTTTACTTATGGTTATTCACACAGTTTAAAAACCAAAGAATAGAAAGGACTAGGCTGAAGGCCGTGCTCCTGGCCATGCTTCCAGTTGTGCTCCCAGTCATGCTCCCATCCCTAGCTATGTGGATGTTGCATTCTTAACTGATCCCCTTGTGTTACTTTTCTGTTGTTTCCATAATGTTACAACGAATGAGATGGTTTCTAACAACAAAAGTGTATTCTCTCATAATTCCATGTCATTAGAGTGATTGTCCCTCTGCAGGCTCAAGGAGAGAATCCTTTGATCCTTCCAGAGTTTTGTGTCTCTAGTTCTTCCTTGACTTGTGTCCCCATCACTCCCTAATAGTGAATTCCCTTTCTATAGGTCTCTGTCTTCATTCCTACGTGTTGTCTCTGCTTCTTGTGAGGATACCAGTCATTAGATCCGATAGATGACTCTGCCTGAACTATTTCATCTTCAAATGCCTGATTCTCAAGTCAGGTCACCTTTATAGCACAATTCAGTGTATTGCAACTGTTGTTGGACCTGTGGCTGGTTTAGTTGTCTGGTGTTGGGGCAGAGCTGCATGCTTTCTCTGGATCTGTGTGTATATTCGTCTGCACTGTGCATGTTTTCTTACTGTAAAATGCAAGCAGCTAAAAGTCCATATGGTGCTGGGTAGATTCCTTCTAAGTTACCCTTCAGAATGTTTGTGTGTGTTTCCAATCCTCCCTTCTGAATTTCTGTCCGAGAGCTGGGAAATTGGCTTCATTTTTAATTTCCGTGTCTTTGATTATTCACTTGATAGTGAACAAATGTAGCCCATCATCTCTGTGTGCTGGGCATTTTCTGCCAGAGCACATGTTAACCTGTTTGCTGATGGTGTGTAAGATGTTTTCTATTCCTAGCTGGGTTGCTGTGTGTTCTGTTTAATCTATGTTAGCTGTTTCAGATGCTTACCTTGTGTATCACTGCTCCTCGTTGTTCTCTCACTGGGATGGAATCTGATCCTCACATAAGCTTGCAGAAATAGATTATGTGAAATTATATCTGTATAGAGAAGAGGTATTAGGTCCAGAGCATTGAACGATCTGATGCAGCTGTGCTTCGAGTGTGGGAAGGAAGCACTTGATGCTTATGTCTGTGGTTAGCATGGCGCTAGAGTGTCACAGAGACGTGTGAACAGTGACACTGAACATAAGGTGAGTTGAAAGTTGAAAGTATGTCAGGAACCGACTTTATTTAAATCGTGAGGACACAAAAATCTCTTGCCCTATTTGTTCTGTTTACTGTTTGTTTATTGTTTGTTTCTTGGTTGGTTGGTTGGTTGGCGGGTACCATGCAGGAAGAGCTGCAGTGGGCAAGAGTAACAGCCCACTGCCTTACTCTGCTGCAGAGGGTGCGCTCTGGTGAGGCAAGGCCCCAAAGGCTTTACCCCAGGACTGCCTTTTGCTGCTGGTGTTTGTCATTGCCACACTCCTCATTTATGTGGCTTGGTGTGAGTGGATACCAGGAGACCCTTGCTGCCGATAGCCTGGTATGATTACTTCCTTAGCTACCCTGGAACTCACTGTGTAATGAGGCTGGCCTCAAACTCACAGAGATCTGCCTGCTTCTGTCTGCCTCCTTGTCCTATTTCTAATAAGAAGACTTCATTTAAATTGACAAGCCAGTGACACATGTCCAATAGACTTCCTGGCCATCCTGGCTTTCTTTTCTCAACACAGACTTTACTTTTAGTTAAGGATTCTGAGAGATGTTAAAAGAGAGGAAAACAACCCACAGAATATAAATACAAAAATAAAGAGAAAACCCATACAGAAGAACTATGAAAATAAGAGAAAACAGTTCATAAAAGTGCAACAGCAAAGCCTTCTCTATCCATGATTATTTTAAATGTAAAGGTTTAAATTCATCAATCCGAAGACATAGACTAGCTGAATGGATTTAAAAATAAAAAGCTAAACTATATGCTTTCTATAAGAAGCTCACTATGGATTAAGGACACAAGGAAGCTAAAGGGACAGGAGAAGATATCCCCAAAGAGATCAAGAGTGGCTATACTTACATCAACAAAATAGATCTTAGGTCAGAAGCTCACAAGAGACAGAGGTATAATTTAATGATAAAGATGTCAGCATACTAGAAAGATACAACAGTTGTCAATCCATGTGTTCCTCACCTCAGAACAGCAAAATGGAAAAGGAAGAACAGGTGTAACTAATATGGTGATTTGATTATTAGGATTAGTTATCAGAGCCAGATGACGTCATTGATAAATGCTCCCAAATATTTAAAGAATTACTAGTGCTGATCTTTCTTAATCTCTTCCAGAAGAAACATGAATTAAAAAAAAAAAAAAGAAACCTACCAGGTGGTGGTGGCGCACGCCTTTAATCCCAGCACTTGGGAGGCAGAGGCAGGCGGATTTCTGAGTTCGAGGCCAGCCTGGTCTACAGAGTGAGTTCCAGGATAGCCAGGGCTACACAGAGAAACCCTGTCTCGAAAAACAACAACAAAAAAAAAAAAAGAAAGAAAGAAACCTTTCAGACTCATTTCATGGGACCAATATTACCCAGAACCAAAGTCAGACAAAGATATTTGAAGAAAAAAAAATCTATAGACCAGTATCCCTGAAGAATATGGTGTCAACTTTAAAAAAAAAAAAAAGCCCTCCACAAACAGTCCCAGTGCGGATACGCCTGTACATAAAGGTCACACACCATAATCAACAAGGACTTCTCCATGGGCTATCAGGGTGCCTCAGCATATGGAAATTATAATAAAGGACAAAAATAACACAATCATAGCAATACATGCAGGAAAAGCATTTGACAAAAACACTTTCAAGGTAAAGAAAGTTTCAAGAGGTTTTTTTTTTTTTTTTTTTTTTTTTTTTTTTTTTTTTTTTTTTTTTTTTTTTTTTTTTGAGAGACAGGGTTTCTCTGTGTAGCCCTGGCTGTCCTGGAACTCACTCTGTAGACCAGGCTGGCCTCGAACTCAGAAATCCGCCTGCCTCTGCCTCTCAAGTGCTGGGATTAAAGGCATGCACCACTGCCTGGCAAGTTTCAAGAGGTTAAAAACAGTAGAAAGTACCCAGTCCATACAGCAAGCTTGGTGATGAAAACCAGAAGGCTTTAAACCAGACGAGGAACAGGGTAGGTACCATCTTGAGCTGCTCCTGTTCTAGCCAGCCAACACTGTACTGGAAGCCATTTATTTCTTTACTTAAAACAAGGTCACACTCTACTGTCCAGGCTGGCCTTGAACTTGGATAGTCTTGTCCGGCCTCCTGAGTGCTGGGATTATAGACGTGGGCCACCATGGAGACTAGAATATTGAAGAGCTGTCCACACTTCCGTGTTCATGACAGCACTGCTCACAACTGAGACATTAAGCCTATCAGAAGACAAGGAGACGAAGGCCATGGATGAGTACATACAACGGGGTGCCACTCAGCCTTCTAAAAGGATTCAGGACCAGTAAGATGGCTCAGAGGATAATGGTGCATGCTTCAGTGCCTGACAACCTGAAGTCCACCCCTAGACCCCACAAGGTAGCAAGCACACACACAAATACGTTTTTAAAAACTGAAAACTCTACAATATAAAACAATATAAATGAACCTTGTGAACACTGTGTCAAATGAAACAAGTCTGTCACAGAAGTACTGTGAGTCCATTTACAAGTCTATATGAAAGAGGCAGATTCATTTGAATTGGAGGTGCAGTGAGCTTTCTCATCTTCTAGGAATGATATCTAGAGGCACAATATGTAATCCAGTGTTCTGAGAGCAATGGCCTTTCCTACACCACCTCCAACAAAACAAAGCTGTTCGAACCCTGTTTAGAACATATAAAATTGATACCTTAAGCTGGCTGTGGTGGCACTTGCATATAATCCTAGCACCCTGGAGACAGAGGCACAAGACTGGGATAATAAAATCTGTTCCCCCAAGACACAAGGGAAACCCATGCTTACCTTCCTGCCAGGTTAACTCTGAATGTGTATCACTCTTTTAAGTTTTTAGTGGCTTGTTGTGTTTATGTTAAATGTGTTTAAACACTACTTTGGCCCCTAATTTAGGAAAGAAAGGCCCAGAGATGTCATCAATGCTTCTCACACATACATATATCATACATACATACAAACATACATACATGCATACATACATACAAACATACTTACATGCATGCATGCATGCATACATGCATACATACATACATACATACATACATACATGCATATATACAATCACCCGGAGCTCTGACAGTGCAGTTGGCTGCAGCCCACTTGGAGTGCTGGCAGGGAGGGTAATGCACCTCCAGTAAGCTCCAGTGGTGGTCTTGCTGGGTTAGGGCACACTGTGAGTAGGGAAACAAACTGAGTGGCAAGTGGTTTCCCTCTGAACGACCACGCCATTGAATCTCAGCTCTCAAGTGGAGTTAGCTTCCCGCAGTGGTTAGGTAACCTGTTACATAACAGCTGCTACAATGCACCATTTGACTCTTGCCACAAAGAGATGGTTAGAAAGCATCCCTCCAGGTACTGCAAGTCTCCCTCCTCCATTCTGGAGCCTGAGGCCACCACAGGTTTGTTCTGTTCTCTCAGTCCGTGAGTAGTCCTCTTATGTCAGAATCCTTTGTGCTTGGCTCAGCACTCAGCATTTGACCCTCAATATCCTCTAAAAGGCTGTGTGTGTGTGTGTGTGTGTGTGTGTGTGTGTACACAAGAGTGTGTACAGTGGCACATGTATCAAGGAGCCCATGTGGAGGTCAGAAGAAAACTTTCCGGAGTCACTTCCCCACTTCACAATTGATTCCAGGGATAAGGCTGAGGTATTAGGCTTGTGTGGCAAATGCTTTTCTCTGTGTCTACCAGTGGTGGAGGGGACAGATTGTTATGACTGCCTCTACAGCTGAGGAGACAGACTCCAACTCATGCCGTGTATGCCTGAGCTTGGACTCCTAGACCTCCAGCTCTGTCTGCTGAGGAGACCTGTGGAGCCTGTTTATTGAGTTTCAGGAGTGCAGCCAAGACCCTGGTTCTGTTGTCTGTTTTCCCACACTGGACTCTGTGTGGCAGGTGTGTGTGTTCTTATGTGTGTGTGTGTGTGTGCTGATGTGTGTTTATGTGTATATATATATATATATATATATATATATATATGAACCACGCCTTAAGTGACACAGAAAGTCTTTACTCCACATGATCTGGGGCAAGTCAGGACTTCCTTGGTCCACTCAAACCCAGTTCTTGCTCCATGGACCACATCTGTCTCCCGGACATTTGCCTGAAGAAGGGCTGACAATTGCAACTGTGGGTCCTGAAGCATCTCTCAAGGACCTGACAGCCATTCTTAGGAAATAAGGCCTCAGTCTCCAGGACCCTGAGAGGTTGGAAGTGTAATTTTGATAATTACTCAACAAGCACAGTTGTCCATTCATTCATTCATTCATTCATTCATAAACCTTTCCACCCTCTCTCTTTCCATATCACACATGATTTACTACCCCTCGCCTCGGTCCTCACCTCTCCCCACGTCATCTGGCTCCTTTCTTCTTTCTGGCCTCCACAGAGATCACATCCACTTAAACATAGAAATCGAAAAATTTGAATCTACGGTCTGAAAACGTACAACATCTGTCATCCAGGCCTGGGTTACTTCGCTCAGTATAATATTGTTCAGTTCCATCCATCTCCCTGCAAATTTTATACTTTTTTCTTTACAACTGAGTGAACCTCTGTTGTGTGCTCCAGTTTCATTATCCATGAATGAATGTTCACGGTGAATATCTAAGTGATTCCATTTCCTAGGTATCGTCGCCAGCAGCAACGGACGTGAATGTGCTGGTGTCTCTGTCACAGGGTGTGTGTCCTTTTGGTACTTGCCTGTGAATGGTAGAGCTGGGTAGTTTGGGTTTTAGCTTTCTGAGCTGGGTAGTTTGGGTTTTAGCTTTCTGAGCCGTCTCCACCCTGATGTTCACAGCGCTGCATCAGTTACACATTCGTCAACAGCGAACTTGCTCTTCCCACATGCTCACCAGCGTCTCTGCCCTTTGTTTTCTTTATCGCTCTTCTTACTAGGGTGACACGGAGTCTCCAAGTCGTTGTGGTTTGTACTTATCTGACGGGTAAGGATGCTGAACACTTTACACATGTTATTTCTTTTGAGAACTCTTTTTTCAAGTCTATAGCGCAGTTTACAAATTGAGTTATTTGCTCTCTTGCTGCTCAGGTTTTTTGTTTTGTTGGTTTGGTTGCTATTGTTGTTTGTATTTAGTTCTTTGTATATTCAAAGTATTAGTCCCCTGTCAGATGTATAGCTGTCAGATGTATAGATGTAAGATTCCCCCCCCCATTCTGCAGGCTGTCTTTTTTTTGTTTGTTTGTTTTGTTTTGTTTTTTGAGACAGAGTTTCTCTGTGTAGCCCTGGCTGTCCTGGAACTCACTCTGTAGACCAGGCTGGCCTCGAACTCAGAAATCCGCCTGCCTCTGCCTCCCAAGTGCTGGGATTACAGGCCTGCGCCACCACCGCCCGGCTCTGCAGGCTGTCTTTTCACTTGATTGACTGTCTTCTTTGCTGTGCAAAAGCTTTTTAATTTCATAGTCTGGCCCTCTTGATCCACCTTCACCTGCCTCCTATGTATTGAAACCACAGGCATGTGCCGGCTCCCTGGCGTTCTTCCCACTAACTGGCCTCTGTTGTGCTGGGGCTTCAAGCAGCCGGGAAAGCGCTCTAGCAGTGAGACACATCCCAGCCCCTCTTTGGACTCCTTATCTCTTTGACTCAGAGCCCCACGCCCCACCCCAGTTACTCACTTTTCATTGGCTTTAGAAGCCCCTCATTCTGGCCGTTGCTTGCTTACGTTTGATAAGCCACCACTGGCTTTGCTGTAGATGGAATCTCTGAAATGTGGTTTAGGATGGATTAATGCCTAAGTTTCCTTTCAGGAACGTGAAGGACTTTTTAATAGGAACTGCTGACTTTCATCTGGGTCTGTTCAGGTCTGTGATGGGTGACCTTTTGATGTCAGGAGACTGAAAATGATATTCTTAGGTCCTGATGATACTGTGGCTTCTTCCTCTTCCCCCTTCCTTCCCTCTTCTTTCTTTTTTTCTTTTTCTTTGTTTTAATTGTTGTTGTTGTCTCGTGTAGCCCAGGCTGGCCTCAAACTGTTAGTCCTCCTACCTCTAGCTTCAGGGACTAGAATTGTTGGTGTGTGCCATCACTCGGGCCCTTTTCCTCTTGTGTAGCTCATGACAACCACAGAACTTGATTACAGACATACAGACCATGACTAACTCGCCTCCAGTCACCTACCCCATTACCCAAGTCGCATGCTGCTTTGCCTTGTAAGTATGCTGCTCTCCACCGTCTGGGGCATGGTTGAGGGCTGAGTCTCCCCTCGAAATCTTCTACCTCCTCTCAACAGCACCACCCTCTGGAGACCAGGCTGTTAACACAGGAGCCTTTGGGAGGCAGTCCGGAGCCCAGCCGGTTTCCCTGGAAGACTGGAGAACTGAAATCCTAAAAGTGGGCAGAGGGTAGGCTTAGAACTAGAAATGTGCTAGGTCCTCCCAGAGGCTAGCCCAGCCCCCGCCGTTTACTTCTCTCTCTCCCGGGCCTTCTGTTTGAAGCCCTGCCCCTGTGGAGAAATGCAGGTCTCTTCTGTGCCATCACCACTCCATGTTTGCCTTTCATTCCCCTCCTGCTCCTCTAGATGATAAACCTTGGCTTCTTTCCTGTTGAACTTTGCCCTAATGGTGGTGCTGTCCAACTACCAATAGCAAAGATAAGAAGGTGAGCGCGGGAGGGGGAGGGCGGGGCCGGTGAGCCCCCAAGGACTGCAGAGGCTGCAAGCCAGCCGTCGCTGTACCGGAACCCGCAATGCACGGGCTCCAGGTAGCACTTTGCTTCTACATTGGCAGCAACGACATGACATGGCTAGCCTCTGGGAGAGACATGACTTCTCTGTACTTAGAACTAACTGCATTTCTTTCTTCATCAAGTTCGCCCGTGTGTTCCCCGGTGCCTTTCCGTTTTCTTCTGGAATGTTTAGGTTCTATTTCCTAGTCACGTTTTGTAGTCAAATTGGATTTTCCTTTCTTAGAGTTATGTGGGCACAGAAACTCACATAAGTTCAATGTGATGGCCGTCAGGGCACCCCGCTTTTATATCAGTGAGTTGCAGAGAGAGTGGATTGTGCAATAAAGAGTTCCAAACCTTTGTCCTCAGCTCCTGGAAGAACATCTCTACACTCTAGGGATGACCTGTCTGATAAGAGTGCTGCTGGGTAACGCCACATAGTCTAATTTATGGTGGGAGATTTGCACACAGTATCAGCTTGACCCCGTAAGTGGTTCCAAACTGAGGTGACCTTTGGGGGCCAGCCATGTTCATAAGACCAACTTTGTAAGAATCTGAGGCACCAACACTGTGATTCACACCTGCCCTGCACTCTGTCACACTCACTCACACTGTGGCACACTCCTGCCCTGCACTCTGTCACAGCCACACTGTGGCACACTCCTGACTCCTGCTCTGCACTCTGTCACACTCACAGTCACACATTATTTCCAAAAACATTCACTATCATCCAAGACTTAGCTGGTAAAGGATGCCAGGAAGCTTTGCATATGAAACTGTGTGGTTTTCCCCTCCTTGGATGCTGTCAATCTTTGTCCTTTTGTTGTAAAACAAAATCATAGCTGCCATGTAGTGAACTACTGAACTTGGAAGGAGTAGTGAAACCCCTGTCCCTGCTGTTAGAGATAGGAGAGGGATCGTGGGAACCATGACCAAAGTTTTTAGTCTTGGACTAGGACTCTGAACATGGAGTTCTAGTCTTGGATTTTCCACTTTCCAGGTAAACCATTTGCTCTCTTTGAATCTCCTAATGTCCTCATTACTGGGAAGACATTATCTGTGTGCCTGCAGGAAGAGGTGCTGTGGGGACTGGGACAGAAGTGGCCTGCTCCGTGCAGACGCCATGGTTTGGCACAAGTATAGTGCTTGCCCATTTACATATAGGCACATTTGATGACTGTGACTATGGAGACCCCATTCCTATAATCTGACTGACCATTTCTCTTGTCTGGAGGGAAGAAAAGGAGTTGAGTGTTTCCTGAAGAATAATACTCAAAGCCCAACAGAAAGCCCTTTCTTGGAAATAAGGCCTATGGGACTGTTTTCATGGTGAATGCAAGCTCTCCACACATGATAAAAAACACAAATTTAGATCGATTAGAATGTACTTGTTCTCCAGCAGAATGGTAAGGCCTAAAAATCTTGACAAACCATTGTGTGGTTAGTCTGTGAGAATACAAAATAATATAAGGTCTGTAGAGGAGACACGGAATCCTTAACTGTAGTGGGAGATAGTTAAATCTCCAACCCGAATAGGACCAGTCAATGAAAACACAACTCAGTAATTATAAATATATTCTATAAGCCTAGATTGGGCAGATACCCCTACACTACTCTGTTCCCCAGCTATGAGACCCTTATTACTTGAGGATTTTCCAGACCCTGAGTCTGTTCTTCTACCTCCTGCTTCCCAGTCGTTCTCTCCTTCATCATCATTGTCATCTTCCTCCTCCATTGTCTTCCTCCAGTCCTCCCTCTCTCTTTTCTCTCCCCAGCCTTTATTTCTCCACCTCCCCTTCCTCTGCCCAATCACTGGCTTCAGCCTTTATTTTACAAATTAAGATGGGCAGAAGGTTCACCAGAAATCACCTGTGTATTGACTCACACCTCCTCTGCAGCCCTTCACAGGAAAGGGGAATTAGCATCAAAATGCAAGGCCAGGGCTATCCACAACACTTAACAGTATGACAAAGCAGAAATCTCACTTCAAGGTTCTTATCATGAACTACAAAAATGATCAATAGATGATAGACAGACAGACATCAGCCTGAAATAAACTACTATGTATAATTTGTAACTAAAAAAAAAAATCTTTAAACTGTGTCCATATGTAAAAAAAAAAAGTCTTTGAATAAATTATAGTATGTCTCACAGTGGAGTACCACATCACTATAAAAACCAGTGAAGGAGTGGCAAGATGATTCAGTGAATTTGCTTTGTAGCTCTGGAAATCACTATGTAGCCCAGGCTAGCCTTATAGCAATCCTCATGCTTCAGCCTTCCAAGTGCTGGCATTAAGGGGTAAGCCACCACCCTCTCTTCTCTTTTATTCTTTTTTTTTTTTTTTTTTTTTTTTTTCTGTATAAGGTATGTATTAGATTTCAGGCTGACCACTTGCATAGGTTAATCAACTGGGGTGAGGGACTCTTCCCCAGGAAAGACTATTTTCCCTGGCTCTCAGCATTCCTCAGGTGCCTGTAGTTTTGTCTAGGTTTGGGGCTCCATGAGATTTCCCTGTTCTGTGTTAGCATCTCTGTTGATGCCACCCTTGTTCAGGTCTTGTTTAGGCAGCCATGTTGGGGAGACTTCATGGGT
This sequence comes from Arvicanthis niloticus, assembly GCF_011762505.2. Taxonomy (NCBI): domain Eukaryota; kingdom Metazoa; phylum Chordata; class Mammalia; order Rodentia; family Muridae; genus Arvicanthis; species Arvicanthis niloticus. The sequence goes on along the minus strand of NC_047669.1, from coordinate 71,542,919 downwards.
GTAGCTTTTCCGGTATTTCTAGGAGGTAAAATCTCACAGCAGACATCCTATTCCTACGGCTCTTACAGTCATCCTTCCACAGTGTTCCTGAGCACAGTGCGGATCTGTGTTGTCTTTGTGTTCTCTGTGTTGTCCTGTGTTCTCTGTGTTGTCCTGTGTTCTCTGTGTTGTCTTGTGTTCTCTGTGTTGTCTTTTTATTTTCTATGTTGTTCTTGTATTCTTTGGGGCTAAGCATCACATGACCACTTGTTCTCTTCATTTTCACTGGTTGTATTTTTCTGAAACGATCTCTATCTGTTGCCAAGAGAGTTTCTTTATTGAGGAGTGAGAACTACACTTGGATATAGGTAGAAGAATAAATATTTAGAGTATAGTTAGGGATTATGCTGGCTCAGTGAAGTAGGGCTTGTAAGTTCTCCTCCAAAATCATGACCTCACTAACCTCAGAGTTGGCTAAGCTTTCAGTACTAGGTTTGTTGAGCAGACCTTAAGTTCAATTGGAGAGCTGTTGGTTACAATCAAGATATGAGCACCTCTACTGTGCCCTTAAGGTTCTCATGCTGTGCTGGTCATTGTAGTCTAGTAGAGTTGTGGCTGGGTAGGACTATGGTTGCTTCTGTTGGAAGCCAAATGGCATCTTCTGGTACCTACCATGCAAGAAAAGCATGAAAGGAGGCTTTCAGTGTCAGACCCTGCTCAGATCCACCATGTCGCGTGTCCAAAGTGTGTGGTGTCTTTAACAAAAGCAGCTTACCCTCAACTTCTGTGAGGCAACCAAAGACTAGAGCAATAGCCTGTATGTTTTGAGAGTCTCTTAGATTTTCCTGACTAACAACGAGAAAGGGTAATTTTCATCTCTGGTATTGGGGTCTTTGTTAAGATAGTCTTACGGCTTTTTCAGGGAGCATTACCAATCCAAGTGGAAACTTTTCATTTGACCTCTCTCTATATATACAAACATAAATATTATATTACTATATTTAATTTTAGGTGATTAGATAATATGATTTTTTTCTTTATAACTTTTCAGACATTCTTGTTGTTTGGGCTTCTCCCTCCCTCTCCTTCTGTGTTGAACTTTTTCCTCTCAGGATTACTCTCCATCCATTTCCTCATGCCTCACTTCAAATTATTTCTGCTCTGCTAGTCATCTCTCATACTCCCCCCATCCCCATACAGTCTCTTTTTACTTTCTTCGCTTCTGTGGTTACTTCCAAGTTATACAGCCACATCTAAAATGAGGCTCTCAGATGAGAGGGAACCACAGATGTCTTTTTGGTTGCTTTGCCTTCTTGAGAAGGTTCATCACCTCAATCACTTTTTCCAAAGTCCTGGACATTTTTCTTTCTCAAAGAAGACTAGATCCTTGTAGTTGGGAATGGAATTTAGACACTAAAATGCAGATTTGTATATCACCTGAACTCTGCTCCTCAAAGATAGCAACCACCTGTCACTTAGCCTTTGATAGCATAGGAGGTTTGAATTGATACACATTCCTTTAGACTTACGAATGCACCCATTCATGATCTTTAACTGATGAATGAAAGCTTTGTGGTTGTAATTGTTTATCATTTCCAAGTTCAATCCTTGAACTGGAAATACAACTGTACTTTTTTTTTTTTTTTAAAGATTTATGCCGGGCAGTGGTAGTTAGTGCATGCCTTTAATCCCAGCACTTGGGAGGCAAAGGCAGGCAGATTTCTGAGTTTGAGGCCAGCCTGGTCTATAGAGTGAGTTCCAGGACAGCCAGGGCTACACAGAGAAACCCTGTCTTGAAAAACAAAAAAAAAAAAAATATTATTTTATGTGTATGGGAGTTTTGCCTATGTATATGTCTGTGCACCACCTATATTCCTTGTGCATGAAGCAGTTAGAACAGGGTGTTAGATCCCATGGAACTGGAGTTATGAATGGTTGTAGGTGCTGAGAATTGAACCCAGATTTTTTGTAAGACCAACATGTATTCTTTCCCTCTGAGCCATCTCTCAAGCCATAATTATACTTATTTTTAATATCTGGAAATGAATCTGGGCACTAAGATAACCAGGAAGAATAGGGTAAAAGTGATGGAAGTGAATAGATTAAACTAGGGTAGATGTCAGGCACAGTTACTCGTGTCACACGGCTGCAGTGACACTGATTCTTTTTCACTAACCCTGATGGATTATGTTTTCCCATTAGATTCTGAAAACAGTTATTCCATAAACCATAATTTAAATTGCCGTGCTCATTGTTTATTTGTCATGATTTACATGGTTCAGTAATTTTAGACTGGAGTGGCAGCCAGTGTATCAATGTCTGTCGTGAGGCTTTTGCCAAATGTTGGCTGGAGTGGACTACCATTAGCTGAAGGCTCACCTGTGGCTGGAGAGCCCATTTCTCAGGAACATCTTCATACGGCTGGTCTGATGGAGCTGGCTGCCTATGGAGGCCTCTCCTTGGGGCTGCTGGTGTACCCAGGTACCTTAGCAGCTGGTCTTCCTCAAAGTGAGTGACCTAGGAGAGCAGGGCAGAAAACTCTGTGGTGTCTTTTATGGCCTAGTCTTGGAGACCACACACCATCACTTTCACAGGCTTGTACTGTCCACAGATCAGCCCCAATCTGAGTGGGAATCGAACCATACAGAGTATCAGGAGCCGAAGTTCCTCAGAAGCTGCTCCGGCAGCCAGCTGCCCCAGTTCCAAATTCATATGCAAGATCCACCATTCAACCTGGATGGACCCCAGAAAGTACTGGAAAACCAGCTTCAGGAGGCTCAACCCTCACTATTGAGACACACATGGAATCCCAGCATGAGGGAAGCTGAGAAGAGAGGCGGGGAATTCAGGCCAGCCCGAAGTTTCTCAAAGGAAAACACACAAAAACCAAAATCCATCTTAGAGACAAAGAATAATGTCATTTTTGTCATTTTGTCTTTTTTTTTTTTTTTTTTCCAGAGCTGAGGACCTAACCCAGGGCCTTGTGCCTGCGAGACAAGTGCTCTACCGCTGAGCTAAGTCCCCAACCCCTTACAAAGGAAAATGGAACAGAGCTCACTAGGACTCCCTATTTGTTTTTGTTTTTTAGGACAGGGTTTCTCTGTGTAGCCTGGCTGTCCTGGAACTCACTCTGTAGACCAGGCTGGCCTCAAACTCAGAAATCTGCCTGCCTCTGCCTCCCAAGTGCTGGGATTAAAGGCGGCCCAAAATTTTGTGCATGACTCACGTCAGGTAATCAAAGCTGAGGAGATGGCTCAGATGGTAAAGGCTCCCGGTGCTAAGCCTGATGACCTGAGTTTGGTCCCCAGATCCCACATGGGAGAAGGAAAGAGAGAACCTGTTGGGAGCTGACTTAAGCAGAAAGCGGCTAGATCAACTTTGCAGCCATCTGGAACCATATACCCTGATGAAAGACTTGGTTGTCAAAAGCCTATAACAGCTGAAGCACACTCTGATAAATATCTTGTTTATCCCACATAGCTTGTTTTGCTGTTTAGTGACCTCAGCTGTATGGTGCACGTGGTAAAATGTTTTCACCTGTGTTCTCCTGCTTGTGTATATAAATACCTCAGAATTCCCTTCAATAGGGGAGACTTGAGAAAATAGAAGAGACTGAATCACACCCTGTCTTGTCTCCATTCTTCTCATCTCTTGCCCCAAGAGCCACACTCTCTCTTGACCAGAGCACTTAGCCCCAAAAGTGTTGAGGCAAAGTGTTGAGGCAGAATGTGGGCCTCAACAAGAACCAGCTCCTGCAAGCTGTCCTTTGACCTCCACTTGTGCATAGTGACTTGCATATGCCCTTGTGTGCACAGACAGATAGATAAATAAAACAATACACACAGATAGATAAATAAAACATTTTTTTAAAAGTATGTGCTGTGTTTATGACATAAAATTAGCTCCTGCTATTTTCTAGTGAAGAGGCCTTTTAATGCCAAAGCATTAAACAGTCTGTGGAACTGTTTCTAGTCACATCTCTCTGTAGCCCTTGCCACTGTTGTTCTGTTCAGCTTACACCAAATTAAGTGCCTGTGTATTGAGAAAAGGTCAGAAAGAGAGAAAGGGAGACTGGAACAGAGCGGAAAGAAGCAAGTTTATACAAATACTGTGCTTTCTCATACACAGACTCTCGGTTCATATGTGTGCATGTGTGTGCGTGTGCGTGCATTTGTGTTTGTATGTTTCTGCCTGCTAATCACCTCTGGTCTGCTATATTCCCCTAAAGTGACTTTTAAGTCCCTCTCTATGGGCAATAGCTGCTGCTTTAGAACTGGAAGCAAAAGTGAGGACTGAGGACCAGGAACCCAGGGAAGATGTTAAGCCCACAGAACCGAGGCAGGAGATGTGGCTAGCAGTTCCCACAGCAAGAGAGGGCTGGAGTGTGTGGTGTGAGCCTCTTTAGAGGCTACAGTGAGGAAACTTTCTTGAAGGGAGTGCTTCTGGGGGTCACTCTCCATGGAGTCATCTGAGCAGAGGAGGCTGCTGGAAACCCAGTCTCTGGTCACTAACCTAACTGGGTCCTTTTCAAAATTGATACATACATACATACATACATACATACATACACACACATACATACATACACAAAGAAATGCAAAAACATAAAGAAAGTAATGAATGAATGAACAAATGAATGAATGAATGAATGTGTGTAGGAATAAGAAGTCTGCACAGCTCTCAAGCACAGTCTAGCTGAGCATGGGCAGGTTAGACGTGAGGTGTTTGCTGACCTATAAGGGAATCCGCCTGGCCACATTTTCTAGACTACAAGCATTCTGGGTCGCTTGAAGCCAGGACCACTCAGTCGGTGCGGCTCATCCTACTTTCCCCTGTCCTGGTTGAATGCGTCCTGTTAGCTGACACCCTCTCCAGACTCACCTTGAAGCCCATGTTCCCCATACGCCTGGCAGATGGAGAGGGGAACAAAATGCCTGCAAGGAACTCAGGCTCCTTCCAAACCCGCTTTTAACGTCTTTGTTTGTGCACACTGGCAATATTAACAAACAGTCAAAGACAGAGGAATTAGAGCACTCGCCCGTGGACCTTCCTAGTCTTTGTCCACGGCCAGAACTTTCCACACAATTCACATGATCACAATTCTTGGTTTGTCTACAGGATAAAGTGTCCAAGCAGGATGGTGACAGTGGCATTAGGTCGAATTCTGTGAAGAAGCCATAAAGCTGGTCGAGGCTGATGGATACAGCAAAGGATACCCAGGCCTCCAGAAACCATAGCAGCCAGGGGAGGAAGGGGTGTGGCCAGCCTGCTGGAACCAGGAGAAAGAGCCAGCCGGTGCCACTGGAAAGAAACACTGACCTCTCTCCTGCCCCCTCTGGTTTCTTCTCACTGCCTCTCATTAACCAAACCCAGAGAAGCCAAAGGGAAGGGATTCAGAAAACACTCATGAAGATCAGCCCTTATGGAACAAAGCAGGGTGACAGAAAGGTAAGGAGAGACATGCAGAAAGGCTCCCAGTGATAAACACTGGTCCTCCCAGTAATGGACAGTAGTCCTCTCCAAATCCAAGCTTTAACTTTCTGGTTTTCAATTACTTCAGTCATCTGATGCTTGAAAATATTAATTGGAAATTTCTAGAAATAACCTCATATCTTCACATAGTTATCGTTGTAGTATATTGTGATAATTATTCTATTATTGGATCTTGTTAATCTCTTACTGTGCCTAGTTTACCTATAGAACCATCACATATGTTTATATAGAGAAGAAAAAAGTCTCCATAGGGGTTAGATGTTAGCAGGGGGGACGGGCTCTTAGGATATATACCTTATTAATGGGTGCTAGCTGTTTTGATATGTATTTCACATGTTTTACAGAAGACCAGGTCTCTGTGAGTAGGTGTCTTTGGAAGCAGTTTCTCATACCTACCCTACCCTACCAACAAGTTCAAGTAGGTTGTCATCTGTGTTTGCTAATCTTGGAAAAAAACCTCGTGAGAAGCAAATGATCCTGACATATTAGATACTGTTCTGTTGCTGCGATAAAACACCACTACCGACCGGAAGCAGTTTATGGAGGAAGGAGTTTATTTTGGCTTATGGTTGTTGCAGAGGGGTAAGAATCCATCATGGCATGGAGGTGTGGCAGCACGCTGTAGACGTGGGGCAAGAGCGGAAGCTGAGAGTTCTTATCCCTGGGGGCAAGCAGAAATGGAGCAAATAGGAAGTGGGTGGAGCTGTGTATTCTCAAGGCTGACTCTAGTGACAAGGTCTCTCAAGCAAGGCCACACTTGACCTACCAAACAGTGCCATCAACTGAGCCTGCTGGGAAATTCTCATCCACATCACCACGATCTGTAAGAAGAGCTGCAGCAGGAGAGAGGCCACTGGTTTTATGACATTACAAGGCTTGAAGCAGCAGGTGGACTCAGACTGAGTGGAGAGAACAGTCTGGGAACTCTGACCCCGTGATCTTTCCTCCATTTCCTCTTACTGTATTCAGGAGGGCACAGCCTACTCGTCTAAGTCCCAGCCTTCCCTCATCTTTTTATCTTAATAAAATCAATACATGGGTTCATCTCTATGTCTTCCATCCTTCTTATTTTAATGCTTAGATGCATGGCCTTGCAGGCAAACTTGGCTGATAGTAATTTTCCACTGAAAACCTGTAGTTTGGGAACATATCATAGTAAAGTTTGGGGAGGGGTGGCTAAGCTAGCAGACATTAGGAGGGTAATGTTTTCTGTTCATTCAGGCACCTTTGAAAATGAACCATCAGATTTTATGTCATGTACTTAACAAGTGTAACTTTCACAAACTAGTGTCCTAAAAGGAACAATTTGTGAGTTCGGGGGGAAAGAAGTTGAGTGAAGATCTCTCCCCACCTGTCTCTCTGTCTCTGTCTCTCCGGATCTCTCTGTCTCTGTCTTTCTCTGTCACACACACACACGCCAGACAGACACATACACACACACACACACCACATGCACACACACAGACACACACACACATGCAATGAACAGGGGTGACTACCACCCTCAGAATGTGGCCAAAATGAGAGGATAAGAGCACCAGCAAAGGACTGTGGGAAATCACAGGAACTCAGTAGCTCCTCAGTGGTGCCTCTGAGTGCCTTGGGATCCAATGTCACCCGCTGACAAGGGTGATGGATGATGGATGTCCAGGAGCTGAGGACAACTTGATGAGCATGGGACAGAGTCAACTGGGCAAGCACCTCCCTTCTGTTTGGAAGGTTTCAATTGGGGTTCAAGAGGGATGGACACTGAGATGGATTGTTGGGGGCATGTCATTTCTTAGAAGAGTAATTAATGTCATGGGTGGGCTGGCAGGCAGCGTGGGGGAGGGGCAGGAAGCCAGCTGGACACCTCACTATAGACGGAGGTTTTTAAAAGGGAGGGCAAGGCTGTGCTGTCCTCCTTATACTCTCCATGTGCCTTCAGTCACTCGGGAATGTCTCCAAGACAGTCTCCACCACTCCCGATTGTCCCGGGTATCAGCTCCGGTTTAAAGCAGAGAACAGGGAGGCTCTGAGCAGTGAAGTAATTTGGCAAAGTCACACAGTTGGTGAATGCACTGGGACTCGAACTCGGGAAACACACTTGAACACCCACCTTCTTCAACCACTGCCTTATGAAAACAAGGTGTTGTTGGGTTTTCCTAGGGCCACTATAGATCAAGTATAATAATGCATATTTGACATAAGAAATCACATTTTGTTACTGACAGCTGCCGATAATGCTCAGATAAACTGCTGCTCCTGAAAGCGCTGAGAAAAGATGGGTCATCCAAAATACCAGAAAAGCGAGCTCCCAGTCCTCAAACAGCACAGAATGATGGCTAAGTGGCCAGCAGGTGGCAGCAAGGCTTCACCTTTGTCTTGGGCCTTGAGTTGCTGGTTTGTCCTTAAGAATCCACCGAGGCAAAATGGAGACAGCCAGCTTCACTCCCCTCCTCTCCAGCCTTCTAATCCTTTGATCTCAAAGGTGAGTAGCCTTGATATCTGCCTATAAACATGTGCTTCCCATGCTTTGTATCTCTAATACCAAGAGAGCTTACCTGGTGCTGGGCATGATGGTGCACACCTTTAGTTCCAGCAGTCAGGGGGCAGAGGCGGGTGTATCTCTGAGTTCAAGGCCAGCCTGGTCTACATAGTTCCAGGATAGCCAGACTCTGTAGAGACGCTGTCTCACAAACATAATAATGTATATTACTGTGAGGGCTCCTTCAGGGAGGGAGCACCATGCACTGAGCACTTGCTGGGACTACCCCCTTTAATCCTTGCGTTATAATAGGGAAAAAACAGGCAGAGGCAGGGGCATATCTGTGACTTAGAGGCTAGCCAGGTTTATATAGCAAGTTCCAGGCCAGCCAGAGCTACAGAGTAAGACCCTGTTACAAAACAAAACACCAAGAACACCACCACCAACAACAAAAACCCCAACAGGTAGGTCTTGCTAACAGTGAGGGTGTGGACCCCTGGATTCTCCTGGATTGTTTATTCGGTCATTGACTGTATTTCTGGAATGTCACTGATAGACAATGTTCAGCTTTTCTCACCAGGAGCTTGTCGCTGACAAAATTTTCGCAGGAAATGTAGTCTATCCTGGGTGAGCAGTAGAATGCGATAAAAATGCAACTGAATCATTCTCAAGTGTGAAATGACACACCCTTGACATTTAATATATTTGTGCATTATTTTTGTGTTTGTTAGATATGTATGTGTGTGGGTCGGGGCGAGAAGATCTGGCGAGGCTATAAGTGCCAATCCTAACCCATTCACCAGCTCCTATATGGCTGCCATGCTTTAAGAAGGGGGTACTTTTCTCCCATTGCGTTGCCTGGTAGAAGGTTCCCAGGGAGGCTGGCAATGGAGCCCAGGGCTTCACTGAATGCTGGTGAGCATGACAGACACCAACCGAATCACATCACCAGCCCTACAGCGATGCTCCAGGTTGGCCACCCTGAGTGTCTTCCAGGTAAACTGTGAGTGAGCAAACTGCGTTTTGATGTAGCTTCACAGGCGCGTTCTCTGTCAGAGACCTTCCTCTAATAAGCCCGACCCCCGGATTTCCCACCGCCTCTCCGTAGTGCCACAAGGGCTTGTAGAGAAGCTAAGAGCCAGGCCAGAGCCCTTGTGTTTGCTTCCTTTCTTCCCCTCACATTTGAGATAACTGTGTATGCAAACTCATGTCAAGTGGCCCACTGAACTTTTTTTTTTTTTTTTTTTTTTTTTTTGGTTTTTGGTTTTTGGAGACAGGGTTTCTCTATGTAGCCCTGGCTGTCCTGGAACTCACTCTGTAGACCAGGCTGGCCTCGAACTCAGAAATCTGCCTGCCTCTGCCTCCCAAGTGCTGGGATTAAAAGCGTGCGCCACCACTGCCCGGCATCAACTAAACTTTTAAACCTTAAGTACCGTTCTGCAGTGGGGATGAACTGCCTGCCTCTGACCTTCGAGCGTGGTTTCCTTCTCCTCAGCCTCTCAGATATTAACAAGATGGATTCATGGTTACAGCTATAAAATCTTCCAGACAATTTTAGGCCTAAACCTCCTAAATCTTTCATGTTCTATCGTGTGATCTCATGTGTCTTAGTCAGAATGTTATGTTTTCAGGAAATGGAAAATGGGAAGTTAAGCATGGCTCTTATGGAACTGGCCCTAGAGGTTTTTGTTTTTTTTTTTTTTTTTTTTGGTTTTTTTTTTTTTTTTTTTTTTAAGCCAGGATCCTCTGGGTAACAGCCCTGGCTGTCCTGAGTGCTGGGATAAAGGTGTATGCCACCACCATGCCTGGCCGACCTGGAGCTTCTTAATTACCTATCAAACCTACTTTGAGAAAATGAAACAGCAGTAAACATCACAGTCTGTGTAAATGATCATAAATAAACTGAGTATGGAGCTCTGCTACACACAAGACAGACAAAACAGTTTTCTTCCATCCAAGCCTGACCCCCCTGACCCTCCTCTTCTTCCACCTTCTCCTCCTCTTCCTCCTCCTCCTCCTCCTCCTCCTCCTCCTCCTCCTCCTCCTCCTCCTCCTCCTCCTCCTCCTCCTCCTCCTCCTTCTTCTTCTTCTTCTTCTTCTTCTTCTTCTTCTTTGAGCTATTTCTTTTATATATGTGATTACACTGTCTTCAGACACACCAGAAGAGGGCATCAGATCCCATTGCAGATGGTTGTGAGCCACCATGTGGTTGCTGGGAATTGAACTCTAAAACTGTGGAGGAGCAGTCAGTGCTCTTAACCACTGAGCCATCTCTCCAGCTTCACCCTCTCCTTCTTATGTATGTCTTTGCACTTTGCAGGGAGGCTTGGGTGTGTTGGAGGGTGTGCACTTCTTAAATTGAAGCACAAAGCTGTGCTGTGGCCCCCTGACCTCTTCCGCCATGCTGGCATGCACTGAAGCCTCCGCTGTCTTGTTCATTCTGTGAACTCATTTTCCTCACTCCTTACCATTCTCTGCTTTGTTTGCTTGTTTGTTTAAGGCAGAGTCTCATGCACCCCAGCTTGCCCTCAAGTTTGCTGTGTAGATGAGGACAACCTTGGACTTCTGACCTTCCTGTCTACACAACCAAGTGCTGGGATTATAGTATACACTACCACACCTAGTTTATGGGATCCTGAGGATTAAACAGAAGATCTCCTGAACGCTAGGCTAGCACTCTGTCAGCCGAGAAAAGTCCCTAGCTCTACTTTCCTCAGGGTTTAGGCACTGTATTACAGGGCTGGGGCAGGCCAAAGGAGAGGATGAGACACCAGCCGTAAAGGAATATTCCAGCTGATTGAGTTGATTCAGAGTTCTGGGTGGATAGGAATGGGGAATTTCCACAGTTTTGTATACAGGAGCCTTTACAAAGAAAACAGATTTTTTGGATAGGGTCTCTGTAACTCAGGCTAGCCTTGAACTTTCTATGTGGTTGAGGATGACCTTGAACTTATGATCTTCCTAAGGGTTAGGAATATAGATTTAACACCAAACCCAGTTTATGCAGTGCCAGGGATTGAAGTCCAGGCTCCATTCACGCAAGCATTCGTGTAAGCACTCTGTCAACTGATCTTCATCCCTGGCTAGGTGTAGGAATTTAAAATGAGGAAAGATTGATATGCCTTTCTTTTGTTTCTTCTAGTGTGTATGTGTATACATGTGTATGTTCACATGTGTGTATCTATGTGTGTCTGTTTCATGTATGTGTGTAGTCACTCATGCATGAGCATGCAGGTCTGAAGTTGATGTCAGGTGTCCTCAATGGTCCTTCCACTTCACTTGCTGAGGTAAGGTCTCAGTCAATCCCAGAACCTGCTGATCCAGCCAGGATGCCAGTGTGCTTGCTGGAGGAGTCTCTGTCTCTGTCTTCCAATGCTGGTTACTACTGAGGTGTCAGTTTCTGTGATCCAAACTCTAGTCCTCAGGCTTGGATGGCAAGTATTTTAACTACTGAGGCCTCTCTGCAGCCACCGATATCCTTCTTTACCTCCCGGTAAGAACCATTTTATGTCCACCATTTTTTTATTCTCTGCAAAAGCGGACACGGTACCTTGTATGAAATGGAACCTCAGCAGTGGTCTATGTGAGCTAATGGCCTTTATTTTATGTGTGCCATCTGCAGCAAGACAGTGTCTGGTACCTGTAGCATACCACAGGAGACAGACATACCACAGGGGAAGCCAGTGATTAAAACGTCTTATTCTGGGATGGAGAGATGGCTCAGCGGTTAAGAGCACTGACTGCTCTTCCAGAAGTCCTGAGTTTAATTCCCAGCAACTACATAGTGGCTCACAACCATCTGTAATGGGATCTGATGCCCTCTTCTGGTGTGTGTCTGAAGACAGCTACAGTGTACTTATATACATAAAATAATTAATTAAAAATAAAAGATCTTATTCTCTGTTTGGCAGATGAAATTGAGCACCACTTTTGTCCCTGCAAAGCCTCTGTTGATCTGTCCACAAAGTGGGAAATACCAAAGCATCTACCTACCCAGTGGTTACTGGGAGAACAGAGACGCTTGCTGGCGGGTGCCTGGCTCACATAATTGTTTCATAAGCATTGTTTGTGTTTAGTCAGGACTGTGTTTTGACTTCATCACAACTATGTTCCACTCCAGAAATACGCTATTTTCCTTCCAACCTTCTAATGGGCAAGGAAGAACACTGGGCAGGCCTGGAGTTTTCTTTGGCATATGTAGGTAGCACGCTTGCCCAATCATGATACACATCTGACACTTTCCCACGGTAGCTGTCATCACCGCCAGAGGAAGCTTTCTTGGCTGTTTCTGTGAATCCAGTGGCCACTGAGCTGCAGTGATTCCTTTCCATGGTTACAACATCGATGCCGCTTGTTTGACCTTAGACTTGATTTTGTCACTGGGTTTGTTTAGCAATTCGATTCAGAGAGGATGAAAATCTGCAGGAGAGAGCTGTTTTACAGGAGAGACCTCATTCCAGAGACACGGTAGAGCGGGTCGGGAGAGGCCTTGTTACCTAACACCTGCAGAAAGGGTGGAGAACTTCTATTCCCGCACCTGGAGCATGTCGGAACAACGACAAGGCTTGGCAGTTGGTGGCAGGTTTCCACTGGCCATGGTAAAATAAAAGGAAAAGGAGGTACCCAGATAAGGTATTTACACTACTAACCAAGTGTGCCAACTCCACCTGGCCCCAGTCCATAGGCAGACTCTGCCTGGTTTAACAGAGAGCCTGAGGAAGAATTCTAAGGTCAGCTCTAGATCAAAGGGAACGGTCTTTCAAAGTCAAGAAAATAGAGATGTGAATGGTCCATGATGCTGAGCAGTGGGGTGGGGCTTGGCCAGGGAGCCAAAAGGGCTCCATGTAACAAAAGTGTACATCCTGTGCTAACCTCCACCCGCCTCTAGGTAGAAGAAAGTGGGTGCAGCTCACATAAGCTGAGGTTTGTTACAACGAAGTGACCACAGTGTCCTGGGAGAGTAAGGGACAGTGGGAAGGGGAGTGGAGGTCATCTGAACAAGACCAATAAGCTAGCCAATTGTGGTCCTTTCCATTTCAGTGATAATTGTGGTAGTTATTATCATTTTTCTTATGGGAGAAATAAGGGGACTCTTTTAGTATTCTCTGTCTCATCAATAAGAGAATTTTAGGACAGACTCAAAAGAAATTATTAAAATTTATTAGAATTTAGTTAGATTTTATTAGAATTTAAAAGAAAAACTTCAGATGACAACCTGTAAGAGTCTTGACAGATGTACAGAAGTGAAAGATAGGGGAGAAAGGGACAAAGTTATGGTATTTGAGTTAAGCTGGCTCGGAGGCCAACCACATAGTGGGCAAGCAGTCTCACGGTGGAGAGGAAAGCATTAGAGAAAGTTAGAATTCAGAAAGGTGGACAGACAGACTCAACAGAACCTCACCAGAGCTCTGGAGCAGCTGCTTTGAGGACAGAGCTTCCAGGAAGGAAAAGTATGTCTCATTAAGGGATAATTATCTCCTCTTTAGCACAGCTTAAAGTGAACTCCCCCTTCCTGAGAGATGCCTGGGCCAGGTGACCAACCAGCCAAGCTGGATTAACTCATGTGTTGGTAGCTTGTAATGTTAGGTCTCTACCCAGGCCAAAGAGAGTTTACCCTGTTGGGCTCCATGGAGCCCTGGTCAAGGCTACTGTAACAACCTCTGGGATTTTTCTGTTATGCATCACGTTAGATGGTCTCCATGGCTGTCCCTTACACATCCTGGGGTAGTTGTCTGTTATATTTACCAATTTATCTATGAGTGTATAATTATCCAAACTATAGAAGCCATAAAATCACAACAGCCTTATGTTTGCAATTTCTCTGGACTTTGGAAGAGCCTGATCTCTGCTCCACAATTTCTGGAACCTTCCTTGGAGAGCATCAGAATGCTGGAGGCTCAAGTCAGAGAACAGGAGCAATAGGCACCTAAAGGCCCAGACCCTTCTGTCCAGGTAATGAATGCTGGATGGCTCTGGGCCCTCATCTGGGGACATCGGAGGGCACAACCTACCCGAAAGCTCTTCTTGGGGTCCGAACTTCCTGAATGGTGTGTTCCTAGGGGAAGTGTCCTAGGAACTGTGCCCTTGGAAGACATAAAAGTCACAGAAGGTCCCATGCAACCCAGACAAATGTGTGCCGCTTTGCAAAGCTCCTTGGTTTTGGTTGAACAAATGTCAGCTCCTGAAGCTGACTAAAGTAAATTGTTTCTCCAGATCCCTGCCCCAGTTGTTCCCCAACTCCAATAATGGCTGGCCAGGACAGATGCTTACCAACCAACTGCCGTTTAACTCTCCACTCGCCTTATTTTCTTAACCCCTAATGACAGCCAACCACAGGCCCAAAAGGAACTTGTTCAGGCCCCTCCCCCTTTCCCTTGCTGGCCCCTTATCTATCTACCCCAGCCTGTAAGGAGATGGCAGGCTCTCCAGTTTCTTCAACTAGAGAGCTCCACTCCACAGTCTGCCCATGCCCTGAATTCAACCTGTGCTGCTATGCTTGCCCATTTCCTTGTCTGACTTTCCTCTCACCAAGCCCTCACCAAGCTCCAGAATCAGGCCTAACGTAGGAGGCTTAGTGCTTTACTGTAAGAAGAGCATGCAGAGTGGAGATATTGCTAAGGTCACTTTTGGAAAATCCCTCTGCCTCCATAGATGTTCAAATAACACAGTCAGATTTGAGAAGGTTCAGTAACTCCATGGCTGGGCCACCTCTGTCTGAGCCTGAGCCCCTGGACTCAAAGCTCCTCTGTCCCATGTGACTACTCTTTGGCACTAAGCCCCTGACGTGTTGCTCTGACACACCTCTCCCTCCGGCGGAGCTGCTCTCTGTTGTCTGACTTTTCTGGACACCTTTGGTGCTCTTTGCTTTGTAACTCTTGCTCGGCTCTCTAAGCCATTCACTCTCACACCTTATATCCGCTGAGAAACAGTGGACAGACGCGACACACTCCCTGTTCCCTTCAGGGTTCCAGATTACTGCTATGACAGAATGAGGGGACTTGGGGTGTAAAGTGGAGACACTGTTTTTCCCCCCTAGCCTTTTCTCTCCAACTCCCTAAAGCTCACAAGAACAAAAGCAAGGAGAAAAAAAAAAAAACATTATTGAAATAACTTTTCAGTTCATGATAGTTACATCAAAAGCACCAGTCCCATGGCAGGGAGGGCGTGGGGGCTGCGGCAGGGGGGGAGGGGACTCCTAACTGGTCAAAGAGCTGAGAGTAAGTGACTGCAGGAGTGCTCAGTTCTGAGTGGAATAATTATATCCCTTCCCTCAAGGCTTAAGAAACACATGGAAGAAGACACAGAAAGAATGGAAGACTTGGGGATGCCCCAGCACTCGGGATGGAGAAGCAGGCAGATCTCTGAGTTCCAGGACAGCCTGATCTACAGAGTACATTCTGGGACAGCCAGAGCTACACAGAGAGACCTTGACTGGAGGCGGCGGGGGTTGGGGGGAAGGAATGTGGATGGGGAGCTGTGAAATACTGTCTTCTGGACATGGCGTGGCTGTTATAGCCATGATCTCAGAGCAGCTCTGCACAAGATCAAACCAGTCACTGATCCAGCATGGATGGGGGCAGGGCTCACACATATCCATAATCCTACACATGGACCCTGAACATACGGGCAGCACAGCTGGAGCTGATGATGTATTTGGTTGTGGTGAGACTTTTAATCTCAGCACTGAGGAAGCAGAGGTAGGTAGGTCTTTGTGAATTTAAGACTAGCCTGATATGATATAGAAGTTCAAGGCCAGCCAAGAGGGCTACATAGTAAGACCTTGTCTTGAAAAGAGGGGCGGGTGGGGGGTTGAATGGATAGCTTGTGGGGTAAGAGCACTGGCTACTCTTCCAGAGGACCTGGGTTCAATTTTCAGCACCCACATGGTGGCTCATAACTGTCTGTGACTCCAGTTCTAGGGGATCTGACTTCTTCACAGGCACCGCATGTATGAGGTACACAGACATACATGCAGCACAAACATGTGTGCAAGCATAAGAATAAGAAAGAGAAAAGAAAGTGTAGAACTAAGAGAGGGCGTGTTGGCGAGCGAGGGAGTGGTGGGGGGAGGGGGTGGATATGTTCAGGAGCTGGTGTGTATTTTCCTGACCATCATGAGTCAACAGCTCTGTCACTGTGGACAAACCGTGGCTTGTATCTGCAGCTTAAGGCACTTGGGTGTGGTAGACCCACTGTCAATGGGGAAGTTCTTCTCTGATTACTCCTATGTAAAGCCACCCCGTTAATAGCTCTGTTGTTTGCCGGGCTCACATTCTTCTCCTTAGAAACCAAGGCTGTCTTACGTAAGGTCTAACGGCTTCCTTTTCACTCATGTAAACCTGCATCAGAAACACCCTCTCCCAGAAACGCCACTTGAGGTCTCTGTAGCTTCTTGTGTTGAAGAATCTTCACTGCTTGTTTGAATCTCCCAAGACTCAAAGCCTCCTCAGCAGGCTTTTGGTGTGCAAGAAGTTCTCAGGGATAGCAGGGAATGGTGGTACATGCCTCTAATCCCAGCACTCTGGAGGTAGAGGCAGTCCCCTCTCCGTGAGTTCAAGACTAGCCTGGTCTACATAGTGAGTTCCAGGATAGCCAGGGCTAAGTAGAGTCTCAGGTGGTTGTGAGTTACCTGATGTGGGTGTTGGAAATCAAACTTTAGTCCTTTGCAAGAATAGCAAGTACTCATAACTGCTGAACCATCTCCAGCCCCCACATCTGGCTTTTAAACAAAGTTTTTGTTCATATATGGAGCTAGAAATTTAACTCAGGGACATTGAGCTATATCCTCAGTTCTGTGTCTTAATTTCAACTTTGCACGGGTTCAAACACTAACCCCGTGCTACTACCAAATACTACCAAATAGCTGGGATATTGGATAGGGCAGGCTAAAGTTTCAAACATTCGTTTTCCTTTCTCTGGGTATTTGCCAGAACTTGCAAGCATCATACAGAGAGAATATTTTTAGCAGCTGTTAGCAAATCAAGGCAAGCTCCAAGTGCTAGTCGTACTGCCCCAGCTCCTGCCAGGTGTCTCCTGTTTTCTAAGGTGTTCTAGCACTTCATTTAGCTTCCCACTTGAGGGCGGATATCGACAGGCTGTTTTGTTCCATCCCTCTTTTGAATTCACGTTACCCATGGCAACCGTAAGATTCCTGAAGCTAACTTTGCACTCAGCTCCACAATGCTGCGTTGAAAAGCGTCAGCAGGATCAAGGCAAGGTATCTGCAGTATAGAGGAGGACGGTAGCTCACAAGGCCATTTTGCTTTGACACACAGAACCTTCTCTTCTAGAGAGATGACGTCCTTAGCACAGAGTTAAGCCAGGACTTAGCGTTAGATTGAACAGGAGTCATCTAGCTGCACTGAGATGTGTTTCGCAGCCTACGTTACCTACCCGGGTCACTCTCACAATAATGTCATCATGGGAAGTGGCTGCAATGTTAGCTCTGGATGGAGGCCACTGTGTGATTCCTGTAATCACCTCTTGCATCTGATCACATGGAGATGAGAATCCTGTAGTGTCCTCCTCCGAACAGCTCAAGTACTGTTCTATAATATGAAAATCTTGTCCCTCCTTACTTCTTTGTTTCTATGATGTCATGGTTTGTGTATGGTTGGCCCAGGGAGTGGCACTATTTGGAGGTGTGGCCTTGTTGGAGTGGGTACTCCAGGGAGTAGGTACTCCTAGCTGCTTGGAAGTCAGTCTTCCCCTGGCAGCCTTCAGATGAAGATGCAGCTCTGCCTGCACTGTGCCTGCCTGTCACCTGTCCTCAATGATAAAGGACTGAACCTCTGAACCTGTAAGACCCAATTAAATGTCCTTTATAAGACTTGCCTTAGCTGGGCGGTGGTGGCTCACGCCTTTAATCCCAGCACTTGGGAGGCAGAGGCAGGTGGATTTCTGAGTTTGAGGCCAGCCTGGTCTACAGAGTGAGTTCTAGGACAGCCAGGGCTACACAGAGAAACTCTGTCTCAAAAAAAAAAAAAAAAAAAACCAAACAAACAAACAAAAAAGACTTGCCTTGGTCATGGAGTCTGTTCACAGCAGTAAAACCCTAACTAAGACATATGGTCTCATCACCCACAGACTGGCAATATTAAGTGGCAAGTCCCTATGTGAATAATTCATACAAACTCATAATATTGCACTGTGCTGAATAGCGTTCAAAGCCTTGTGCCACTCTGCCTTGTCCTGCCTGGGTTTGGAAACATCCCTTTGTGCGGCGGCAATGTGTAGTCTCCGAACCCCCCATTTTGGTTAGCCTGTTGACTTTTGTGGTACTGAGTACTGAGTTCAAGTAACCTTCATTTTATTCAGTAATGACCCTTCATCAGCTGCTTTCCTTGTTTTTGTGACTAAATAGCTGATTAAGGAAAGAAAGTTTATTTTGGCTCACGGTTTGAGGCGACCCTTCTCCGTGAGGAACTCATGACAGCAAGAGTAGGAAGTAGGGGGCTGGAGAGGTGGTTCAACAGTTAAGAGCACTGGCAGGTCCTCAGTTCAATTCCCAGCAACCAAACAGTGGCTCACAACCGTCTGTAATGGAATCTGATGCCCTCTTCTGGTGCGTCAGTGACAGTGTACTCATATACATTAAATACATCTTTTTAAAAAAGTAGGAAGTAGGGAACACAGACAGGAGGTCGGACGAAGACATGAGTGTCAGCACGCTGCTGGTTTTCTCCTTTTCAGTGAGCCAGGGACCCCCAACCCATGCACGATGTCACCCACATTCAGAGCGAGTCTCCCCTCCTCCATTAAGCCTCTCTGGGAACATCCTCACAGTCGTGCTGAATGTTTTTAACTTCCAGATGATTACAAAACCTGTCAATATGACACTGAAGATTAACTGTCTCCAGAGTGCATGGTTAATAACGCCAACAAACTTTCTTGCATGTACATCATGTATTTTGATCCTACCACTGACAATTTGGATGTGCCGAAGAGAAGCTATAAAATTCTTCCTCTAGGTAAAAAAGGGCGATGTTTACCTCAGGCCTGCATAGGAGAAAACACTGCATGTAGAGTTCAGTCCTGTCCTGTGTCAGTCATCTCCGGGGGGCGGGTCTTGGAGCGCTTGGGGGTGGTCACTGAATCCAGTGCTTGTCCGACGTGTGACGATATTTTTGTGCTGACAATGAACAGGTGTTTATGTAATCTTGAGTTTATTTTTAAGACGTATTTTATTTTTAATTATGCATACGTGTGGGTATATACCCATGGGTAAGGGAGTCTTGAGAAGGTTGGATGACCTAAAACCCCAGAGTTACAGAGTCACGTGACAGGGGTTCTGGCAACAGAACCTTACTCCTTTTGGAGAACAGCACTCCTTTTTAACCCTTGAGCCATCTCTCCAGCCGCCTTTTCTGAGGTCTTAATGAGCTTGTAGGTCAGTTCCTCTGATCACAGATGCAGCCACAGGTGGGAAACGGTAAAGCTACATGCCAGTCTGGTCTCGAAGGCCGCTACTGAACAGTGGGCCGCCTCTGGAATGGTTTCCTGAAGATTCCTGTAGAGCAGAGTTTCTTTATTATATCTTCACCTATATCCAAGCTGGTGCCCTTGAGCTAGGGCTGGGCTTCAGTTGATAGAGTACTTGCCTAGCACACATGAAGGCCTGGGTGTGACCCCAAGTACCAGAGAAACCAGGCATGGTGGTGCACACCTGTAATCCCAGCACATAGGAGCTGGAGGCAGACACTCACTTGGAGCCTGAGGCTAGCCTGAGGCTACCTATAAGACCCTAACTCCAAAAAAAAAAAAAAAAAAAATGTAAACTGGCACTCTTGGTGTGATGGTTTGTATATGCTTGGCCCAGGGAATAGCACTATTAGAAGGTGTGGCCCTGTTGTGTCATTGTGGGTACGGGCTATAAGACCCTCATCCTAACTGCCTGGAAGCCAGTATTCTGCTAGCAGCCTTCAGATGAAGATGTAGAACTCTCAGCTCCTCCTGCACCATGCCTGCCTGGATGCTGCCATGTTTCTGCCTTGATGATAATGGACTGAACCTCTGAACCTGTAAGCCATTACCAATTAACTGTTGTCCTTATAAGTCTTGCATTGGTCATGGTGTCTGTTCCCAGCAGTAAAACCCTAAGACACTTGTTTCCCATGTCTAATTCTTACTAAACTCCCCGAGTGACTCTGCAATTGTGTTCCTACCCTGCCCTCTACCTTGTCCTCCTGTGTAGTAGAGATGACTGCTGTTCGGGCCATTTGCACAACTACGTCCCCCCTCTGGACTTTCCACTCTGAACCTCACGGTTCCTTTATGTTTAGGGTCTTTCTGTTCCCTCTAGGATTTGACTTTGCTTTTGTTGAGGAGGAACTTACAAAGTGCATGGCTGTTTTATGCAGCTTGCTAGTTTAACATCCACGCATGAGTAGCACCTAACCAGGCCTACAGTCTGCACAATGCTGTCAGTCAGAAGCCCCTACACAACTGCCCTCACAGACACCATGGAGGACACCTGACACTTGATAGGTGGTGGTGCTTTCAGGGTGTGTCCAGTCAGGGGCTACGGCTATGGGATGCCAAAGATAGCTGTGAATGTGGCCACCATAAGGGTCAAACTTGGTTATAGAAAGGTATATACATGAAGTCTCTCTCTCTCTCTCTCTCTCTCTCTCTCTCTCTCTCTCTCTCTCTCTCTGTTTCTTCTTCCTCTTCTTCCTCTTCTTCCTCTTCCTCCTCCTCCTCCTTTTTGGCTGTACAGTTCTGTTTGTGCAAAATTGTTTCTCAACTCTGACATGTGTTTCTCAATCTGATTCCACAGTTGTGTTCAAGCAATGTGTGTGTGTGTGTGTGTGTGTGTGTGTGTGTATTTTTTCTCCATCTTCCCCTGAAACAGTATCTCATGTAGCCTAAGCTGGCCTTGAATTTACTATGTAGCCAGTGATAAACTTCTGATCCTTCTGCCCACACCTCTGAGTGATGGGATTACTGCCATGCCTGCTTAGGTTATGTGGTATTAGCAGTGGAACCCAGAGCCTGGTGCATGCCAGACGTGTACTCTACTCACTAAGCTACATCCCCAGCCTCTCTTTAGTATTCTTACTCAACCCTTAATTTCTTCATTTCACTACCTGATTTTAGGAGTGATTCTGTTGGGTATCTCTATCCATCTCTCTAACCCAGAATCCTTGGCTTTTTTTATTTTTTATTTTTTTATTTTTACACTCCAGATGTTATCCCCCTCCGGGTCTATCCTCTGACTGTTCCACATCTCATACCTATCCCCCTTCTCCACAAGGATGTCCCCATGACCCACCTTTACCCCCCACCTCACCAGAGCTCCCTACTCCCTGGGGCCTCCAGTCTCTTGAGGGTTAGGTACACCTTCTCTGAGTCCAGAATGGGCAACCCTCTGCTGTATATGTGTTGGGAGCCTCATATCCGCTGGTGTATGCTGGTTGTTTGGTGGCCCAGTATCTGAGAAATCTCGAGGGTCCAGCTTTAGTTGAGACTGCTGGTCCTCCTACAGGGTTGCCCTCCTCCTCAGCTTCTTCCAGCTTTTCCCTAATTCAACCACAGGGGTCAGCAGCTTCTGTCCATTGGTTGGATGCAAGTATCTGCATCTTACTCTTTTAGCTGCTTGTTGGGTCTTTTGGAGGGCAGTCATGATAGACCCCTGTTTGTAAGTACACCATAGCCTCAGTAATAGTGTCAGGCCTTGGAACCTCCCCTTGAGCTGGATCCTATTTGGGGCCTGTCACTGAAACTTCTTTTCCTCAGGCTCCTCCCCATTTCCATCCCTGCAGTTCTTTCAGACAGGAACAATTATGGGTCAGAATTTTGACTGTGTGATGGCAACCCCCCTCCCTCACTTGATGCCCTGTCTTCCTGTTGGAGGTGGACTCTACAAGTTCCCTCTCCTCCCTATAGGGCATTTCATCTAAGGTCCCTCCCTTTGAATCCTGAGAGTCTCTTACCTCCCAGGTCTCTGGTACATTCTGGAGGGTCCCCCTACCTCCTACCTCACAGGATTGCCCACACAACTCTTATAAGGACAACAGTTAAATGGGGCTGACTTACAAGTTCAGAGGTTCAGTTCATTATTATCAAGGTGGGAGCATGGCAGTGTCCACACAAGCATGGTGTAGGAAGCACTAAAAGTTCTACCTCTTCATCTGTAGGCTGCTAGGAGAAGACTGATTCCCGTGTGGTTAGGAGGAGGGTCTCATTACCCATCCCTACAATGACACACTTCCTCCAACAAGACTACACCTACTCTAACAAGGCCACACCTCCTAAAGGTGCCACTCCCTGGCCTCCATAGGTTTGTTCAAACACATGAGTCTATGAGGGCCATACCTACCCATAGCATAATAAAAAATACATTTAGTCTAACTTCCAAAGTCTTCATAGGAGCCGGGCGGTGGTGGCGCACGCCTTTAATTCCAGCACTCGGGAGGCAGAGGCAGGCGGATTTTTGAGTTTGAGGCCAGCCTGGTCTACAGAGTGAGTTCCAGGACAGCCAGGACTACACAGAGAAACCCTGTCTCGAAAAAACCAAAAAAAAAAAAAAAAAGTCTCCATAGTCTAGCAGCCTCAACAATGTTAAAAGTTCAAAGTCTCTTCTGAAGTTCATCTGATCGCTTAACTGCAATCTCCAAAGCAAGACAGAAAACCAGCAGGCAAACTTCAAACTCTGCATCTCCATGTCTGATGTCAAAGTGGTCTTCAGATCTCCAACTCCTTTTCCATCTTTCTTGACTGCAACAGACTTCTTTTTCCTCAGCTGCTTCCACTTCCTGCTAGCAGCTTTCCTCAGCAGACATCCCATGACTCTGGCATCTCAAACATCCTGGGGTCTCTAAGGCAACTTCAATGTTACAGTTTCTTGTTCCAATGTCTGAGATCCATATATGATCTTCTGGACTCCTCCAAAGGGCTTAGATCACATCTTTAGCTCAGCCCTCTAGAGCACTCTATAACAAGAAAGCCTAAAACTCTAATGGAAAATTTGTACAGATTTTTCCTAATAAGTGAAGTACAAAAGAAATGTCATGAGATTTTTCAGTTGTCACATTACAACTTTTTGTGTGAGCAAAGTACGTCCATTCAGAATATCAGCAAAATAGAGACTTGTAAAAATGTTCTTGGTGATCATCCTATGGTACTGACATTTCCAATACACTGGGGTCTTCTGTTGTAACTAGCCTACACCAATAGCCTCTCATAGACTCTCCTCATGGTGCCAAGCCTTAACTTCTTTGCATGATCCCTTCAGTCCTGGGCCATCAACTGCAACTGAGGCTGCATCTTCACCAAAGGCCCTCCCTGACCTCTCACAGTGCAAAGTCTCAGCTAATCTCCATGACCCCTTCATAGCTTCAAAACCAGTACCACCTGGGTGATTCTTAGACATTACCAAGTCTAGCTCAGAATGAGGTAAAACCTTCTCTCTGGAATACAGCTTCTTTGAGATCTCAAAAAACACCTACCAGAAGATCTCACCTTAGTCCTGCTGGTCTCTTCTTAATCACTGCTAATTTCTTAGCTCCAACTAACCAGCATCAATTGTCCCAGGAGTCCCTTTTATTCTTGACCTAAAGGCAGAGCCGCAAGGCCAAAGCTGCCAAGTTCTGCTGCTTGCTGGGGCTGGAACATGTTCCCCGCCCCATTCTATTACCAGCTTTCTGATTTCCAACTCCTTCATGCCTAAGCTTGGCTGTCAATCCTTGGCTTTTTTATGCTACCTCCCTGAACCCCCACCCCTCACCCCTCACCAGGGTCACCCACCTGAGCTTGCTTAGCAGTCTTGGCCTTGTCTGCCCTTGCTTCCTCTTGGGCCTGCTTATGATGCAGATGTGGCCAGAACAGAGCTCAGCATAGCTTCTTTTTTTCTTGCTTTGGCACACCGTCAAAGTTCACAGAGCAGCAGCTTTGGGCCCTTAAGGGGAGCAGATGCACCCATCCTGGAGACGCAGGCTGAGGCTGTGGTAAACTGTACTGTTTGGGTCCTTTTCAGGAGATCAGCTGTTTGTGTGCCCTTGATATTCTGAATCTGTGGACCAAGTTTTACATTTATTCTGGTAAAATTTCAAATATCAGACTTTGCCCACGAGTCTCGTGTGTCAAGATGTGATCCAACCCAGGAAAACATTAATTCTCTCTAAGCATCTAACATCGATGAAGACAGTGCCAGTGGAGGTGGATGGTGCTTCTGCTGTTGCCATGGTACTGGCACCTCTGCTACAGACCTGGGGATGAGAGGAGCCCAGGAAGGGTTCCAGATGTGTGGAGTAATCCCAGCACTCATCCTTCTTATGATTCTGGCTTCAGACTCAAGGATTCATTTCCTGAACCTGCTTCCCAGAGTTAATGGTCAGAGGCTGGGGGTTGAAAGCAGAGCTTCAAATTCCAGTTTCTGAAGGGCCCAGATTCGGTCGTCTGCACAGTTGAAGTGCCTCTGCAGACATTGGTGAATTCTCCCCCTTTCTACCCACAGAGTCCACAAAGATGTGACCGGTAACCTGGACTGTCAACATGGCAGGATTTAGCATCACCATGGAAACACCTCTGAGCACATCTGTGAGAGAGTTTCTAAATTAGATTAATTAGATGATGTGAGCCCACCCTATATCCGGGCAGCAGCATTCCAAGGGCCGATTATCCGACTCAATATAAAGGAAACAGTGAGCCAAGCACCAGGATTCACTCTTCTCTGCTTGGCGACTGTGGAAACAATGTGACCACTTGTCTCAGGGTGGTTCCCAGCCTTGATGTCCTGAAACTGAACCAAAGTAAATGCTTCCTTCCTTAAACTGCTTTTATCTGTTTTTGTTTTGTTTGTTTGTTGTTGTTGTTTGTTTGTTTCAGTAACAAGAAAGGTAATGAATACAAAAGGTAACCAAGTTAACTTCCTGGCTTAGTTCCTTCTGAAACTGAGTGTCAGAGCCAACATGAGGAACTCCAGTTGCCTTGCAGTGAATGACCTCAGCCAGACAATACCACACGGACCTACCACGTCCCAAGAGACAGTGTGGCCCGAGAGTGTGGGAGAAACCAGGAGCTTCTTATTTAACAATTATGCACATTGGTGGAGCATCCGGATGACCTTTGAGACCAAGGATGGTGATTCGAGTTCACTTTCCAGAAACAACTCAGTGACAGGAGAGAACCGACCCATCGGCTGAACATGAAGAGAGAAGACATTTTAAAAAGAAAATGCAAAGATAAGTTACAGCTTAGAATGCAAGATCCACTTTGAGTTTAGAGCTGAAACAGGAATCCAAGACACGAATATTTATTAGGTAATGGGCTGTTTGTATGTCAGATTCCCCAAGCAGCAGGACAGACTTGCTTTCATTGTGTAGAAGAGTTTGGGGCAGAGAGAAACTTTCTAACAGGAATGGTGTGTGCAATAACTTTGTGATGACATGTCTGTGGGGGCTGGGAAGACCCATCCCTGCTTCCTCCACATTGTTGGGGACATGAGTTGGTATATGTCGCTGTGAACACATAAGAAAATAGGCCTGAGAGGCTCCTGTGTGAGCTTCACAGAACCCCGAAGCTCAGGTTCATTCACTTCAGCTTTTCCAAGGACACCTGCCAGTCCTTGCAGAATTCCAGGAAGCAAAAAATTGCCCGGTTGAAGCTCAATTCTAGCATGGACCAATGTTATCAGCCATAATTAATGGGAAGTAGCTAATTCCACCATAGTCTTTTTTTGTAGGCACGGATTTCTAACCAAAATACATCCTGAGCACTGTTCAGCTCAGCGTTGCTATGAGACAGCAGCTATTTATTCCTCCGGCTTGTTTTCCTAAGACTCTTACGTAGCTCTGGTGACGGCATTTCCCATAGCTGAACCATCTCTCCTCTTATCTCTCATTTTAGAAAGAAAAGCTTAAGACCCTCATCAATTGTATGATGTGGCCAACAGACATTATATCAGATGGGGATGCCAGAAGAGATACCCTCAGGAGGACAGGGGTCCTTTCAACTATGTAATAATTATGTTTTAATTTGATGCTATGCTATGAAGAACCAAAGATGGCCAAGGTCTTTCTGACTAGTGATCAGTCAGATATCCTGTATAAGTGTGCCCTTTCCTCAGCCTTGAGCAGGCCCGAGAGACCTTGCTTACCACAACAGACCAAGTGATAGGATCTAGGTGGAGTTACCCACCTTGGCTGCACAGAACACAGAAGCAGAACTGCCCCTGGGCTTGCCTCGAGACATCTCCGGCCGTGACCTAGAACGGATTATGGATTATCCCACCCATCTCCGGCTGAAACCAGGAGTGGTTGTGGGTTGGGCCTTCCCCTTTAAATTGAGAGCTGAACATTAAAGCTTTGAGCCTTGATCAGAGAACTTTGCCTTGGCTTCTCGCCCTCCGTCCCCTTTCATTCCCAGCCCCCCTTTCAGGTGAACCCAGTTGATTCGTGGCTGCAGGCGGCTACATATAAGCAGTTACCTCTTGGAATAGTAAAGACATAGTTTTAGAGTAGACATGCTGTTGGCATTCTCGTCTGTCAATACTATGATGCGCCGCCCCTCACAGTGCTGGGATGTACAGCTGTTGGTTTTGCCTGCTGCCATGTTTTGGATGTGAAGTGTCTCCTGTTGGCTCTTGTCCTCAGCCAGTGATAGGTACCGTTCTGGGAAGTTGTAAAACCTTTTCTTCTTGTCCTTTTCTTTCCTTTTTTTGGACATGGGGCTTACTTTGCAGAGGTATGGCTATAGGGTCATATGGGCAAGGCTTATGGGTTCTCTTTCTCTGTCCCTCCTCATCATGACTGACATGTGAGGAAGCAGGCTCACACTCCTCTCCCATGGGCCTTGACACACAACTACATCTTTCCAGCCATGATGGCATTCACTCGCAAGCCACGAGCTGGTGCAAGCCTTCCCCCCTCACACTATTTCTTGCCAGTATTTGCTAACTGATACCCTTGCCCCTCATCTTTTTCTTCATTTTGAGTTGTAGCAGATCTGTTTTCTTTGGGAGATCCAGTAGTCTCCAGGGAGAAGTGCTGAGATCTGAATCAAGTGGAATGATCTGGGCATTCCTTGGCCAATCAGAACACAAGCTCATGGATGGCAACATGCACATATGCTTCCTGAGAGGCTTGAATCAGAATCCTGCCCTTTGTGCAGAGCTAAGTCAACTCAAGCTGAGTCAGATGGATGTTTGGATATATTGATTGACCACCCAAGAAAGGCTAAAGGTTCTTGTTCTCAAAGTGTTGTCCTGGAAACACCAGCTTCCTGGATTCTCTGATGGCCTGGCTTCCTGTTCTGTGTGAGACCTCGTGGTGCAGCTTATATTTTAATTCTGTAATGTACCACTGTATTCAACTGATAAATTTCATTCGTGTCATGTTTTGCTTAAATAACTCAAAGCTCACTGCTGTGTGAATAAAGGATTGCTCGCGGGGTGGTGGCGCACGCCTTTAATCCCAGCACTTGGGAGGCAGAGGCAGGTGGATTTCTGAGTTCGAGGCCAGCCTGGTCTACAGAGTGAGTTCCAGGACAGCCAGGGCTATACAGAGAAACCCTGTCTCCAAAAAAAAAACAAAAAAACAAAAAAACAAAAACAAAAAAAAAAAAAAACAAAAAGGAATAACGTGTGGGACGGTAGAGCCTGACTCTGTGCACCATGGAAGTATGTCCCAAAGGGCTAGGGCCAGCACAATAGAACCCTTTGAGAAGTCTTGAGTTCCTTTCTGTAATGTACCTTCTTCTTCAGAGTCTTCCCTCAACACCTAGTCACTTTCTGTAGTCCAGACATATCTTTTTTGAGACATAAAAAAGTCCAGGCTGCCCTTAGGGTTGCTAGGTAGCCGAGGTTAGCCTTGAACACCTACGTTCTGATTCACCATTTCCAGCTAGATTTTTTCTGTTCTTTCTTTCTTGAATTTTTTATTTTTGAAGTCATATATCTATTTGGTTCCTTGACTGGCCTTGAACTTGTGGCCCTCCTACCTCTGCTTCCCAAGTGCTGGTGTGGTAAGGATTCACCCGTGCACCACCCAATTAAACTCAGGTTACTAGAGTCTGCTCTGAGAGGTCCAGAGAAAGTCTCATTAGAACGCAAAGACTAAATCTACATTTCCACAAAGTCCCGGTGATGTCCACATTCCTGGCTCCCGGAGCATGAAAACCCGGTCCAGGTCTTCTCCCCAGCCCCAGTTCTTGTTCTCTTGTTCCCCACGATAAGTCCGAGCTTAGCACCCCTGTAGCCCCGATAAGTCCGAGCTTAGCACCCCTGTAGCACCCCTGTAGCACCGATAAGTCCGAGCTTAGCACCCCTGTAATACCACGTCCTGCCAGCAGGTGTCAGCAGTGCACTCTGAGAGCCACATTAGGCGCTGTTCGTTAGGACTCTAGATATGTTTCCAAAACCGGGACAGCAGCGTGAACTCCTGCCCAGTACTTTCATGGTCTTTGTTCTTTATGATTTTTGAAAGCATTTGTTCACAACTTGCTGGAAATGTGACTCTTGGGGGTTTGTTGTTCATTCAGTTTGGCCTCTGGCTTTTTAAGACAGGGTTTCACGCTGCCCAGGCTGGCCTAACACCTGTTCTATAGCTGAGGGTGACCTAGACCTCCTGAATCCTTTTCTTTCACGACTCAAGTACTGGGGATTACAGGTGGGTCTCCGGGCCGGACCAGCGTAAGCCGCGCTTCTGCGGCTCAGTATTCGTGTGTGTGTGTGTGTGTGTGTGTGTGTCCTCTCGCACACACATAAGTCCAGATGCCTGAGAAGTCCAGAGCTGGAGTTATAGGTGGATGCTGAGAACCAAACTCAAATCCTTTGACTGCTGAACCATCTCTCCACCCTTTATGCATTTTCTTACTCCAGAGGGATCTTTGTAACTGCCAACTCTCCCATTTTACAGGTGAGAAAGTAAAGATGCAGAGAAAGGATACAGTGATTTGTCTAATACATGGAAGCCAGTGGAGGGAGAAGAGAGTCAACATTGGGCGTTTATGCAAAAATGCCTCAATCTTTACTGTTTATAAAGAAAGGAAAACACTGCTCCAGGGTTTTATTTTTATTTTATTTTATTTTATTTTTTTGCATTAAGATTTGTTGTTCTGGGCTGGAGAGATGGCTCAGTGGTTAACAGCACAGACTGCTCTTCCAGAGGTCCTGAGTTCAATTCCCAGCAACCACAGGGTGGCTCACAACCATCTGTAATGGGATCCGATGCCCTCTTCTGGTGTGTCTGAAGACAGCAACGGTGTACTCACATAAAATAAATTAATAAATCATTTAAAAAAATTGTTATTCTTAACAAAACTAAAAGCTACCTAATAAAACTACAAGCTAGATAAGAGTGCTGGGAACTCACCGGTTCTGATTAAATGCTACTTAAGGCTGGTTCTGTCAGGACTTCTCTGGGTTACTTTGTCTGTCTTAGATAAAGTCATTGAGAGTCGCATGCTCTACAACCACTGTAACTAATGAGTCCCTGTCCAGCACGTGATACCAAGGCCCCCTCCAGAAACTCCCTGGACTTGTTAGAAACTGATGAGAAGGAAAGAGATTGGAGTGTATCTAGGTTAAACAAAGGCTTGTCTGTGCCTGGGTGTAGGGGTGTTCAGGAAACTTGATGTCCCATCTTCTGGAACCTCTCAGTTTGTGCAGCTACAGCCACAGCGATTCCCTGTCCCTCCCAGTCCTCCACCCCCATCAAATTGGGCACAAAGAAGCCAGTGTCATCGTGGAGGCCAAGCAGAGTAGATTGCTGAGAGATCTCAGGGGAGGGAGGGCTATGAATGATGGCTTCTGCCCCTTCTGGCTCCCAGGAATCTCAAAACTTGCTACTTGGAGTGTTTTCCACCATGGTCATGTGGAGGTCTCAGTATGGAGAATTAGGCTAAAAACTGTTCCTGTGACCAAACTAGTCTGAGAAGTGTTGGTTTCCACAAAGTCAAATGAGTCCTCTCTCCAGAGCAGGGCTGCTGGGGAGTAAATTGTTCTTCCCTTCATGAGATTAAATAACTTTCTTCTGTGCTTGGAACATCTGACACAGAACCCCGGAAAATTGGAGTAGTTCGTCTTTCCCTGAGGACAGGACAGGCTTTGAGATCATGTGACCAGAGCAGTTGCACAGGGTCCCACAGTGGCGTCTGTGTTTAATACCGTACCATTGCCACTTTGGATTCTTGTTACCACTAGTACTGTTTTGTTTTCTTGGGATATGCTCTCATGATGTAGCTTACTGTGGCCTTGAACTTGTGGTCTTCCTGCACTAACTGTTTAATGTTGGGATCACAGGCCTATGCCACCCTGCTTGGCTGCCAACTTGAAACCTGTGAAGTTTGAACACCGGACCACACGGTTTGATTCTGTACTGGGTCATGTAAATAATATAGCAGGCCCTGCTCACGGACGCTATTGGAAGAACAGATGGAGCCCAGAGAAGGGGGGGTGCTTGGGTGTTCTCCTTTTCCCCCCAGCGTCTTCTCTGCTTACTCTCTCCTTTTCTTACATTGTTTCTCTTTGTTGCACCCTCCCCTTTATCCCTTTGTCTTCCACCTGTGGCCATACAATCCCAGAAAGGATTTACTTGTCTTTTTTTTTTTTTTTTTTTTTTTTTTGGTTTTTTGAGACAGGGTTTCTCTGTATAGTCCTGGCTGTCCTGGAACTCACTCTGTAGACCAGGCTGGCCTGGAACTCAGAAATCCACCTGCCTCTGCCTCCCAAGTGCTGGGATTAAAGGCGTGCGCTACCACCGCCCGGCTTGGATTTACTTGTTTTAAGAAGCAGATGGTCCAGCCTGGCCTTGGAGCCCTCAGCCACCACCCTCCTGTTTAGCCCTGCTTCGTGTTCTAATGCATCTTCTTTTTTTACCCCTAAGGTTTGGGTTAGTTTTTTTTTTTTTTAATTTGTTTTTTGTTTTGTTTGAGACAGGTTTTTCTCTGTATAGCTCTATCTGTCCTCGAACTTGCTTTGTAGACCACCCTTGA
Organism: Arvicanthis niloticus; assembly: GCF_011762505.2. NCBI lineage: Eukaryota > Metazoa > Chordata > Mammalia > Rodentia > Muridae > Arvicanthis > Arvicanthis niloticus. Next base: position 71,512,048 of record NC_047669.1, on the reverse strand, counting down.
CTTGAACGCTCAAAGATTCCACCGGCCTCTGCCTCCTGAGTGCTGGAATTAAAGTCATGTGTCCCCGTGGCCAGCATAAGATTTTTACTTTTTTATAAGTACGAGCGTGCATCACACGCACACACATAGCGCCAGCAGAGGTCAGAGGCATTGCATCCTCTAGAGTTGTGGTTCCAGGTGATTGTGAGCCACCCAGTGTGGGTCCTGTGCAAGAGCAGTGACCCACACTATCTCTCCGGCCCACACCTTGTTCTTTGTTAATACTCTTGTTGGCCCCAAGAGGAACAGATTTCAAAACACTGTATGTGATAAAAGTAGATGTATCGATTCTTTGTAACTGAAGCATAAGGCTGGGTGGAAGGAAGCCACTGCAGGGAGAGCTGGATTCAGGATTCCAAGCGATGCTCTCCCAGCTTTTCCTCTGAGATCCCTGATTGCTGTGGGATCTGTTATTGGGCCAGATCTTTCCACAAGAAGTCTGAGATTAAGTCATTTGGAGACAAGAATGAATGTCATTCAGTCTTTGAGTTACACAGAAAAACTAGGAAGGCAAGAATGACCGACTTTCTGTGCTTGCCCCTCACCAGGAATGCCCCTGAGTGAGTGGGTCATGTGCCAGACCGTGTGGTCCAGTGATGACGTCTATGGTAAGGACTCCAGTAACATCACTTAGGCGAGCTCTCTGTGGGCAATGGGCTTCTAGAACTAGCACTAGCAGAATGGAGAGACTGTCCTGCAGAGGGGAAAAGCAAGTCCTGACAACAGACCACACCTCCTTTGTCTTCCTCCCCGAGGATCCTCCTTTTTTTGTTTGTTTGTTTGTTTTGTTTTTCCAGACAGGGTTTCTCTGTATAGCCCTGGCTGTCCTGGAACTCACCCTGTAGACCAGGCTGGCCTCGAACTCAGAAATCTGCCTGCCTCTGCCTCCCAAATGCTGGGACTAAAGGCTGCTGGTCCTCCTTGCACACATGTGCCGTGGTTGAGCTAGCCTTTGTGCACTCCAATGGTTGGCCTCATTCTTTTCCCAGCCCCTCAGGCTGAGCCATAGTGGATGCTCACAAAGTCCTTAGTTTGTTTTTTCAGAATTTCATGAGTGCTGTATTTACATAATTTCCACCCTCCTTCTCCCCCTCTTGAACTCATGACCTATTCTTCTGTATAATTGTTATTGTTTCTCTCTCACACATACCCAAGTCGTTCAGTGTTGCTCTTCTGGATGTGTGTTTACAGCTGCTCTCTTGGGATTGCACAACCCCTCAGAGAACCCAGCCCTTGGCTGGTTTTTTCCTCTCTTAGCAGACATTAAGTCTCTGTAGCTCTTCATCCTAGAGAAAGCCATGTGAGGTTTCCCCATCCACCTTGAGTGGCAACTGTCTGATCACTGTGCAGGTCTTGTTTAGGTTGCCATATTGTTGAACTTTCTTAGATACAGCCTCCTCTTCTTCTTCTTCCTCCTCCTCCTCCTCTTCCTCCTCTTCCTCCTCCTCCTCCTCCTCCTCCTCCTCCTCTTCTTCTTCTCCTTCTTCTTTTTGAGACAGGGTTTCTCTGTGTATCTCTGGCTGTCCTGGAACTCACTCTGTAGACCAGGCTGGCTTGAACTCAGAAATATGCCTGCCTCTGCCTCCAAAGTGCTGGGATTAAAGACGTGCACCACTATAGATACAGCATTCTTGTCTTGCATGGAAGACAGTCTCACATCCAATGTCCTGGTCCTCTGGCCTTTACATTCTTTCTGACTCTTCTTCCATGATATACCCTGGTCTCAGAAGTAGGGGTTGTGTTCATATTTATTAGTTAATGATGGGTACTCTGATCATTTTGGCTGGTTTGGGTCTCTGTAGTAGTCTCCATTTCCTGCAAAAAGAAGCTTCTTTGATGAGGGGTGAGAATTTCACTTGCTGGCTCCCACTCTTGTGGAAGCTAGGGATGCTTAGGAAAAACTCTATGGACTTTGAGGGATGATGGAACCCCGAGGAGGTTTCACGAGAAAGGTAGGTTTTTTGTTGAACTAAAGTGAGTCAGCTCTATTCCAACCTTTGATTGCACAATATTCATGGGAGACTTTGCCAGCCTAGGTTTGTTAGTCAAAAGCATCAGACAGACACTTGAAAGGTATTGATTACCTAGTGGCTTTCAGTTCAGGTAGAGGTCCCGAGGCTACTTGGTGCAGAGCAAAGGAGGGAGCCCCGTGGAGGTGAGGAGACCTCCTACTTGAGAGTGAGCTGCTGGAAGAGATACTTAGCTAGAGATGGTGGGAGCACTCCAGTCTGTGTCTGCTGAGGTGCAGCCAGCCTATAGATATTGGTTAGGCTGTGGTCCTAGACAGGAAAAAAGGAAGAGAGAGAGAGAGAGAGAGAGAGAGAGAGAGAGAGAGAGAGAGAGAGAGAGAGAGAAAGTAAAAAAAATAAACTGGTATTTCTTTTTCTCAGCTTCCTGACTGGGAATCTACCTAGATGCCTTGTGTCCCACCATGATAGACTGTACTCCCTCAAACCATGAGCCAAAATAACCTCCCCTCCATCCCTAAGCTGTTTTGTGGTCTGGTCTTCTGTCATGGCCATGAGAAGAGAAACTAATTCGAGGCATATTTTGAATATTAGTTACCAGGGAATGCATTAACACCCATTGAGACTTGAATTGAATAGCCCAGGTTTGCAGACACAGTGCTTTCTAGCAAAAAGAATAATTATTTTGAAATGACATTTCTTACAGCTGGTTCACCTCAATTCACACTAAACATGCAATTACCCTGTAACATGTCACAGACGTCACCGAGGTTGGTTTCCTTACAAATGAATGAGTTACTCATATCCGTCAGCGCCAATTACACAGTGATTGTGCCGGATGAGGTACATGTTGGTGGATTTGATTTTTTTCCCTCTTTTTTAGATTCCTGTTTACTATAAAATATGTGTAATTGAGAGACTAGCCAATTGGGGGTTGAATAGAAGGCTACCTGATTTGCTGGCATTAAAGAGAAAGGAGAGTTGGGGGCTCAGAGATGGCTCAGAGGTTAAGCGTACTGCTGTCCTCCCAAAGGACCCGTATTCAATTTCCAGTACCACATGGCAGCTCACAACCATCCGTAACTCCAGTTCCAGGGGATCTGATACCCTCACATAGACATATATGCAGGTAAAACAAATGTACATGAAATCAAATAAATAAATAAATAAATAAATAAAAGAAAAACACGAGAGAAAGACAGAGAGAGAGAGAGAGAGAGAGAGAGAGAGAGAGAGAGAGAGAGAGAGAAAGGAGCACTAATTTAGAAGCCAGGCTCACATAACTTGAGTGTTGTTTAATGGGCTTGCACTATGTCTGACGTCTATAGCCTGTCTATAGCCTTCAGAGAATTTGGATTGAATTAGCCAGATTCTCTCCCTTCCTTCCTTCCTTCCTTCCTTCCTTCCTTCCTTCCTTCCTTCCTTCCTTCCTTCCTTCCTCCCTTCCTCCCTTCCTCCCTCCCTTCTTTCCTTCCTTCCTTCCTTTCTTTTTCATTTTCAAAAGAAAGCATAACTCTGTAGTCTAATGAGAAATATCTCCGTATTGCAAATTGATTGTGAGATGTTTCCACAGACTCAGGAGTTTGAACACTTTGTCCTCAGCTGGTGGTGGTCCTTGGAAAGTTCGTGGAAACTTCAGGAAGTAAAGCCTTTCTGGAGGAGGAGGGTCCCAGAGGATGGTCCCTGACTAGCATGGGCCCACTTTCCGTTTCCTGACCGAGCAATAAGCTCCTCCCACTCCTATGGTCACGCCTCCCGGCCATGATGTAATGTATGCCCTAAAACTGAAAGTCAGGAGAGCAGCTTCCAGAAACTATTTCCATCAGGGAATTGGTCACAGTGACACAATGAATACTCACTCCTCAGACTTCTTCCAATACTGGCAACAAATATTAACATGTTAGGCCACAGAGAGCCAAGCCGCCGTGAGTCTTACGGATGTGACTCTGCAGGGGTCTGTGCTCTCCATCTTTGGTATGGAAGCCCCACTTGGGAGAGGTAAGATGCAAGGGCTGAGGGCGAGTGAGAAGCTCGGAGGTTTGCCTGGACCCCTCTGGGTGTGGCTCCTTCAAAAGTCAGTAAGGTCCCTTGTTCTGAAGGAGGAAGTTGGCTTTGGCACTTCCCTACAGGTGGTCTGAGGTCTTCATTCAGATTGGATGGAGGCCCTCCCCTCTGGCCTTGTGATCCCGAAAGGTTCACATGCTAGAAGTTTTGTCCCCAGTGTGGTGATGCCAAGAATTGGCAGAAGCTTGAAGGATTGGGGTACAGTAGAGGGTGGAATCTCATTGGGGGTGTTGCCCTCAGGTAGAACTAATAGGTTCTCATTGAATGCTGGTGAGTTCTCAGAATAGTGGGTTTTTACAAAGCAACCCAATCCCATGAACTGTGAGGGTCCATGATTCGCCGAAGAATGACATCCCAGAGTCAAATAGTCTGTAAATGCAAAGAGGGTTTTATTCTACAGCAGTCCAGCATGCTGGGGTCTCCCATTACCAGAATAGAGAGACAACCAAGTGAGCTTGCAGACCTTATTTAAAGCACATTAGGGAATTCTGGGGTAGGTGACCTCTATATTAGTCTGTTGGGTCCATCTCTAGGGACATTCCGTTACCAGGGTGTGGGGGCTGGGAACTTGTTAGGGGAGCTCTGGAAACTGCTGCTGACCCATTGTCCTGGACTTAGGCCAGGAGGCCTGGAATTGCCTAGAATCGCCCAGTTCTTGGAAACAGTTCTTGGAAATCTTAACTTCCAATTTGAAGCCTGTCATGGACTCAGTCTAGGCTTCTCAGAACTTGGTGTCTTCTGCATATAGCTGTTCTTTTGTCTCTTTGATGCGATACAGCCTGAGTGCTCTCCAGAAACTAAACAGATCAAGATAAACTAAACAGATCAGATAAATATTATCTAATATTTATACCAATAAAGACACAACAAGTGTAAACTGAGTTTAAAACTAGTTAGCTCATGAGGTAACTTTATTTTCTGAATTGTATACAAAATATCTATTTACAAGCCTGATCCTACAATTAACCTGCAAGCTCTTTAGAAATCTCTGCCATTCTACTGAGCCAGTCTCCCTTTCTCTTCAGCTCCTCCAAACCCAAGAGGGCTTCTTAGCTCTCTTTCTTAGACTACTGTTTTACCTGTGTGCTGCCAGCTGTTTCTCTGTTGTTCCTGCAAGCCCTATCTCTCACCAAAAGCTCCTTCCAGAAGGGTCAGGAGAAAGAGAGAGCCTATCAAAGGTCCATTGCTTATAGAAATCTCTTGCTCCTCACCTACACCCTTAATGGGCTGAACCATGTCACAGCTATGGAGGGAGGGCTCTAAGTTTGAAGTAGACAAACCATTCGCCTTTACAGCGGGGGTAGCTCAAGGCCATCCAGACGACTTTGCCTTGGATGTACAGCAAAGACCTCAAGACCTTTCCCAACCAGCGAGTTTTGCTTTCTTAATAAGTCCAATTATGAGCCGGGCGGTGGTGGCACACGCCTTTAATCCCAGCACTTGGGAGGCAGAGGCAGGCGGATTTTTGAGTTCGAGGCCAGCCTGGTCTACAGAGTGAGTTCCAGGACAGCCAGGACTACACAGAGAAACCCTGTCTCGAAAAAAAAAAAAAAAAGTCCAGTTATGTTATGTGAATACATTTTCCTTTAATCCCAGGTGTGGGATACGTGGCCCCCTCAGTTTGTCCACAGTCGTTAACTAGATTGTCTCGTGCTCTAGGTGGGGCATGGCTTTTGCCAGCTGCAGATAGTTTAGTTCTAGGGACGCTGGAGGGGGTACAAATGTGAGAGTCTTGAGAAAGGCAATAGAGACTCAACACCCCTCATCAGCAGGAAGTAGTCAAATACGTCTGCATGCCATTTCCCCTCTGACCGTCTTTCTGTCCTACCTAGTGTTGAGAGGAATTAGGGAAGAATAAGAGATATAAAAAACCCAGTAAAATAGTAAAAAGATACTCCAACATTATGTAGTGTTACATCAGGGATGCAGTCACAGGCCTTGCTCACAGCTGGGCTGCTCTCTGTCTGTCTGTCTGTCTGTCTGTCTGTCTATCTATCTATCTATCTATCTATCTGAGCCAAGACACCTTCGTGGAAGTCAGTAACTTTTGAGCATGGGTTCTCTTTTGAGAATATAGTTCCCATGTTGGGTCCTGAGGCTCCAACCAGGGTCTTCGGGCAGCAGAGTGCCTTTACCTACTGAGCCTTCACACTGGCCTCTCCGCTCTCTTTATTTTCTGAGATGTGTTTTTACAAAATCTCCAAGGCTGTCATCTTTTCTAGCTTCCCAAGTAGCTGGATTTAGAGGCCTGCCTTACCAGGCTAGAGAGTCTCTCCCCCTGCTCCTCTGTCTCTTCTTTCTCTGCCTCCATCTCTCCCCATTCACAGACAGGGTCTTATGGCGCTCCCACTAGCCTGGAATTCACTATGTAAATGCCCTTGAACTCCCAGGAACACCTAGCTCTGCCTCCTGAACCTGGGTGGGTACAGTTTTTCCCCCAGCCTGGCTTCTCACAGCCTGGGAAAGAAACATTTAGACATCCGTTTTTCTTCTCTTCAAAAAGAAAAGACATTCCTGAGGAGAGACCCTTTGTTGGAGACAGTAAATAATAAACAAACAAACAAACAAACAAACAAAAAACAACCCTTAATTTAGCCCAACAAAAAGTTTCTTTCCCTAGAAAATGGATTCGAATACAATGGAATGACTGCTGGTTTTTCAAGACAGGGATTCTCCAGACAACTGGTGGCGGCTGTCCTGGAACTCACTCTGTGGCCTTGAACTCACAGAGATCTGTCTGCCTCTGCCTCTGGAATGCTGGTATTAAAGGTGTGGGCCAATATGACCCACCTTGGTAGATTGGGTGGGGTGTTATGTATTTGCTGAACAGGATTAAGTCCCTCACAATTAGTACTTTGATATTCAAACCACTCCCACAGTATTTGAAAATGTGGCTGTTTTTAGAAAACGGGCCTTAAAAACATGGCTCAATCAGAGTGAGATTCCTGAGATCTCAGACTTCCCCCGGTGGCCTTGAAAGAAGAGGAAGTTTATGCTACATGAGGGTGAGGCAGTAGTGAGGAGGGTGGCCTTCTGTCAGTCTCCAATCGAGGCCTAAGAGACTAGATCTGCTGACACCTTGCACTTCAGCCTCTAGAACCGTAGGGAGTTAAATCTTGGGTAAATGTCACCCAGTCAATGATATTTTGTTACCAAATCACTGGGAAAAAAAAACCACACCGAGGGAGCTGGAGGCGAAGTTTGTGGGTAGCTGCGCTTGCCCAGTGCATGTGCACACCCAGTAGGAGATCCCAGGTTCAATCCCAGCACAAAACAACAACAAAGCAATCCTTAGAGAAAGTATTCTTGGCTGGGTGCAGTAGACTATGATTTTAGTGCTCAGGAAACAGAGGCAGGAGGATCTCTGTGAGTTCAAGGCCACCCTTGTCTACATAAAGACATCCTGGGGAGCCAGGGCTACATAGTAAAAACCTGTCTCAACATACACACACACACACACACACACACACACACACACACGCGCACGCACACACCCCATAGTACTTAAAAAGTCAAACTAGGGATGTCAGTCAACATGAGTACGCATTTAGCAGTGCCTAGGCTCCGTCCTCCTCAGTGAAAGAGGGAACTTCTCACCCTAATAAACTCTTGATAGCTGCTGGAATTGTCTCTGTGTGTCTTTGTGTGTGTGTCTGTGTGTGTATGAGTGTGTGTATGTGTGTCTGTGTGTGTATGAGTGTGTGTGTTTGTGTGTGTATGTGTGTGTGTATGTGTGTCTGTGTGTGTATGAGTGTGTATGAGTGTGTGTTTGTGTGTCTGTGTGTGTATGAGTGTGTCTGTGTGTGCATGAGTGTGTCTGTGTGTGCATGAGTGTGTGTTTGTGTGTCTGTGTGTATGAGTATGTATGTCTGTGTGTATGAGTATGTATGTCTGTGTGTATGAGTGTCTCTGTGTGTGCATGAGTGTGTATGAGTGTGTGTGTTTGTGTGTCTGTCTGTATGAGTGTGTATGTCTGTGTGTGTATGAGTGTGTCGGTGTGTGTACAAGTGTGTGTGTGTCTCTGTGTGTGTGATCCGCAGGACCTCATACGTGCTATTCTTGAGCAGTTCCACTGAGCTCCAGGGTAGTGGAACCACTACAGGGCTGGTACAGAGCACTGAGCACGGACAGTGCCAAGCTGCAGAGCTAAGCAGGTTCTTGCCATGTGGACCTTCCTGTCTTTCTGTCTTCGCTGGTGCTCTTCTGAGCATGTATGAAACCTAGAGAAGCTGGAAGGTTGGTCTGTCTTCAAGCTTTCCCCTCCTGCTCAGCCCCAGCCCCCGGGGCTTCTTAGCCAGGTGGGAAGTTTCCAATGCTTGCTACATCACGGCGTGTCTGTAGTCAGCATACACACAGTGTTCATCACTCTTAACATCTCCTGGCTTACTGCTGCTTCTAGTCTTTGATGGGTGATACCTCTATGCCTCTGGGTCTATGCATGCAAACACTTGGCTGGACTTCATGGCAAGGCAGAACGACTCACCACACGTCCAAGAAGAAGCAAAGGAGAGATAAGAGGACTGTGGTCTCACAACTAAAAGACCTCTTACCTCTTGAAGGCCAACACTAGTGTTTGCTAGCTCTCAACAGGACAGGATAGATTCTCCGAAGGAAGCAAAGGCTAACGGGGTGGGGTGGGGGATGGTGGGGGTGCATGCAAGCACATGTTAGCAATCTAGTCTTAAAGACTTAGACCGATCTTGGACTGGCCCTCTGGCCTTGGACGAGTTACCCAATGTCGATTTCTTTATCTTTCAGATGGACAGTGGAGAGCATATTTTGGAAAGTTGTCACACTTAGTAAAGACTGAATTAGAGATTACATAGCTGGGTGGACTGTAACTTCAGCACCAAGGAGGCAGACAAGGGGGACTACAGAAAGTCCCAGGCCTGCCATAACTGTATACTGACACTGCCTCAAACCAAATAAAATTAAACAAATCCCCAAACTAATAGACACTGCATAGTGCAAGCAAATGATAACTGTAGGTGCTGGTAGCTGAGGAAGAGGAGGAGGAGGAGGAGGAGGATGAAGAAGATGAGGAGGAGGAGGAAGAGGATGAAGAGGATGAAGAGGAGAAAGAGGAAGAGGAAGGAGAAGGAACATCAAAGGAAGCCATGCTCTGGCTTGGCCTTGGAGAATGAGCAGTCTTGTGCAGAGAAGAACTCAGGCAAAGGGCTTGTGGTTTGGGAGCCCCAGGGTCATCCTTCAAAAATGGGACAGGGGGAAGGGGGGAGTCTGGAAGCATTTTGGGAAATCAGGAAGACAGGCTGAGTCACTAAAAGGTAAGAGGCATGATCTTTCCTTTACCTTCTTGTGTGAGCAGGCTTCTTAGAGAGGAATAGGATGAAAAGCCGCTCCCTAAGCTAGGGGGAAAGCAGGGATGGTGTCCAGGGTCATTTAGAACGCAGCTACAGATACAGAGTGAGGGTTGTGGTCAGGCAAGCATAAGCTGTCTGTCAGTTTTTAGACCTGCCAACAGGAGAAGGCCAGGAACAAGGCCGTGGTGGGGCGACCTGTTGAGGCTTGTGTGGGGAATGCACTAAAGTAGCTAGGGTGGGCCTACTGAGCTCAGGAGACTGCTAGGCCTCCTGGGGGTGTTTCTAGGAATGCTTAATGAGCGTTGCAAAGGTGATTCTGGCCTCTTGTTGGGACTCAGGGACCCACAGAATCTCTACCACAGGCCAGGCCCTGTCTGAGGGACTCACTTCTCAACCCATTCAATTTGTGTAGAGTCTTACAAGAAAGCATTGCTTTACAGCTGAGGGGATGAAGTGCAGAGATGGGAAGGGACTCGCCTAAGGTTTTGACTTGGAGCCATCTTTTGCCTTCGGTTTTGACTTTGCCTTTAACCATTACTCTGTACACTATTATGGTCTGTGAAAACCTCACATTTGCTGCACTCCAGGCCACGTGTGCATGTGCACACATCGACAGAGAGGTGCAATGACTGTGTGTAGGCCATCACCCTATCCCAAGAAAACAGGCTGATTTCTGTGCCCTCACCATGCTAGTCTCCCTCCGGGGAGCAGAGCATTGTCTCAGAGCCCAGCTTGCTGTGCTGAACCGGCGTGGTGGTGACCCTTCCACTTCGTTTTCTTGGAGCGGGGGTGATATGACACATCTTCAGAGAGTCAAGCTGGCAGGTGGCAGGAGGCTCTCCAGCTCCTAGGCCTGCCTCCCACCCAGTGTAGGTCAGGGGAGGCTCAACCAGTTGGGGGAGGGGGAAGGCTGTCAGCGAAGGACAACCCACCATGAGCAAGGTCTGCTGGCCTGCCCCATGCTGCAATCTTCTCACAGAGTGCACTCTGGAAGGAGCTGCCTCTCACTCTTCCTCCCTGTCCATGAATTAATAATCAGGACAGAGTGAGCCGAAGCAGAAGAAAAGAAAATCAAGTGGGATGTCTTCTGAGAACCCCTGGGTGCATTCTCAGTAATTGTTTTTGATTTTCATCTTCTGTTTAAAAAATGTGTTTTGAGATTGCAGGGGTGGGTGGGGATTCGTAGGTGGGGGTGGGTTGTTTGTTTGTCCCTTTGCCTCTGAGTTTCTGAAATATTCCACAGCCCAGTCCCTGCCAATTCTGCAGAAGTGCTGCTGCTGCTGGGATCCCCTTGGCAGCCAAGTGGGAGAGCGTCTCCACAAAATGCCGTTCCAGGGAAAACACGAGAAACAAGATGTATTAAAGCAAACTGCAAGGAGATCCTGTTCTAGTCTTGATTGTGACCTTGACAGTGTGGCTCTGTTCTGAGGTGGCTGTCGAGTGTCCGGGCCCCTCCTGCCTATTCTTTCTGGTGGAGGATTTTCCTGGGCTTTGATGTACCTTCTGGGGATTCTCCCCCCTCCACTTTCAGTATCTGTCCTCAGATAAGAACACACTGGATAAACTAGTTTCGCCTACCAAACCAAGCTCACAGCCTTAGCTTTGTGGACACCTGGTCTCACACAGCCCAGTGTAGCCTCTTGGTCCTTCTGCCTTCTCTCACACATGTTGGGATTGCAGGTATGCACTGCACCCGGCCAGAGCGTTTATTTACTTATGTGGGCTTTTGCTTGTTTGATTTTGGCACAGCGTCTCAGGTGGCCTAGGCTGATTTAAGCTCCCTATGTAGCTCAGGATGACCTTGAATTCTTGATCTTCTTCCTACCAGCTCCTGAGTGCTGGGGTTACACAGCTGCACCACATCCCGTCCACAGTCAGGAGCAGGAGAGAGGGAACGCATGCATACGTAGCACTCAGCTAGCCGTCTGTGTGTGTGCATGTGGGCGTATGCACCTGAGGAGGACAGAGGTTTTGTGTTCTCCTGGAGCTAGAGTTATAGGTGGTAGTGAGCCCTTGAGTTGGGTGCTGGGAATGCAACTTATGTCCTCCGCGAGGGAGGTACAACCGTTTGCTGAGCAATCTGTGTAGTACCCGTGTGTTCTCTACTGAAACACAGCTCCAGGCTCCAAGCCAGGAAGAGGTGCCTGGGCTTTCCCATATTAATCAAGGCAATCAAGCCAATTTCCCAGAAGTGTACCCACAGGTCAGCGTGATCTAAATAATACCTCGTTGAGACTCGGGATTCCGTTAAGCTGACAGTGAACACTAACTGCCAGGAAGGTGAATTCTTTAACAAAGAGAGTTTATATGCTATGCAGGTCTCCAGTGGATTGATAGGCCCATTTCCACTGGGGCGGGTCATCTGCATTACACAACTAACCTATAAAACGGGAAGTCACAGGGTGGGAGCCTGGCTTTGTCTGGAGTCTTTATGGACCCTGTGCTGGCCTTTTTTTTCCATCCGTTTATATCCCTACTCAGAACACAGCTTCCAGGCTGGGAGCATAGTGGGGAGCTTATATTCTTGGGCATGAAAAGAGCCTTATTGTGACTTAAGAGACCACTGCACTTGGGAAGACTTCCAAAACTAAGTGATGTGGAGGAAAAGCTTGACTTGGACTTGAAGCTGCACTGAAGTGTTCTCCTTCCCTCCCACCCCCAACTAACCCTTCACTCTGCCGTTTAAGACTCTATTTTTTTCCTTTACTGCCAATTCCATCTCCTCTTTAGATGTCAACTGTGTCCTCAGGAGACAAAATGGCTGAGCATTCTGCCAGATGGCATTTGTCTGTGTTTTAATCAAAATGCCCTGTTTTCTCTCCACAGTGTGAAGTAGCCACATACTGTTGAGGTCAGACACAAGAAACGGCACAGAAGTCCACGGTAGCTCTCCCAGTTTGTGAGGTCAAAAGCTGGAACTAAGGGCTGCACAGACTTAATTCTGTCTGCCCCAGCTGCAGCTGCTGGGAACAAGGCTCCCTGTTGTCTGCTCTGAGCAGGTTCTGAGAGGCAAGGTCCTGTGCTAGCACAAGCAGGGTTCAGGAGAACTGGGACAGGAGCTCAAATGTTGCTTCCTTCAGTGGCCATCCCCTGGTACTCAGACCCCCACCCCCAAGTGGGTAATGGACAAAGTGTTGAACATGCATTGCTGGTTTATTTTTAGAGATTTATTGTAACTAAAGACATGATTTTGTTAGTCCCAGTTAAGACCACTACCATAATTTTTTAGCCAAATCTGAAGCAAGCTTTATTCAGCAGTGACATGGATGATAAACACTGGCCAGGCCCATACTTGGGATTCCCAGAACATGGCACCAAATTACCTCACTCAGAGGCTTACAAAAGAAAACCCCCAAGCCCCACAAGGTTACATACTTTCTGCCTTTGTCCAGTTGTGGCCAAGCATACATCCTGGCTACATGCCTCCAACCTACGTGTGGTCAAGCACATCCTGCAGTTGACACAACCAAGCCTCTATAGATGAAAACCATGTAGCTTGTTCTCTTACATGACCGAGCTCCCAGCACCTCAGGAAGTTATCTGCCCTTGTGCAAATGGGGCTTCCAGGTTAGAGGCTTTCTGTTTATAGCTCTCTCTCTCTCTCTCTCTCTCTCTTTTTTTTTGTTTTTCGAGACAGGGTTTCTCTGTATAGCCCTGGCTGTCCTGGAACTCACTCTGTAGACCAGGCTGGCCTTGAACTCAGAAATCCGCCTGCCTCTGCCTCTCAAACGCTGGGATTAAAGGCGTGCGGCACCACTGCCCAGCTAAATGTATTATTTAAATACACTTAAAATGTATTTAAATGTATCTTGAACATTCACACTGTGCCATGTGATAGGCCCTGGGATGTGTACCCTAGTGAAGGGATATTCCGACTTGCAAGGTACTCTGCTCAAGTAGGAAACACAGTGTGTGGGTGCGTGTTGGCAATTTTAGTGCTATAAGAGGCAGACCATAGGGAGAACCAGGGGTGGGCAACTAATTCTCACTGGGCACAGGAGGCTCCCCCTGTGTCTATGAGAGCACACCCTGCTCACCAGAAGTTCAGTAAATGCCAGTCAAGCTGGGCTCTAAGGAATGTGTAGTAATTGTTCAAGGGAGGGAGGTGCCTAAGTCTGGGTTTTGTGTGACAAAACTTTTCCTGCGAAGAGGCAGTACATGCCTCCCTGCTTCAGGCAGGGATCTTATGACAGACCAACACAGGGATACCAGCAAAGTCCAAGCTAGTGAACCAGTGAATTTTACTGGGATTACTTACAAGAGCAGAAATGAATCAAAGACAGCTGCATCACCAAAGCCCACCCCAGCAAGGTAACAGACAGCTCACAACAGCTGGGAACCTGGAGCACACTGCACAGCCTGAAGGCAATTCAACAGGTTGGAGCCTGTTCTTTCCAAGTGACTTAATAGGTCACTTCTTCAAGGCAGCTTGGCTGGTTTCTGCCTCTTCCAGGAGGCTGGTCTGAAGCTTGGCTCATCTGAGCCTCTCCACTCTTAATGCTTACTACGGCAGGGAGGGACCTAGCAAATCTGCCCAGTTTTAGGGACTTCCTGAAGGTATTTTGAGTTGTGTTCCTTTCTACTTAAGGACCTTCCATGCTAGAAGGAATGTTTCAGTCTCTGAGGGAATATATATACACCACTGGGGAAAGACAAGAGATGAGAGCTGAGAGACCAACATCTTCCTGTTTGGAACAATCGTTCTGTAAGGTGAATCGTTCTGTAAGGTGGATGCCTTTGATGAAATTCAAGTGAGACAGTATGGATTGGGGGAGGTGTCAATTTCCTTTTCTTTTTGAAAGTTTCAGCCTGATCTTCAACTCGCTATCCTCCTACTTCAGCCTCCTCAATGAGCCACTAGGTACAACTTCAAGGCCGGTGCACTGTTTACAAGATAACCCTGGGTCTGCTCCTCCCACTCCGTGGGGCAAGCTGGGAGAACTCTAAAGAGAGGGGAACACTTTGGCCTGGATTAGGGGAGCGGTTTTGCCAGTAGCTTTAAGGTTGTTTGTGGCTCACAACACCTTGAGAAAGAGAACTTGCAACAACTGCGAGGATTTTACAGAGACCTGAGGCATGTGCGAACCTCGTCACCATGTGCAATGTCCAGGTGAACGTGAAGCTCAAGTTCACTAGCTGGACATTTGCCCAATGAGTCCCGGACTATCCAATACTTGGATAGCTGTACCTACCTAAAGTCTGGTGACCGACATCAACCGCCTCCTACGGGAGGGGGGCCGCGTTGGGATTTTGTCTCATCTAAGTAAATTCCTGTTTCTCCCTAGAGCCAACCACATGCCTCCCAAACTAGACCACGTGTCGCAGGTACAAGGTTTTTTGGCTCTTCTCCTCCCCCATTCGGTCCCCCCCTTCCACGGCCTTAGGTGGCAGGAAAATCCTTTACCTCCGACCAATCCCACCGCTGCCTAGCCGCGCGCGCGCGCCAACTCCAGCTCATTCGTACGCGTCATTGGCCACCTCCACCTATGCATGGTGACAGGCAGCTTCACGGACCTATAGGAGAAGGAGGCGGAGGCCAGCAGGCCCTCCCGAAGCTGCTTTGTTAGGGGATCCTTCGCCTTGGCCCGTGCCCGCACGTCTCGTTATTTTTGCTGCGGTTTCTCCAGGCTGCTTACGCCAGAGCATTGTGTCAAGGCACCCGGGAGTGTGCGCCGCCGACATCCTTCTAGCCGCAGGGTCCAACCGCGGCCCGGATGCGGCTCAGGTACCCGGCGTGCGCCTGTTGTCACACTCCAGCCCAACTCCGAACGCCCCGCTCCCGTGTCCTCCGCCTCGGATTGGCTGGACGGAGGCGGAGCGATTGTCCGCAGCTCCAATCGGAGCCCGGTTTCCCACGGGCTTCCGAGGCCCCGCCCCTGAGGCCGCTGGCCCAGGAGCCCTGACAGTTCCCATTGGCAGACGGCGAGCGGGCCGAAGGGCTGAGCAGCGCCGCTGCCGTCGGGTGCGCAGCTCTGCAGCGCCTCTAAGGCTTCGGCGCCCGCAGCCCCAGGGGCCCAGCGGCCCCGCTTTGTGCCGAGCCAGGTCTCCGAGATCCTGGATGAATGTCACAGGTGAGTACCCTGGCCTAAGCCGGCCGGCGGACTAGTCAGAGGCTCCACGAGGGATAGCGATGAAAATGCCTGGAGCCGCGGTGCCGGTGACGGGCACGTCCTGACTCCCATTCGCACACTGGGGCTCCCGGTGGGTCCTAGCTCCCCCAGATCGGGCTTGCTTGTATTGTTTTCGTGTGCACACAGTTGGGAGGTGATCTGGGGAGGGAAGGCACATCTGTATCGCGCTAAGGAGAGTCCAGGAACCAGGCGAGACAGCGGAGCCCAGGTACTGGCGCCGAATGCAAGTGACAGTGTGCAGGCGTTGGCATTCGATCATTCTGGAGGCAGGAGGTCAGCGTTGACCTGCGGCGGCCTCATCTCTATGTATTTATCGGCTGATTTTTTAATTAACTTCTGGGAGGGTGTGTGTGTGTGTGCACGCGCGCGCGCGCACGTCTCCATCTGTCTGTGTGTCTTGGTCCCGGACTTGGGCACTTACGGGCCTGTCCCTTCGCCAGCGTTGCCTGGTGTTCACCTTGGCCATCCGTGCTGCGCTCCCGGTTGGGCACTCCGCGGGGGAGCCGTGGGGGCGGGCACACAGGGCGAAGGACCTGCGGTGGGCTAGGGAGGGGCCATTTAAAGCAGAATCCTTTGGGTGGGCAGACAATGAGTGGTCCAGGTAGTGGGGCCGTGCTTTACGTCCGCGCTTCGGATCCTATCCGGGTCTGGCCCTCTCTCCAGCTCTGCTTCTCCGATGCCTGTGCAATGTGAGGCTGGCCATCGGGCTGGGGACCCGTGTGAGGCCGGCTTTTGTTTACAGACCTCGCCATTGGGCCAGAGGTACTCTGTCAAGGCCAGGCCACAGCTGCATGTCCCCAGGAGTCAGAAGTTGATATGTGTCTTCAGGTGACGCCCCCTCCCCTCATCTCCGGCTGGAAGCTTTAGGGAAAAGACACGATTCCAAGTCTTCGCACCAGCCCCGCCCCACCTCACGCTCTCAGCCCTTCTACACCTAGAGGCGCTGATATCTTTGCCTGGGTCGGTCTAGATGGGCTGTCCGGGCATGGAGCTCGCCACCGGTATCCCTTTCTGGTGACATCCTCTGGCCATTCTCCAGGGTCAGATAGACTTAGAATCTAATCTGTCTTTTTCCTGCGTGGTGGCTGGCAGGTTTTGAAGGACGCGCGCGAGCCCTTGGGAACACTGCAATTCATGTTTGCCTCTCTGGTACCCATGCGGTCCCGCGCAGCAGCTGGGCGGCATCCAGGTGGCAGAGCGTCCCGGTTCGGGTGTCGGGGCCCCGGGCTTGCTGACTTGGCGCACACTTTGAAAGCTGCAACAGAGGTTGAGAGCCTGGGTCTGAGGTCATAAGAGTCCTGGTATCCAGTTCCTGCTGAATATTAGTTACGACCTGGGTGATTCTGGTAGCGCTATAAAGTCCCAGAGCCTCGGTTTATGCTTCTGTAGAGTGGAGCTGCGGTTCCTTTTGAGAGCAGGTGATCTTGATGAAATGACAACATAAATGAACCACATGCATACTGAGACAACCATACGGGAAACATTGGAGTTATGATGGTTGTCCGTTAGAGCGTTAGAGGATATCTGAGAGAGAGAGATCCCACTCTTCTTCCATTTTGTGGTTTCTTCTATCCCGTTTCTATATTATACCAGGCAGAAGGACTTCTCTTTTCAGCCCCCACAGGATTTGCTCTACTTGGCCTTATCTAATCTCTCGAGGTGCCTCTTTATGTGTGTGGATTTCCACTGGGTCCTAGTTGTTCCTTCGTGCTTCCTCCTGAAGGCCGTGTGAAACCTTTGCTGGTGAACCGCTAGCAGCTGAGAAAGCTGAGTGCTCACTAGAGCTCGGAAGGAGGGCCATTGAACAAAGGGCTGCCTGGAGGGAGGACGGAACTCTGCCTAGCTGAGATGAGATCTAGTATGTCCTGTGGCTGGAAAAGTTCGGAACATCACTAGGTTCTAGAGTAGGCTCTTGTATGGACTTGCAGGAGTTGGGGACTCAGGGGTAAACACAGAAGCTGCTGAGTAATTTTCTTTGAATGGAGGGAAGTAAAGGTCCCGAGGAGGAGGCGGCGTCTAAGCAGGGAAGGGAGGTGCAAGGGAGAATTGAGTCCATGGAGTGTCTCCAGCATTGTAGGTGTGCTTTGACTTGGATTCTCCTGCCTCTTCAACAGTCATTTTTTTTTTTTTTCCTGGGCAAAAATGAGAAGCCAGTTTCATATTGAAAAACAAAACCAACAACAACTCAAAAACAAGTCATAATCAGATAAATAGTTTTAGAAAAAAAAAATCCCGGGATTGTTGACAAACTCTCTAAGATATTTCTGAAGAAATACTTCTTGTTTTTAACACCCTTTTGGTGTTGGGGAAATTATTGAGCTGGGTCCCACAGAGCATTCTTTTTGAATGTGGACCTCAGAAGCCCTCTCCACTCAAAGCAAGGAAGCAAACAAAAACCAGGGTCACAGGGGTTTCTACTCACAGCTGCACCCTTCCTCCCTCTCCAGTTTCCTGGTCCTGTGTCAGTTAACCTAAGAGGAGACACCACACACACACACACCCACCCCCCACCCCACCCCCACCCCCGCCTTTGGGAGAGCTATTGATGTCAACAGGCTGGGAGCATTTTACTAGACACCTATTCGTCACCGTGATAACTTGTTTAAAGTTCTACTCCCAGGAAGGATTCCAGTCCTTTCTGAACTCTGAGAATTCTCTAACTCATTGGGGTGCTGAGGCCCAATATTCCTGCCCCCTGCTGTTGTCTAGGAATCAAGTCAGTCGGGGGCCTAAACTTAAAAGGGAGCCAGGTTAGGAAATCTCATTAGCTGACAGTTTAACTGCTCTCAAAAGCTCATCCAAAGAGCCAGGGCACAGACTTTCCCTTGCCTTCTGCATTTTCTCTCCCCCTATTCCGTCTAAGTCAAGTGGAAAAGCTGTGCAGATCCTAACTTCTCAGCCCCAGTGTTCTGAGTGTTTTGAGAGCCTTAGGCTTTCTGGACACCTATCCAGGTCTGCACATACGTGTGTATACACACACACACACACACACACACACACACACACACACACACACACACAGAGTTGCTTTTTTGAATAGGGCATACAGTTCTTTGCCATTTTGTTTTCTTTGGACATAGTCATCTTAATAAAGTCAGATCCAGAAGACTACCGCTGTCTTGTTCTTCCGTCCTGATTACTCCAAGCCTTTTCTCCATCAACATCCTATTTTCTGTAACTTCTGTACCACAGGGAAAGGGTCTTTTAATGTCATGGTAGGCCACATCACTTACTTGAGAATATTAAAGACAAATAAAAGAGCTGCTTACAAAGTAAACGGTCCCCAGCAAGGAGCAGAGGAAGAAGTTAGTGTTGTAGGGTAAACGTGTACAAGACATTCACAGTGAGGCACAGTTTCCCCTCTGTACCTTTCCCAACCTCTGGCATCTTCTTCCACACCCATCCAGAATAAGACTTCCTCTGTTCCCTTCGTCTCCAGGGACCTCATTAAGCTACTCACACGGGCCTGGGCTGCAAGTATGCGCAGCAGGAGAGATTCCTCCAGGGTTGCTAGATTTGTTCTAGACCTCATAGGTCTTTTGTTAACTGGAGAAGTTCCTCTCTCAGTTGCCCAGAGATCATGCCGGCTGCTGCAAGGCAGTGCAGTAGAGAGAGAGCTGGGCTCACTGGGTGTGGAAGTTGAGCTGTAGGATCTGGGATGACCTCGACAGGGAATGAGAAGATGGGTTACACTCAGATCAGTTGTCTGCATCCCAAGGAGGTTAAACAAAGAGTGATGATTCACCGAGAGACTGTGGGAGGTTCTGGCAGCTGAGTGGAGCCTTGGCTTCAGAATAGGCCAAGGTCTTTTGGGGCTGGGTCCTGCTGCAGCCTTTCTGTAAAGGGGACTTAGGTTGGTGGGAGGTGTGGGGGTATCCCAACAGTTCTGAACCCTAGGATAACTGAGGTATGACATGAGAGGTACCTGGTGTTTCCTGCTGGGAACGTTTTAAGTTGGGGGAGTAGAAATAGAAGAAGGGTGTGGGGGGTGTTTGAATGAAGCGAATTAAGAGCCTCCCCCAAACAACCTTCATTTATGTGTTCCAGTTTCTGCTGCCACGAAGCATGGGGTTACCGACGATCCAGAGGCTGACGTCCCTCTAGCTACAGTTTTGCTTCAATTGCTCTTTGCTTATGGTAGTCCAGATACATTAAGTATGAAGTTCTAGAGACAAATTGCAATGTGACTCCGGTTATTACTAGAGATGGAGTCTCTGTCTGGTCCAGGGTATCCTTGAACTCAGTTCTCTCTCCTTTCTCCTGCCTTAGCCCCCCAAGCTCTGGGACTCCCAGTACAGGCTGTCAGACCTGGGAAATTATTATTATTTTTTTTAAAGGAGGGATTCTTACATTTTAAATAGCTTTTATTACAGTATGTGGTTGTGGTCCTTCTATCTATTTAATTTTGAAATGCTGGGATTCCAGCTGAGGGCTTTGCATATGCTGGGCTTTATCACTCAGCCATACTTTGGTGTATTTGTTACTGTAATTTCTTCCTGACCCCTTCTTTCTTTCTGAGTCGGGATCTCACTTTGAAACCATGGCTGTCTTGGAACTCACAATGTTCTGGTGTAAATAAACATGGACACGACGATAATAGTTAGGCACAATTTCCTTTCCCAACCTCTGTCACCACCAGCAGCAGCTAACCAGGTGCTCACCTTCAGCGCCAGCACTTGGGAGGCAGACAGAGATAGATCTCTGTGAGTTCGAGGCCTGTCTGGTCTACATAGTGAGTTCCAAGACAGCCAGCGCTACAAAAAGAAACCCTGTATTGAAATTAAAAACAAAAAACAAAACAAAACAAAACAAAAGTGAGTACCACCATTCCTGGCTCTGTTGAGAGTTTCTTATTGGGTCTGCTTACAAATTAAACGTAGCATGGGTCTGTATTGTTGGAACAGACTTTGTGTTTGTGTGTGTTTGTATGTGTTTGTGTGTGTGTGTGTGTGTGTGTGGTTGTTGTATCCATGGATCTATAGGTCAGTCTGGTAGAACTGTCCTTGGGCAGGAGGTCTTGGAGCCAGTTTAAGGACTTGCTGTATACCTGTGTGTGAGGGAGGTTTGCCGTCTTGGAGCAGTGTCCTGAGCGCCTGCCCGGCATGGAATGGATGTGGAGTGCAGGGGCTCCTGGGCTAACGACTTTCAGTTGCTTTTCCTGAGGAGTCCCAAACACACTTGGGGAAAGACAGGATATCCTGCAGAAACAGGCTGCCTTTGTGAAATCTGCCCGCTGGGGACCTCCTCCACCTCCCCTGCCACCCTCCCGCCTTCCTTACAGCTCTGAACTTCAGAAACACAGATCAAGTCTGCCTCCTGCTCCAGATTTCCTGTGTCAGCTCTGCAGAGGTGAGAATGGACCCAGAAACCTGACAGGTCAGCCCAGGGAGCTGGAAGACTCGGGATGAGGCCCAGTTAGGAATGTTCCCAGTGGAGGGCTGGGGGCTGTGGAGACGAGTAGGTGAGAGGACAAGGAGGGCGGGAGGCGGAAGGTGAGCTGTGTGAACTGGTGTGTGAGTGGCCATGAGGGACGGTTGGTTGCTTTGCAGACTGTTCCTGTCTCCCTACTTACTGGAAGGCTCCAGGGTCTGTGGAGAGGGATCTCAGGCTCAGGCCTGGCCTTTCCAAGTCATTTTCAAACCTCACAACCGCTTCTCTGTGATATGCTATATGACCAACCCTGTGGGTTGTTTGCTTGGTTTTTTTGTTTGTTTGTTTTTTGTTTTTTTGGTTTTTTGGTCATTCTTGCTATGTAGCCTAGGCTGACCTTGTACTTGAGATTTTCCTGACTCAGCCTCCCAAGTGCTGGAATTGCAGGTGTGGGCCACCACAATGGCTGGGCTCAGAGGCTCTTTGTATCCACCTGCAGCACGTGGGTTGGATGGACTGTGTAACTGGCTACTTTCCAGAGGTGGTGATTTCCAGTGGGAATGGTCTCTGGGGACTCCTGGGTTGGCTCCTGTTTCCTTTTCAGGCACACAGACCATGTGCTGTATCCCACAGCCTGCCTTTGAGCTTAAGACACTCACCTCAGCCTCTCTAGTGCTGGGACACAGACACGTGCCGCCGTGGACAACTTAGCCTAATTTTTCTTGCATTTGTATATATATGTGTGTGTCATGTGTGCCTGCGTGTGCATTCGTGTTTGCATGTGTATGGGTGGGCTCACGGGTGTTCAGCTGTTTATGAGTTTTCCTGAGGAGACCAGAGATTGGCATTGAGCATCTGCCTTGACCACTTCCCACTTTAGTTTTAACTGAGGCCAAGCCTTTTCAGAGCCTGGAGCTTGCTTTGGTTAGTTTATCTAGCCTGCCCACCCTGGGGAAGCCTTTGCTTTGTCTCTTCCTTCCTTTGAGCACAGGGATTACAGGTCAGCTGACACAGGTGGGCTTTTATGTGAGAGCCAGGGAACCAGCAAATAGTTGAGCTGTCTCCAAGCATATTGTCCTGCAAGCATTGTTCCCGTGGTAGCATGTATCTGTAATCCATCTTTTTCTTTTAATGGGTGGAGAACATTCCGTTGGTTGGCTACAGTGTGTTTCGTGTATTTCGATGGCCAGACACTTTCACGCGTCTGCTTTTGTGGTTGGTTGTGGGCATGACAGCAGTGCACAATTTTTCTGTGCATCAGCCTAAGAGCGGTGTTGCTTGGCCGTATGATGATTCTGTCTCCCTCTTGGAGGACGCGCCAGGTGATTTCCACAATGGTTGCGCTATCTTACCTTCCTATCCACAGGGCCTGAGATTTCAAGTTTCTCTATGTCCTTGACGACTATTCTGTGTCCTGTAGCCGCTCCTTTGGGTTTTGATTTGCGTTTCTCTGGTGATAATGCAGAGTGTCTTTTTGGTGCTCTGTGGCTGATTGAGTGTTTTTTTTTGTTTGTTTGTTTGTTTTGTTTTTCAAAAACATCTATTCAGCTCCTTGCTGATTCCCCTGCTGGATCTTAGTCATTTTAATTGGCTGTAAGAAATCTTTATTGTTTACTTGTTCATTTGTTTGCTCTGAGTCCAGGGCCCGCTGTGTGCCAGCCTGGGGAGCATCTTCCTTGTTCCCAGGCCAATGTTTGTTGATGTGGACATGCGCCTATGGGTCTGGCATGATTTGCATGTATTCTCTCCCTTCTGTGATAGTGATTTAATTTTCTTGATGTTCTTTGCATATGGTTTTTTTTTTTTTTTTAAAAACTGACAATAATGCCGGGAAGTGGTGGCGCACGCCTTTAATCCCAGCACTTGGGAGGCAGAGGCATGGGGATTTCTGAGTTCGAGGCTAGCCTGGTCTACAGAGTGAGTTCCAGGACAGCTGGGGCTATACAGAGAAACCCACTGTCGGAAAAAACAAACAAACAAACAAACAAACAAACAAAAAAGAAAAAACTGACAATAAAAAATGCTTGTCATAATTCTGCCAAAACTGCTCCTTCGCCGGGCAGTGGTGCCGCACGCCTTCAATCCCAGCACTTGGGAGGCAGAGGCAGGCGGATTTCTGAGTTCGAGGCTAGCCTGGTCTACAGAGTGAGTTCCAGGACATCCAGGGCTACACAGAGAAACCCTGTCTCAAAAAACCAAAAAAAAAAAAAAAAAAAAAAAAAAAAAAAAAACCCCAAAAAAAACAAAACAAAACTGCTCCTTCACAGTGGAGTGTATTACTGGGTTTATGGGTTTTTTCCCCCTGTAATTCTACTTATATGACTAAGTTGAAGGTGTGGTAAGGCACACAGAAAACATTTTCTTTTAAAATCCTGACTTACTTGCTGGAGTAATGGGTTGCTCTTCCACAAGACCCTGTTTCTGTTCCCAGCACCCACATGGCAGCTCACCATCTGGGACTGCAATTCCAGGGCGTCTGGCGCCCTCTTGTGGCTTCTGAGGGTGCCATACATGCATGTGGTGAAAGGAAATGCTCACTGGCAGACGCTCATACACAAAGAATAATAAAATTAAATAAAGGAACAACACTTTAGCTTCAAATATCTGTCAGGCTGCAGAGATAGATGACTCGGTGGGTAAAGCATTTGCCGAGCTAATGTGGGGACTCACATTTGGATTCCTGAGTCCAGTAAAGTCATAAGTATCTCAGCAAGGTGGAAGGCAAAGAGCAGTGACATCCACATGTACACTGTGATGTGTTGTATCCTGGTTGCCGCACGCAAACACACACACACACACACACACACACACACTCATACACAGATTTTTAAAGAAAGACCTTCAGTGAGCTGGTTATTTATTTACCAAATGAGTTGAAGGCAAAGACTGGACTGTCCTTGAGGGTCCGCTTTTGGCTTTTATATTTTCTTATTTACTTCGTGTGTCTGAGTGTTTTGCTTGCATGTATGTCTGTATACCACGTATGTCTTGTGGCCACAGAGGGAGAGCTTCAGATTCCCTGGAACTGGAGGTGCAGACAGTTGCGAGCCACTATGAGGGTGTTAGGAATCGGACCTGGGTCCTCTAGAAGAGCAGAAAAATGTTCTCAATTACTGAGCCATCTCCCCAGTTAGGGGTGTGTGTGTAATTTCAGGATGGGTTTTCAACCGTGGCCAGCCTGCTTCCATGAGGGCGTTTAGCAATGGAAGTAGTTTTTGGTGGTCTCTGCTAGGCGTCTACTGAGGAGAAGACCAAACATGCTTCCAAGTGGCTTGCAGTGCAGAGTCCACACAGCAGAGAATGATGTAGTTTATGGATGATCATGGTGAGATCAAGGTGTGGACTGTGCTGGCCAGTGCATGCACGCACACATATATGCTGGGACCCTGGGTCTTGTGGTTTCAAGCTCTATCCCACTGGATTGTGCCCTCCCCCAGCTCCACAAGTGTTATCAGAAGTTACGTTGGTATATTTAAGTTGTGTAGGGAAGGAACTTGAGCATGATCAAGTTTGCAGTTGATCCCTCTTTTTTTTAAGACAGAGCCTCACTGTGTAACCTGTGTCCACCTCTCCTCCCGAGTGTGGTCCTAGTCAAACTGCTGGTTCATCTGCTTTGGGTTATTATTATTGTCTCCAATGAGTGAATATGACATCTTTTTTTAAATGGTGGGGCGTTTTGAAAATTAGGCTTTTTTTTTTTTCTTCAGTGTTCCAGACTTCCCTGTTCCTGAGAGACTCCTCAGTCCATGACTCAGGGTACTGCTGTGTCATGGAAGGTTTGCCCTTGGCCTTTGAGTCTGCCATGCTCAAGTATTGTGGAGGAGAAATACTGCCCCCTTTCCCTCCAGCGTCACCCTTCTGGCGGCAGACCATTGAGCATTGGAAATATTTTCAGAGAAATGTTCTGGTTGCCATTCAAAGGTCTACTGTGACATTTTAGAAAAGTTTTTATGAATATTAGAGTAATTATCTCATCTCGAACTCTGTGATTAGAAATTATAATTCGAACGCTACAATTATATCCATTGAACTTTCACGTTTCATTGTAATTTAAAATTTAAGAGGGTGCACCTATGGTTTTCCTTTAACTAAGCAACTTAACAAATTAATTATTTAAAAATAGATTAAAAAAAATTTGCCCTGGATTGTTTCCCCTCCTTTTCCCTTGTTGGCAGTTAATTGCTTTAATTTGGGGGTTGCATCTGCCTGCAGCCTTGGCTCTCTGAGTCCTCGCCGATTGTATAGAACAATTTCGGGGAGCCTGAAAGGGTTGATGGCAGCCTGTGCTACGGTTTTGGCTTCAGGGGAGAACTTTGGCAGAACTTTGATAGATGGGGTCCAAGCGAGGTGGGGTTATCTGACAGAGGCTGGGGCTTGGTATTAGCTTAGGATCATCATGCCGGGGACTGTAGATGTCCCAGTTAAGCCTGTTCTGTGCGCCACGCACAGTTGACGTAGCGTGTTAGAGCGTGAAGAGATGGAAGGATTTCTCACCAGCAGCCTTTGAGTTAAAACTGCTGCTGGCGTGGCTCTTCTGACTCCGCCCACCACTGCAGGCGTGAGTTTATGGGGCTGCTAAAACTACAGCCTTACCTCCTTTTCTGCGGAGGGAGCCAGCTCTGCCAGCATCCCTGGGCACAGCCACAGAGAGACGGAGGCCTCCAGGAGCCTGGATTCTGTGGCTGGATATATTTGCCAGGACAGTTTTGTTTCGAGCTCTTCAGATGTAGACCTTCTGTGTAGCTCAGGCTAGCCTGAAACTAAGTATCCAGGCTGGCTTTGAGCTCACAATTCTCTTGACCCCATCTCCCAAGTGCTGAGATTATAGGTATGCCCCACCAAAGCCAGGCAGCCTTATTATTTTTAGGTGTTGGTGGTGCTGGGAATTGAACCCGGGACTTTTTTGTTGTTGTTTTTCGAGACAGGGTTTCTCTGTGTAGTCCTGGCTGTCCTGGAACTCACTCTGTAGACCAGGCTGGCCTCGAACTCAGAAATCCACCTGCCTCTGCCTCCCAAGTGCTGGGATTAAAGGCTTGCGCCACCACCGCCCGGCTGAACCCGGGACTTAAGAGTGCTGTGAGCACTTTCTTTCAACAGTCTGACAGCTTCAATAATTGTGGGGCGGGAGGGGGTTTGTAAATCACTCTAGCTATGCTAAGTTTTTGTTTTTTTCTAGCTTGGAGAAGGTCTTTTCTGGAATTCTGAAAGGCAGCCTCAATAGAACTTGGCCGAGTTTGTCTCTTGGTCTCCTGACCTGTGGATACAGATGAGATCTTTGAATGTGCTGCTTTGATGTGAATAAAAGCTCTCTGATCTCTGGCTGTGTTAACCGGGCGATGGCCTTTGATCACCTGGGCTGGCCCTTCGACCTTCTCCGTGTATGCCGTGTGCCTGCTTGTCTTTATTCTTTTCTTCTGCTTAGGCTAGCCTTCCAAACAGTCTATCGGTGTTTCCATCCTTGGCGTAATTATGTTTAATCAGTACTCTTTATGATGTCAGATGAGAAGACACGTAATCACTGCAAATACTTTTAAAGTGTTTGAAGTATTGAAATGTGGTCCTTCCCCCCCAACTTCCCCCACCCCTGGGTATTTTTTATAAGGACTAAAACTCGACTTTGACAAGGAGAAGAGACACAGTATGGAATATGTGTGTGGATGGAAGCGATCAGAAACTTAAGTTCCCAAAGTCGTATTATGTTATTTTGCAATCCACTTACATGTGGGAATTAACGGCGAAGGATCCTCTCAACAATAAGAGGCTCTGTGAAGACAATGGATGCTGGGATGGAGGCAGCCGGAGTGCCTAGTGATTAAGTCTAAATGGCAGGATTAGCCCCACTGAGGGTCCTTTTCAGATCTGGCTTGAACCGGGTGTCCTCGACCCTGGCCTGTGATGACCTTACAGAGTTGGTGACCTCCCTTTCTTCCTCTCCTTTCTCTGTAGCCATTGATCTTCTAGAAGTGCATGGGTCCGTGACCTCCGCTTTTCTCTAGGATTGCTTTCTGGTTTATGAACTGTCCCGTCATACAGCCAATGTAAATGAGAAGCTGGAGCCCAAACCAGGCAGCCTGTAGATTTGCGGGGGAACGGGAGGATAGTCAGTCAGCCAGTCAAACAAGCGGGGCAGGGGGAAGAAAGGAAAAGAAAAATCCAGGGGTGTTGGGGCTGCACACCTTCCGTTCTCGGTGACACCCCCTCCGCCCCCCCGAGGCTGGGCTTTCCTTATCATGGATACTTGGGACTTTAAGCCCGAGACCAACCTCCAGAAAACCTGGGCGGTAAGTCAGTGGGTAGGAAATATTGGGGGCCAGGAGGGTGGCAGTGTGGGTTGGCGACAGTGAGTGAGAGGGAGCAGAGTTCTGAACCTCAAACAGAATAGTCTCTCTGAGATTGGAGGTAGGATAACCCACATCAGGCAGGAGGATGATGGAGCGCGTCGTGACCACGTGTGGGCGGGACAGAGGGCGGTGGGGAGAAGGGGAGAAGGGGTGAAGGCCGCTGAGTGTGGAGAGTGAGCAGATCTCAGCTCGAGTTGGACGAGGCTCCCTTCCTTCTGCTTTTCCCAGTCTGTTCTGTGGACCGGGGTTAGCGGAGGGGTACTGGACAAGCACGTGGGGTCTAAGGGGCTTTGTTGTACGGACGAGCTAGCCCGCTCTTTCTAGATGTTTTGACAGTTACGCGGATTAGAACCATGAAGAACATTTCGGAGTGGGCGTTCTACTGGAGGAACACGGCGATTGCTTTGCCGAACTCTTTTTTTTTCTTACCTTTTTTTTTCCTTCAACTTTGTACTTATTTGCAACTTCAGAGGCCGCTTTGTGTTTTGTGTCTGTACTGCGTCATCAGCCTGCACCGAAGGTCCCCCGACCCCCCATTTATAATCTCATGATTCATCTCAGTTGATCATTGACATAGTCATTCTGCTAAAACTCAATATTTACCTGTTCAGGTTCTTTTGAAGTTATTTATATGTATTACTTAAAAATTTATTTATTTATTTATTTATTTATTTATTTATTTATTTATTTATTTTTGTGGGCTGGTGAGGTGGATCAGCAGTTAAGAACACTGGCTGCTCTTCCAGAGGTCCTGAGTTCAAATCCCTGCAACCACAAGGTGGCTCTATAAAGGGGCCTGATTCC
This sequence comes from Arvicanthis niloticus, assembly GCF_011762505.2. Taxonomy (NCBI): domain Eukaryota; kingdom Metazoa; phylum Chordata; class Mammalia; order Rodentia; family Muridae; genus Arvicanthis; species Arvicanthis niloticus. The sequence continues at coordinate 71,484,011 of NC_047669.1, read as the reverse complement.
CTCTACTGGCATGTAGGTGTACTGCAGACAGGGCACTCATTAAAAAAATAAGATTAAACCTTTTCTCTGTGTGTCATATGTTCATGTGTGTGCACATGTGTGTTCTGCTATGCTCACTCATGCGTGCTCATGTGAAGGCCAGAGGTTGATGTTGGATTTTTCTCTATTGGTCTTTGCTTTTTTTGAGACATGGTCTCTCATTCAACGTGGGGTTTGACTGGTTGGCCAGTGAACCTCTGGGGGTTTCTATCAACCCCCTTCCTCCAAGCACTGGTTACAGAAGTACGTCCTGCCCAACTCTATCTATCTAGCGTGCTGGGGATTTGAACTCAGGACCTTATGCTCACATAGCAAGCACTGTTCCTGCTAAGCCATCTCCACAGAATTTGCACCCCTTCCAGTCAGTCCCAGGTTAAATTTCTCCAGATGTGCTATCAGTGTTAAATGGCTCTCCTGCCTCTAACGCTAGATATTGAATGCACCACCTCATGGATGCTAACCATGGCTCCGCCATGCAGCTTGTCCCCTCTCCTAAGCTGGTCCTTGATTTGAACTATCTATCATGCCAGCTCCCAAACATCTTACCAGTTTATATGTGTGTGTCAGTTGGGCTTTTGTGGCACTGAGAAATGCTGGAGAAACCAAATTAAGGAAGGAGGCATTTGTTTCGTTTCTTAAGATGACCTTTCAACCCTGGCTGGCTCCATTGCTCTGGGCCTAAGGCAAAGCAGACCTCATAGTGTGGGGATGTGTGAGTCCATTGGTGTCCGTCTTTTGGACACTTTGCATATTCTATTATTAAAAATCCTTATGGGCCTGGAGAAATGGTTCTAGTAGCTAAAAGCACTTCCTGCTTTCTAGTGGGCTGGACTCTGGTTCCCAGCATTCATAGCAGGTAGCTCGTATCCTGCTCCCGGGGGTCGGTCCAAAGCTTTCTTCTCACATCCTCAGGCAATTGCACGCTCATGGCACACACTCGTGCTCACACATAAATAAAAATAAATCCTTTAAAAACATCTTCCAGAGTGTCTGTTTGGCAGATAAGACGATAGAGGACCAGGCAGTTGATTGTGTGCAGAAGGCCACAGAACCTAGATAGGATAGTCTAGATGCTCATCCTAGGGTGACACCATGTGATGGACACAGGGCTGGGCTGGGCCATCCCTAGGTTTCCATTCTGTCCCTGTCGAGGCCACATCGTCCCTCTTTCCTTCTCGTTGTTTCTTATCCCGTTGGGCAGCCCTGTGTGTCCACGTGACGCCACTCCACTGAGCAGACTTTATTATGGAATAAGGGACTCGTTCTTTTTCTTCCGCTCAGTTAATACAACGTAATAGCTCAGAGTGCTCTGTCAAAGGCATTTTATTTAGGCGAGGCCACTTAAGAGTGGAAGGACTCGCCTGCTGAGAGGTTTTATATATGGGGTGTGTGTGCACTCTCAGGGGCAAATGGATGCTTAAGTGTGTGTGAGGTGAAGGAGAGCAGGCTCCGGAAGTCTGGGGACCACTTGGGTCTATAACCCTCCTTCTGTCTTGCGCCAGCTGTCTGGCTCTGCATTTCCCATTTAGGGAGCCCCTTCAGTGTTCTGACACCTGTTTAAATCTGGCGTTTCCATGACGGGCAGCCTAGTAGGTGGCTGGGATAGCAGCTTTCCCTGGGACGCAGCCGTAGGCAAGCTGTCTCAGTGTGACAGCCTGCCCCTCCTCTAAGCTCTGCTTCTGGAAAATCCATTTTTGGGCCTTTTGTTTCAGCTGGAAAGAGAGCCATGTTTTCAGGAACCTCTCCCCTTTGCTTGCAACTACGAGTTCAGCCTTTGACAGGGCACCAAGTTTCTTAAGACCTGGGACAACGCTCCTGAAAGCATGTGTATATTCATACTTCAGGGGAATCCAGAGCTCTTTGAAAATCGTGTTGTGTAGACCCTTCCATGCAGTCACATGGCGCTAAACTTGCTTGATGACAGTGTTTGACAGCCTCAGACAGGACATGCACTGTGAACAGGGCAGTATTGTCCCCACCGGGCAGGCAGGAGGCTGTAAATCAATATTGACTCATATGTTGCTTAGATTTTTAAGTTACTTACACATTTTAACTTTATTTAATGTATGTGAGTGCCTGCCTGTATGGATGGTTGTATGGCAGATGCATGCCTGGTGCCTGTGGAGGTCAGAGGAGACTGTCAGGTCCCCTGGAACTAGAGTTTGAGTCACCACATGGATGCTGAAAATGAAGCTTACATCCTCTGTAAGAGCAGCAAGTACTATTAATCACAGAGCCGTCCTTCCAGCTCCCAATTTATTGTTAGCATAGAGAACATTAGGTTTCATTATGACATTTTCAAATACAATTTTTTTTTTAATTTTCTCTGTCTGTCTCCCCTCTTTGTGTATCCCCCCCCCCCCACTCTTTCATCTCCACGGCCTCTTTCCCGATTACACGTCAGATATGTCCTGTGCCACCCTCCCCCATCCTCACTCTCCCCTACCCCCCATCTCCATCTCTCTAGATCCTGGTTTGATACCCACTTACATAGATGACATAAACAATAAACTCTAGAGCCCACACACACGAGAGAACATGCATGTGTATTTCTGAGTCTGCACCGCCCCTGTTCCTGCAATACTCCAGATCCGTCCATTTGCCTGCAGACGTTACAATTTCCTGCTTCTTTACTGCTGAGCAAGATTCTATCGTGTGAATGTGGCACATTTTTAATATCTCTTCATCTGTTGATGGGTTGCTAGGATGGTTCTATTTCTTCGATGTAGTGAATTTTATGTTTGCTTTTCTGCCTGATCCCCACAAAAGGATTTCCCTGTGTAGCCCCGGCTGTCCTGGAACTGACTGTGTGGACCAGGCTGGCCTTGAACTCAAAGATCTGCCTGCTTCTGCCTCCCAATCAATGCTGGGGTTAAAGGCGTGAGCTGCTAATGCTTCACTTCGTTTTCTTATTTTCTAAGAAAAATATTGAAGTTAAGTATAGGGGCTGGAGAGGTGGCTCAGCAGTTAAGAGCACTGCCTAGTCTTCCAGGGGTCCTTAGTTCAATTTCCAGCAACCACACGGTGGCTCACAACCATCTGTAATGAGATCTGATGCCCTCTTCTGTGTGTCTGAAGAGAGGGACAGTGTATGCACATACATAAAATTTAAAAAATGAAACTGAGTATGGCACACATCTAGAAAAGTACAATTTTAAGTGTATAGCAGATGGATATTTATGAATGGAACACGCCTGTAGAACCAGCACTTAGATCCGGACACACATCATGGCCTCAGAAACACCCATCAGGATTGTGTCAGGGGCAAGCCCTAAGTCAGATGATGAGGGAACAGTATGCATAGTCATGTGTCACTCACTTGTCAGTAGGCGAGGGATCTTCTGTGAACATTGTAGGGAACTTGGCACAGATTGAGATGGCTGTGATGTTGCCGGGCAACGGAATTGTGTGGGAAATTGTGTGCAGTAGTGTAAGAAATATGTATGTATGAGGCATGTATGTATGAAGTCTGTATGTATGAGGCATGTATGTATGAGGCATATATATGTGAGGCATGTATGTATGAGGCATGTATGTATGAGGCATGCATGTATGAGTTCTATATGTATGAGGTTTGTATGTATGAGGTATGTATGAGGCATGTATGTATAAGGTCTTTATGTATGAGGTCTATGTATATGAGGTATGATGAGGTCTGTATGTATGAGGTCTGTATGTATGATGTTTGTATGTATGAGGTATGTATGAAGTCTGTATGTATGAGGTCTGTATGTATGATGTTTGTATGTATGAGGCATGTATGAGGCATGTATGTATGAGGTCTATATGTATGAGGTATGTATGAGGCATGTATGTATGAGGTCTATATGTATGAGGTATGTATGAGGCATGTATGAGGCATGTATGTATGAGGTCTATGTATATGAGGCATGTATGATGTTTGTATGTATGAGGTCTGTATGTATGATGTTTGTAAGTATGAGGTATGATGAGGCATGTATGTATGAGGTCTGTATGTATGATGTTTGTATGTATGAGGTCTGTATGAGGCATGTATGAGGTCTGTATGTATGATGTTTGTATGTATGAGGCATATATGTATGAGGTCTATATGTATGAGGTATGTATGAGGTATGTATGTATGAAGTCTGTTTGCCTCCCATACTTGGTTGTGTGGCACATGCCATGCCTGCATTTGTTTGTGTTTGGCTTCTTTGACTCTGACTGTGTTAGTGAGATTCACCTACTTGGAATTCTCACCTCTGAAGCCTGTCCTCTTAATTTTGCTTTGTTTGGGGAAATTAAATAGTAGTGGCTGGAGAGATGACTCAGTAATTGAAAGCACTGGCTGTTTTTCAAGAGGCCCCAGGTTTAATTCCCGGTATCCACATGGTGGTTTACAACTGTCTGTAACTCCAGTCTCCAGGGATCCAGCACCTCTTCTGGCCTCTGAGGGCTCCAAGAACACACATGGTGTACAGACACACATGCAAACAAAACACCAATATACATAAATAATTAATGTAGTGAAGTAGCTTATACCTATTTGAGTGTTGTGTCTTGTACTTCTGCTTTCAGAAGATAGGGTCTCCCCTGCATGGGCCACACTGTGCTGTGTGTGTGTTGTGTGTGTGTGTGGTGTGTACCCTGCTCCTTTTCAGGCCCATGATTGTCATCATTTTCTAGGACCCATGAACCCTTGAGTGTCCTTCCAAAAACAAAGCAAACCCCAAAACCTCCCACAGCACCAAATGTCTGAATGTGTTCTTGTTTGAACGCAGGGTCTTTGTAAGTGTGTAGTTAAGAGAAAGCTACTGGAGAATTGTGGGCTCTAAACCCATGTGTGTGTGACTCATTCTCTCTGTCCCTGTCTCTCTCCGTCTCTCTCCCTCTTTCACACATATAGACACAAAACATGTGTGTATATATGATCCTCCCTGCCCACACCCACACACAAACAAGAAAAGACGTGAAGTTGGAGGCCAAAATGGAGTGGTAGTGTTCACAAGTCAAGCCACCCCACATTGGAAGAGGATATTTTGTTGGATTTATTTATTTATTTATTTATTTATTTTTTGCCTAGGGCCTCTAGAAGGAGCACAGCCTTGGTGACATTTTGGACTCCTAGTGTGTCCAGAATGTGAGAGAATGATGTTTCCTTTCCTTTTGTTGTTTTTTATACATTGTTTCACTATGTAGCTGAGGCTGGCCTCAGACTTGGGGTCTTGCAGCCCGAGTCTCCCGAGTGCTAGGATCGCCTGTGTACTAACTAGATGGCACCCAGCAATCGCTATGGGAAACTAATTCACTTTGCTTGTCCCATTTCCTGGACTTGCATGGCAAGTCCTTATGATATGTTGCCCTGACCCACCGGGGTGCCTTCCCTGAAGAGGTCTCATGTATCATTCTGGGTCAGAGTTTGCTGGAGCTTCCAAGCAGTGAGCCCTGTGGTATACAGCCTTTGCTTGGTGCTTTCCATCTCACCTGTCGCTCGGTTAGCTCCAAAGGGGCAGATTCCAGAACATGGCTGTGTCATGTGGTCTCATGTGCAGGCACAGTCATGTGCAAAGATGGAGGGCAGCGGTTGGAGAGAGAGAGAGTGAACTCAGGCCTGTGACCAGGCTCCTGAGTCTGCTGTTGTGTCTTCTGCAGCAAGCATCCATTTATCCAAGTCTTGCATGACACACTTTCAGTTACCTGTAGTTGGCTTGGGTCTGAGGCTAACAGTCTTGGTTCTTTGTGAAGAAAAGCAGGGACTACAGTCATGTGTTTCTCGTCATTGTCACGTATTGTATTTGCTATATTTTATTATTACTGCTAGTCTCTTACTGTGCCTAACTTAGACACCCGTTGATATGTATAAGAAAAAACAACCTGTGTAGAGCTGTATGCTACGTGAAGGCTCGGGGATCTCCTGATGGTCTTGGGTAAGGAATGAACTTGAATCATTAGTGACCTTGCCCAGGGCTCCACTTTCCTCATCCATCCAGTGGGGATGAGCAGCTGTCCCTAAAGCCTGCTGTGAGACTAAGTGAAGTCATTCCTATGGATGTCCCATCAGGCATGGTGTATGGTGGGGACCCAGGAGGCTATCAGTTCCTGTCTCTAGCCCCTTCTTACACATAGTAAGACTCAGCGTAGACCTGCCATTTGGGACCTACTCTAATACAGTGAACCACCCTGGAGCGATAAGAAGGAGAAAACTGGACAGAGGGATGGTGCAGGGCTTCCCCAAAGCACCTAGTAGGCTGTTGAGACCTTTGCAGTGTTTCTAGTGGGGCCATCTCCCATGCAGCACTGTGTTTCCTATGTGACATGTGAAGAGCAACCTGCCAGATGTGATTTGGCTTTAAGATGGTGGGAAGGTTCACCACTGTTAACCTATTGTTAACTCAGTGGGATTCAGTGCCATGTGGACACATCTCTGGTTATGGGAAGACCCACCCTAAATGTGGGGATTCTCTCATGGGCTTAAGTTTCTGGACTAAAGAAAATGGAGAGAGGGCTGGAGAGATGGCTCAGTGGATAAGAGTACTGACTGCTCTTCTGGAGGTCCTGAGTTCAAATCCCAGCAACCATATGGTGGCTCACAACCATCTGAAATGAGATTTGATGCCCTCTTATGGGGTGTCTGAAGACAGCTTCAGTGTACTTACATATAATACATTAAAAAAATAAAAAAAAAAATAAAAAAAAAAATAAAAACCTTTTGGCCAGAGCAAGTGGAGGCTGGACCAAGTGGGGCCGGAGTGAGAGGGAGAAGGGAAGGGGAAAAAAAAAAAAGAAAAGAAAAGAAAAGAAAGAAAAGAAAACAGAGAGAGAGCAAGCATGCAGCCTGCTTCCTGATTGAATGCAGTGTGACCAGACACCTCATGCTACTGCTGCCACGCCTTCCCTGCCAGAGAGTACTGAGCCCTCAAACTCAGCTTTCCTTAAGTGTGTTTGTCAGGCACTTGGTCAGAACAACCAGAAAACCACTGATACAGACGACACAAGAGGAAATCTCCTAGATGCTCAACAGTTACCCCTGGAGCAATCTGGACTTAACATGGGCTGTAGGCTTGACCAGGTGGGAATAAATTAGGTTGCAGAAGTGCCTGCTGTGGCCGAACAGCTGGCGGAGACATCCGACTGCTTGACACGAGCTAGAAGGGGCTTGTTGTCTTGGTGTCTGTTCACCAGGAGGCTCCTCGGGTTGGTTGTTGGCTTGTGCCATGGTTTGTGGCTCCGTGGTGTTCGTTGGCATTCTTTGTGCTCTCTGTTTTAGAACCCAGTGCTTTTCGTTCTTTCTGAAAGAAACCACACTCTCCTTATGGGAGACAAGACAGCTTTCAAGTGAAGAAAGGGGCATTTTGGGGTTAGAGCTGCTGACCATGCCACCAAGATGCTTAATTTCTCAGCCTCAGTTTCTTTGTCTGTAAAATGGCTGCATATAGTTCATAGGAAAGCCGTTTATCTCTGAGTCCCTGGGAGATGGTACCAGATGTGGTTGCCCCTTGAGACAATGTTGGCAGCAGTTCCTACCTAGCACATAGGGTTTGGTTTTTGCCTTTTTTTTTGGACACAGGGTCTTGTTGTGTAGCCTGGGTTGTAATCAAACTCAGCATGGGTTTATAATGGCTCTGATCTGTCGCTACCCACGTCCAACCAGCGGAATAAGGCAACGGCAACCGTGTTCTTCAAGCGGTTTATTCAGCTATCCCTGAACATCGAGATTCTTCTCTCTCCCCTTCTCTTCCTCGTGCATCCTCTTAAAACCTTTTCCTTGTTCCAATCAGCGATTGCCACGATGTCACTACTAATTGGCCACAGGTAAGGTGATCGGGTAACCACACCTCTCAGCGCATATATGGAGTTGTCTTTTCTCTCAAGCAATGCCTATGCCAAGCGCCACCTTGTAATGGCGAGAGCGGAGCCGCTTCCCACACTGATCATCAAGGACTGAAGCAGAGGTGGACTGGTGAATGATGGCTAACAACAGGAGACGTCCCCAGACCGGCCAGAGCAGGGTGGAATCCCCTCTCAGTGAGCAGCATTTTGCATGGCAATACCCAGGTGGCCTTGAGAGGAAGGGACAGGAGTTGGCAATGTCCCCAGGAGTCAGAGGGAAGGTGACACTAAATTTTGGGCTCTTAAGTTTCCAGACACCTGTCAGTGTGGCCATGTTGCGGTGACTTTGGCTTAGCGTTTGAGGAGGATCTATTTTAGGGAGGAGAAGCATGACCTGATTTATGTCCTTTATTTTTCCTCCTGGGCCTGAACTGGGCAAGTAGCCCTGACCCACAAGGTCTTAAATTCCCCGAAAGGTAATTCTGAAGATGAAGCTGTGTATCAGAGATAGGGGGAGCATGTGCTCACCGCCTCTGTCTCCGTCCTCTGTGGGTGTGGATAAGCCTCCCCGCCTCAGAACAGAACCGTACCCAGAGAGCTTTAAGCTGACCGCAGTCACGCTGGGTGTTGACCTCAGATTGTTCCTTCTGCTTGCGAGGATGGGGCGGAGGCCCTGTGCTGTGCCATCTCTCTGCTTCCCGCCCTCACTGGACCTGAGCATCTGTTTGAAAGGTTACTGATGGATTTCAAGTCTGTGATCTGCACTCTTCCTGTTCCCTAAGGGTATGCTGAATAAAGCTGAGTGGATATTTTCAGCAGAGGTGATCCGCTTGGCGAGATCCCGAGGCTCGCGGTTCCTTGAGACCCTGTGCTTGTTTGACCCCTCCCCCTATCCTTGGGCTTCCCCCATATGTATTTCTCTTTCTGACCTGACTGATGCTGAGGTCTCCCTTACGTCCTTGTGTGGTTGGTTGGGCAACTCTGAACATCTTTTCTCATCTTCGGTACATCCATCCTGTGATGTTCATCTGGACAGCAGCCTGTCTGTCCATTGGGCTCGGCAGACGTGCTACTCTCTCTGATTCTGCTATTCAGGAGAATTTTCTTTGGGCAAAAAATTTACCACCCACCATGGGCTGGGTCCTCCCCCATCAATTACTAATGAAGAAAATGCCCTACAGCTGGGTCTCACGGAGGCATTTGATCAGTTGAGGTTTCCTCCTTTCAGATAACTCTGATAACTTGGAATGTCTGCGTAGATGTTTGCAGTTCAGCTTTTCTAATCCTCAAAAGTGAGATCTCTGAAATCCATGCTCACAAAGTTTTAGAGATTTATATCCATCCAAATATATATAGATATATTTCCAACTAAAATATAATTACATTATTTTCACCTTCTTCCTGTCAGTAAGGTACTTTTAACATTTTTTTTTTTTTTGATAAGGTACTTTTAAAAAAGATTTAGTTTTATTTTGAATTAAGTGTGTGCAGGTGTGTCTATGTGGGGTATGTGTATGTGACCGCAGTTACCCGTGGAGGCCATTAGAGGGTATCAGATTCCCTGGAGTTAATGGAAGTTGTGAGCTGTGAGTTCTGGGAACTGAACCAGAGTTCTCTGCAAGAACATTAAGTGCTCGTAACTGCTAAGACATCTCTCCAGCCATGTGGAATATTTCCAATGTTAGATTTTCAGAATAGGGTTGCTTGGTCTTCCTCACCGAACATGGGAAGGGGTAAATGACTCACGTGTCGCTTACATTCTGGATGTTTCCTCTGCTGGGCCAGCTAAACACGCATCCACGATAAAGGGGCCACTAACATGTGGTCGCCCAGTTGTCGCAGAGCGCTAGCCTTCCTGCTTTGTATATTGGTGGATTGTATCTGGTCGGTCCTGATTGTCTGTTTCCCGCTTCCCCCAAACTCTCAGAATTAAAGTCGTCCCTGCTGCAAAGACTTGTTACCACCGAGCAAGAAAACAGACTGTTGAGTCTGGGCCATACTGGATCCTGAATTCAACATTAATTAATTAATTAATTAATTAATTGGTTTGAGGGATTATGATGGCTGCAGGGTAGTCTGAGACTGCATGGTTAATCTCCTCTTTATCAATGAACAAGCTGATGACACAGAAAGACATCGGGGTAAGACCATCAGGGGTGGATGTCAGCCGGAGCCCAGGAGCACCTAGTAGTGTGCTCAGGATGGCCATGTCCTGTGCTGCTGTTCTGAGGTGATAGGTCCTCCCCAGTGGTCCAGATGCCTTACTCTTCGCTGACAACGGCTGCAGCTTATGTAAGGGTGTCCAGTCTCTCAGCCCTCTCTGTGAGCGCACACTTGGAGTTCTTCCTGTGACAGTGCCAAACTAGTCAGCTGTTCACTTCATTAGACGATTTCTACTGAGAATCGCACGCAGCCAAGGTTCAGGCTGTTCTTTGTCTTGTTGCTGCAGCTCTGCTCCTTGATGCCATTTGTAAGGAGAAAGATAAATACAACTTACCTATTAGGTTGGATCGATCTGTCTTGTTTTGTGAAGGAGTTGAAGCATGGTGTTGGAGCTGGGGATAGGGGCTCCTGTGTGTGGTCCCAGCACTTGGGGCGCTAGAGCAGGAGGTTGGTCACCAGTTCAAGGCCTGTGTGGGCCACAGAGTGCAATTCTATTTCAAAAACTGAACAAAATGATGCCTAGCGTGATGGCTCGGCAAGTAAAGGCAAGGAAAGCCCCTGCTGTCAAGCTGGTAGCAGAGTTTGAGTCCTGAGAGCTGTATGGTAGAAAGACAGAAGCAACTCCTGCAAGCTGTTCTGACTTCCACACAGTTGCTGGAGACTGTGTACGCCCACCCAGGTACACATGCATGCAAACATACAGACAAAGGAGTACACAGATGTAATGGGGAAAACATTTAGAAACCGAAAAAAAAAAAAAAAACCAACCCCCCCAACCAAAAACACTACCTAGACTCACAACCAATCAGTCAACCCCGTTTCCCAACAAAGCAAAGCACAACACAGTGCAGCAGAACACAGCAGTGTTGGGGACAGTGACAATGGTATCTAAGGCTTTTTGTGATAAGTGTCCCTTCAGAACGTGCCGGGAGCTGAATGAAGCTGACTGTTTCTTCTAAACTTAAATCAATTTAGATGTGGTGGCAAAGGCGTGCGATTCCAGCACTCAGGAGGTGTGAGTGGCAGAGTCAGAAAGTAAGAGTCTTCCTCTACACATTGAGTTCAAACAAACAAACAAACAAACCAAAGGAGAGGAAGCACACCAAAACAAAACCCAAACCCTTGCCTACCCCCACCCTCAAAAGAAAAAAACAAACCAAACCAAAGACAAATGAAAGACTTTGTAGTTGTGACTAAAAACTTGTCACAATGAGACCGAGATTCTGGGAGGGGTTACCAGAATGGGAAAGAAATACTCTTGATTTGTTAGTTACATTGGTGAAGTTAACAGAGTCTGGTCATCACTATGTTCAGTGTTGTATGTGATGGTTCTCAGTGAGCTCATTGGCCCAGAACTATTTGTCAAAAAAATTTGGGGGGGGGCGAGGGTGGGGTGGGGTGGGGAGGGAAGCCTTTCCAGGGCTGTTTCGGATTTGAGGCGTCTGATGCCCAGGCTCCATCTAGGCAAGGTCTCCTGCACAGCAGACAAGCTGATGATTTCATGGTGGGACACAGTGGTAATTTCTTCACAGTTAGACCCACTACTGACCTTGATGCCTTAGAGAGGCCCAGTGTGCGTGTCTGTTCTACTCTCTCGTTTATGTTATGAAAACCAGAACTCAGAGAAGCTGAGTGACTCAAGCGTAATAGCTTAGGTTTTCATGGTCTCTAGGATGCGATTATTAGGAATAACATTATTGTTAGGAAAAACTAGAGAAAACTTACTGAATTTAAATGACATTAGTTGGTACTATGTCAGCCCTTCAACATGTTCCAGCTACCTGATCATAAAGCGGACAGCAAACTTCACTAACAACTTGAGGACAAAGCAGCCGGAGAGATGGCGAGGTTGTTAAGAGCAATTACTGCTGTTGCAGAGGATCGGGGTTTGGTTCCCAGGACCCACATCAGGCAGGTGACTGCCGTCTGTAACTCCTGCTCCAGATGATCCTCAGGCCTCTGCAGGCACCTGAACCAGTATGCATATACCATAGACAGAGAGACACACAGACATACACCTACACAATTGAAAGAAGAATTTTAGCATGAAGCTTTCATGCTAACGAAGGCTGCAGAGGGCTGGAGAGATGGCTCAGTGGTTAAGAGCACTGACTGATCTTCCAGAGGTCCCGAGTTCAACTCCCAGCAACCACATGGAGGCTCACAACCATCTACAATAGGATCCGATGCCCTCTTCTGGTGTGTCTGAAGACAGCTACAGTGTGCACACACACATAAAGTAAATAAATATTTTTTTTTTTTTTTTTAAAAGGTGGCAGAATTGAGGCAGTTGAGCAGACTTTGGACTGGGCTTGTGGCTCAGTTGATAGAGTGGTTGTGGGCACTTAGACATTCAGTTTTCAGCACTGGGTAACCTGGGTGTGCTGGCACAGACCTGTAATGCCGGGAGATGTAGGTATCAGGTTCTGGAATTTCACGATGTCCTTGACGACATGTGTTCTACACCAGCCTTGACTGTGTGAATTCCCATCTACTAAGACACAAGAAGAAAAGAAACCTAGGGCTAGGTGTAGCTCAGTATATCATAGAGGCGGGGGAGATAAGAACTTCTACCTTGTTTAAAGAAGGCTTAGGTTCTGTGCGCAGGAAGCAGTTGGTGTAACAGTGAATCGTGGATGCTGACAGCATGCGGTGTTGTTTAGTGCACCTGCTCTGGGCAGGCTGTGTTCTGGCATGCTCGCTGTGCCTAAACCCCGACACATTTAAGGCCCAGGCCTGTTTCAGGATTTATGGTTAGCTTATGAGGCAGGTGTTTTTGCCATTCAGAGAAGGTGGCATAAACCCAGAGAGATTTTAATTGGTCCAGTGCTGGGAATTGGAGAATAAAGCCAGTCCTGAATTCAGCTTCTGAGTTCAAGGCCTGTGGCCACCACTTATGTTACATAATGCTTCTTTATGCTTATAAGCAATATACATTTCCTGTAGGATGGCTGTGAAGTGCCTTTTGGCAGCCTCTGTTGCTTCAGCTGTCTGGAAGGAATGGCTTTCATAAACATGGAATGGGTATTGGATTTTCACCTCGTGATAGTTCATATTACAGAAGTGGGAAAGTCATTACTACAGAGTCCCAGAAAGCCTGACGCCCGTGGACACTAAATGAGCTGGCTGGCCTCGGGGCAGGCATCAGTTCCCTTTTGGTTCCTAATAACACATGTGCTTAAAAGAGAAATTTCATGAATGGGAATTTAAGCCAAGTGGTTTTCTTTCTCTCTTTATGGTGCTCGTGATCAAATCCAGGGCCTGTACCTCTAGGTAGGCTCGGAACTATGTCCCCAGCCCTTGGGAATGGAAATTCAGAATTAGAAAAGGAAGGGAAAAAAAAAAAGCCTCACCCATAACCCCATGATTCTATGTCCCCCTTCCTCCTGTGTGTGTGTGTTGATGAGAACTGAACCCAGAGTCCTGTCTTAGCTAAGTGCTCTACCTCTGAGCTACCCCAGCCACAGCATTGTTTAATTACCTGTTGCTTTATCTATTTTACATTTTTTTTTATTGTGATTGAGCATGTTTGAGATCCAGTGTTTCATTGTAACCACTTTTGATGACTGGTTCCCTGCCACTCAGTCCATCTACAAAGTAGCCATCGCCACCCTCCTTCTCTAGAAAGTTTGCTCTTTCCAAACCGAGGCTCGACCGCCATTCAACATTAACTCTCCAGGCATCTCCCCTGCACTCAGGAGAGCCCCCGGAAACCATCTCTGTCTCTGTCTCAGGTTTGCGTGCACAGGTCTCACATACGACACTTGGCCCTTGCTCCTGGCTCGTTTTACTTGGCAACAGTATCTCCGGTTTCATCCGGCGCTGTGAGAGTTCCCTTCCATCCTGAGGTTGAGCAGCCTTCCATTCCATGGCTCCTGGTTATCTCTAAATGGACACATGGTTGCTTCCATCCTTTTAAAGAAAGGTTTTTTATTTTGATTATCTGTGTGAGAGTTTGTGTACACAAATGTGCAGGTGCCTTCAGAGGCCAGAAGAGAACAGTGGATTTCCTGGAGCTGGCGTTACAGGTGTTTGTTAGCTTTCCAGTATGGGTGCTGGGAACCAGATCCATGTCTTCTGCAAGAGCAATCATGGCTCTTAATGTCTGAGGCATCTCTTCTTCAGCCACCCTTTTATCTGTTGACTTCTGTGAATAATGCTTCCGTCGTTCAGGTGCACAAGTATCCATTCAAGTCTTTCAGGTCTTAACCCAGATGTGGGATTGATGGATCTCAGTGGGTTCTATATTGCATTTCCTGATACACCATGTGCTGTTTCCATGGGCTTTGCCACAAGGGCTCCCATTTCTCCACAGCCTTGTCACGCATGCCCCCACCCCCACCCCATGACGATGATGATGACGACAACCATCTGAGTGGTTGTGCAGTGATATCACATCGTGACTTGATTTTGCATGTCCCTTGTGATCAGGGATCACAAGTTGAGTATCAAGTCTTTTGTGTCCTTCTGGTAGCTGTCACTGCATCCTTTCCTGAGTAGAATCATGGTCTCCACACTAGTATGTTCAACAGATGTTTCTTAATTGCCACCAATCGTTATTAATTGGGTTGGTGTTATAGCGAAGCGTGGAGGCGGAGGTGTATTTCAGACTTGAATGGTGAGCGATGCCTTCATTGAGAATTTCTACTACCTATAATCCTCCATGTCTGGTTTCTAGCAGCAGCTTGTCAGGAGCACTTCAGGGACAGGCACATAATGCATACTCCTGGATTTTCTAAGCAGCAGTTCTGGGGTCACAGTGAAATGAGAGACGTCTTAGGGAAGGTGGGCTGCAGCTTTTCTTTACATAGCTCCTTTGCTTGGTGCAGTGGTCAAGGACCTTGAAGCAGTTTAGACGAGGCTTAGCTTGTTTTAGGAGACGTGGTGGAGAGGGCATGGTGGCAGGCAGCTCTGTGGCAGGAAGAGCTGGTGTGCTTGCTCACACCTCAGCAAATTAGGGGCAGAGATGTGACTTGGAGCCACTAAATAAACCTCAAAGCCTGGTTCTTTAGTGACTAACATACTCCAGCCAGAACACACCATGTCATGGTTCACAACCACCAAAGACAGTGCCACAAGGTGGAGACTGTGTCTGATCGCATGGACCTGAGATGTCTCAGCATCGATGCAGAGAGGACAGGGCAGAGGACCGCCATGGGTGACAGCACTGCTGTCAGTGAATAGGTTGAGAGCTTGCTCTGCTCGCTGAATGTTAGAGCAGCATACTTGGCAACACCTCATCTGCCTCCTGAGAGTCATGGTGTGCTGGGCTTACCTTGTGTCTTTTCTTGAAATCGATGCATTTATTTATTTAATCAAAAGGATGTTACTGGGACAGTTGTTTTCAAGATTATTCCTGAAGGCCAACAAGCCACATGTCGGTTCATTGGAGCCAGTAAGGCATTTTTAGAAGGTGATGTGATGTGGTCCATACCTGGTTCTGTCCCATGCCTGTGGCTTTGAGCTTTTGCTCTACCCAGGAGTCTGCCGGCCCTCTTTGTTCTGGCGATAATACTGGCTCGTGTAGATTGCTTTTGAGAAAAATAAAGGGAGTGATTAATGAGGGTATTAGTTTCCTAAGCCACAATTTGGTGGTCAAAAACAATACTAACATTCTTTTCTAGGTCTGAGGCCAGATGTCCAATATGGATGTTCCAGTCAAGGTGCTGGCAAAAGATCGTGGGCTCTCCCAAGGTTTTAGGTAGGGATCCAGTCTTTGCTTCTCCCTGCTGCCTGTTGTTGTAAGAGGCAAACTCTTTCCTTTTTGCATCTCAGAGTTTATGGAGACTATCAAGAAAGACAGATTGACAGGAGGCAGCCAGGTTGGTTTCATTTGCTAATCTTTCCTCATAAGCTCTTGTGAGGAAAAGGAAGACTTGGAGAGGCAGTGGAAGGTTGAAGGCTGGGGTGTGTTCTGTCTGTCTGCTTCAGTGCTGACACACAGCTGGGCGGCATCCTGCAACTGGAAATGGATGCATCCTGAGAAGTGCATCGCGTCTGTGGTCTCTGAGCACAGCATTGTGCCACATGGGGCCCAGCAGAAGGCTTGGCTGAGTGGGAGCCTCGTACCTATTGCCTGATAGTGATGTGTCCTATGCTTCTGTCTGTTTTATCTTCACTGGGTCATGTTGTGTAGGTACTAATATAGTGCACTGTTCTTTTTTAAAAAATGTATTTATTTTGTGTGTGTGTGTGTGTTTGTGTTTGTGTGTCAGAAGACAACATGCAGGAGTTGGTACTTTCTTTCCAATGTGTGGGGTCCCAGGGATTGAACTCAGGGTGTCAGTGTTAGCCGCAAGCACCTTTATCAGCTTAGCCATCTCACCAGCCAGTGCGATGAGTTTTGCAAAGCTAAGATTTGAGATTAGTGGCTCTAATGAGGCAAGAAGTTAATCTTACTGATGGAGTTACTTTTGTTGGGCAACCCTTGGGAGTGGTTCGGGCCCACTGCCTCCATTGAGCTGGCAGACACACCAACTAGTGTCACTCCCAGCACACAGCTGGTGGTTTGGAATGTCTTCAAATAATGGCCATGAGTGTGAGCCTTGGTCAAGTGAAATTCTCCACAGAAATTATGGTCTCATTCTGCAGATTTTTTTTTTTTTTTTGTCTGGGGTGCGCTGAAGGTGGAGGGCTGGTAGCTGGCATAATTGCTAATTTCACATGGCTCTTTCCAGTTCTGGAGCAGACTCCTTGGTTGAATCCCACAAGTGCATGTTTGTGGGGTACTTGGTGTGTCAGGGCCTTTGTCTGGAAAGGGCCTAGGTAGGCAGTAAGTATTCAGTATAACTGCTGAATTGTAACCAGAATTGTCCATCTCGAGGACAAAGTCAGTGAATGGAAATAGGGTTATTCAAAAGCCAGACCCGAAGAAGATTCCATCTCAAAATCTATTCAGGAGTTTTCAGGATGCAAAGAGGTATTCTTTGTTTAAAGAATATCTTATTTATTTTTAGTCATTTTGTGTGGTGTGTGTGTCTGCCTGCTTGCTGTGCATGCGTGTGCCAAGGCATGTGTGTGGGTCAGAGGACAGATTACAGGAGTCCCTGGGATCCAACTCACGCTCTAACTTAGGGTTGGTGGCAAGCGCCTCTATTCACTGAGCGATGTCGCCAGCCTGAGAAGTCTTAGAGAAAGAGGGAGCTACATTGAGACAGCAGAGTGAAGTCCACATGCTGGGTGACATCATCCTCACCTGGACCTGGGCCTCTGGTCCTCATAATGGACTTCTATCTCTTGTAATTTTAACTAGAACCTAAGGAAGGACTTCTTCTCTTCCACAGATAATTAAGAAAGGTGTAAGGCAGAAGGGAGAGGGAGCAGGGGTCGTTTTTAAATGAACTCGAGGTCTATGGTGGGGATCAATTAAGAGCACTCTCAGGACCCCTTTGGGGTAGCTTGGTAAAGCACAGATTGCTGAGTTGCTACCAGTCTGTCATTGAGTAGGTTTCAGGTGCACTGTGACAGCTTCCGTGTTGATTCTGAGATCCAGGAACCGTGTTCTGAGTGGTCCTGTGCATTGGGATCATGGTTGAGAGGGTAACTCATCCTAGAGCTTTCAGAGGGGCTCAGCCGGGCTCAGGGTATGCATGGGATTCTTCTAACTAGGCGGACAAAGTGTGGGCACTCCAGGCAAACTCCGGAAGGCTGGTTGGCAGGGCTCATTTTTGAGATCTGACCCCTGGCTAGATTGTGAAGAAAAGAGTCAGTCTTCTGACATTGTGACACTGTCATCTACCAAGTTCACACTGGAAATGATGTTGTCAAGGCTGGTAAGATGGCTCCGTGAGTAAGGTACATCAAGTCTGACAACCATCCCCAAGACCTCATGATGGAAGGAAAGATATGACCCCTAAGGGCCTGTGAAAACAAACAAACAAAAAATGTTCAGTGGAGTTTCATGCACAGAAACACACACACATGTACACACACTCATGTTTTAAATAAGTGCATGACCCTGTGTTGGACCACATTCATAACTGTTTCGAGCTGCACACAGGGTGAGAATTGTCCATCCCTGTAGGGTAGAGCCTTCTTGTGTGTCTGAAAGTACAGACATTTCTCTGCAAGCTAATAGTGTCCTTTATACCAATCTTGGAAACAGACCCTTGACTTCCTGAAGCTTTTGTATCAGAGCCTTTAAGATGGGTTTGGAAGCTGCTTGTGTGTCAGAACCAACCAGAATCAGAAGGAAGGAACGAAGTGGCTCTCTTATCTCACTCTGACACCCAGCTTGTAACAGCAGCTTGTCTGGACCATAGTGGACCTTTCCAATGCTTCTAGCCACACGTGGGTTCCAGGAAGCTTGCTTCTTGCACAAATCAGTATAGCTGTACCTATCCCATAGATTCTCCATGGACAGCCAGGTTCCAGTCTCCCAGCCTCTGCCCATCAAAAGCCCATCCCTTGGGAGGAAGAAGCAGGTGGATCTCTGTGAGTTAGGGGCTAGCCTGGTCTACAGAACAAGTTTCAGGCTAGCAAGAGCTAGGCGGTGAGATCCTATCTCAGAGAAAGAAAAGGTCATATGAAAAGAACTTGTTATTTTGCTCAGTTGCGTTCTTGTCCTGAGGACTTGGTTGTTCGCCTCTGGAAGCCTAGAATTCACAGACTCTGGTTGAACCAGTTTGACTGTGTGATTACCTGCTCAGCTGAAAGCAGCTTTGACTTTGTAAGTCCGGGATTACATTCCCTTTGGGTGCAAATGTCTTTGACTGCAAAGTCTAGAGCCTGGTCTCAGGGTCCAGCTGTAGGTCCTGAAGGTGAGGGAGGGGGGAGAGGAGTGTGGAATCAGAGCATGGTTTGAAACAGGGGTTTCCTGCCCCTCCCACATGGTCTTCTATTGAGCCTCTGTGTTTGTAAGTACCATGGATGGATAGTAATGGGAACTACCGAGAGACAGGCGTCCTGCATAGGAGATTCCTATAGAATCAATGTAGGTTTGTGTCCTGCATAGGAGATTCCTATAGAATCAATGTAGGTTTGTGTCCTGCATAGGAGATTCCTATAGAATAAATGTAGGTTTGTGTCCTGCATAGGAGATTCCTATAGAATCAATGTAGGTTTGTGTCCTGCATAGGAGATTCCTATAGAATAAGTGTAGCTTTGTGCTCTCCACAAAACCATCTGGATTTCTACAGGCCTAATTTCTTTAAAAATATTATTTGTTTATGATCATATCTGTTATGTTTATTTACATATTACTTATTTTTCAGGTTTTTTTTAAAGTTAGAGTGCAAAATACTGGGTTTATTGGGGATTTATATACATAGGCTGTCATAGTCTGTTCTTAGTCGGCTGTTTCCCAGTGCCCGCCCCTCACCTCCTCTTCTCGTTGGTCCTCCTCACTCTAGACAATCCCCGCTTCTACTTTAATGTCTGTCACATGGTTTTCATGTCTGCTCCCCCTTCCCCACCCTCTTCCTTTTCTTCTCCTGCCTTAAGATTTCTTCCTTCCCACCCCTCAGTCACGGTTGCCTTTCTACAATCAGAAGTCTCTCTCCACCGCTCCCTCCCTTCTCCCCTCCCTCCCAGATCTAGTGTCTGCACCTGAGAGATGTGAACTAGAATTCCCAGAAAGCGGCCGTGACTACCAAGGCTGGTTGACAGATTAGAACTTCAGTGATGCGAGGAGGTTGGAATGTTGCAAGTCTAGACCCCGATTGTGCTGGGAAAGCTTTAGTTTGTGCAATGGCTACTTCTTGTCCTTCTCTGTGAGTGACCTAACAAAGATAAATTCCAAAGGTAATCCTTGGGAATGTGGGCCCTTAGTTTTCACCAATTTAAGGGCTAAGGATGCTGTGTGACGACACCCAAGGCTTGTAGTGGAGTTGACCCACCTCCACACTGTATTGCACTTAAACGTTCTACACGCCAATTAATTTGAAAAGTGTTGTTTGTCATTTTATAACTTTTTTGTTCCATTATTATAAAAACTCCATCAGAACATGTTATCTGGGAAAACCTAAGATCTGTGTCCTGTGCCATAGACACTTGTATTTGGCTTCAGAGTAAAACTATCTTTCTCTTTAAGAAAGGTTTTATGCAATTTTGAATGTGTGTGTGTATGTGTGTGTGTGTGTGTGTGTGTATGATCTTGTGAGTGCAGAAGCCAGAAGCATTGCATCCCCTGGAGTTGGTGTTTAAAGCTGTCTGAGCCACCTCACATAGGTGCTGTTGGGACTTGAACTCACGTCCTCTGAAAGAGCATTATCGCTCCTAACCTGGGATCCGTCTTTCCAGTCCCTACTCTGTTTCTTTGCTCCATCGAGATCTAAGGTCTATCTCGTTAGTCAATGGCGAAGACTTATTTGTCTTCCTAGGCCCGGCATATTTCACAGAACATGATGACTTCAGTTACATCCACTTTTCTACAGACATCATGATTTTTCTTTGAGGCTGACCGATATATATATATATATATATATATATATATATATATATATACCATGTTTTCTTTTTGGTGGACTTTTTGCTGCTTCTATTTTTGTTTCAGCTACTGTGAGCACAGCGGTGACAAACATGGATGTCACGTTTCTCTCTGCAGTGTTGATCGACGGTATCAACCGTGTTGCTGAACAAGGGCGTCTCACTAGCTGGTGAGCTGGAGTGTTTCCTCCTGGGCGCCGTATTTGGTAATGACGTGTTTACGGTTCAGCTTGCTAGCATTGACACTCAAGAGCAAGTCTGTGTGAGTTCAAGGCCAGTCTGGTGTACACAGTGGACATAAGACAGACATAGGACAGCCAGAGTGATACAGTGAGACCCTATCTAGAAAAAGACAATCTGTCTACTGTGGATGTAGGTATTAGGGAGAGAGACATGTTTTGAGACCCGAGTCTCAGGAGGCTGTAGTACTTGAGGGTCAGTTGCTTGGATTTGAACTCCAGCTCTTGGCTTTGGACGTAGCTTGAGTCTTGGTTTCCTCACCTGTAAACCTGGCATAATATAGAAAGTTTATTTTACAGAATTACTTTGAAAATTACTACCTACTGAGTGCTGAAAAAATAGCCTCAGATGCATAGAATATGTATATGTATGGCATATACATATATGTGCATATGTGTATGTGTACATATATATGTGTGTGTGAGTGAAATCACACGTGTAAATCATATTAAACAAATTAAATCACTTGTATTAAAAGTTAAGAAGGATGTTTGAACGGGTCAGTGCAAACCTTCCTGTGTGAGCCATCTGGAGATGCTGTCTGCTCATTGTCTGTTCATTGAGACCAGCGAGATGTGTAGCCCGAGCTGGCATTGAACTTGCACATTACAGAGGACTGGCTTCAACTTCTGATCCTTCTACCTCAGTCTACCAAGTGTTGGGACCCATTATGGGCCGCCATGCCCTGGGCCTGGGCCTCCACACTCTGCTCCATTGTCCCCTTTTCTTTATTTTAAGCCTCTAGTCTTAGGTGGCTTATTCTAGAACATTTCAGCTTCTCCTGTTGTGGTTGAGACTGATTGTGAACTTGATAGGTCTAGAATCACCTAGGACACAGCCTGTGAGGAAGGTTCCAGACTGTGATAACTGAGGTGGGAGAGTTGTTGTAACAAAGGGGAAGAGGGGAACAGTAGACACTTGCAACCCCTAAGAGTAAACTCGTCACATTTCTAGAGAAGACTGCCTTTGGGAAGGCGATTCTGGGCACTTTCTCCAGAATTTAATTGGAATTAAATATTTTAGAAACTGAAAGGCAGTTTCTAAAAGGTCTCACAAGAAGGCAGTTTCTACAGCTCTCCGCTGTGAGTCACAAAGTGTTTGTTGTTTTATTTAGTGTTGTTGAGATGGTATTAGAAAGCTAATTAAATTATTAAAAACCCAAGACTTCATATACAGTCTAAGATCCTAGTCTAGGGGATGGTGTCGCCCACTGTTGGGTGTGTCTTCCCACTTCAGTGAACCCAATCAAGACAATCACCTCCCTCCTCCCTGAGCCCCCCCCATTCCTCCCGCCTCCCCAAGGCATCCCAGAGCCTTGTCTCTCTAGGGTTCTCCATCTCATCAAGTGAACACAACTGGAGTTAACTATCACACTGTGCAGATGGGAGGGCCTGGATTAGAATTCTCAGCATACACACACACACACACACACACACACACACAGAGAGAGAGGGGGGGGGGATGTAAGTCTGGTTGCAGTTACTTGTATTTCCTACACTTCCCAGGTAGAGGCAGGAGGATCAGGAGTTTAAGGCTAGCCTGGGTTACATAATGAGACTTTGTATCAAACAAAACAAAGCTGAGCAAAACAGACCTCTGCAACAGTAACAACAAAACCAAACCCAACTCAACCCCAGGCAGTCAGCCACTCGCCCAAACAACCACCAAGACTGGAATGGCGGCAAGAAGATTCTATCTGGTAAACCTTATAAAGCCAAAGTCTTCTAAAGTGTTTTCTCATTTTCTACCCCACCATGGAGGCAAGCCTCTGTGGTGTGTGGCTGCCACTGGACCGTGCAAATTGCCCTTGTACTGCTGACTAGGGACTGAGGCTATACCACACACACACACACACACACACACACACACACACACACAGCCCTCCCATGTACTGCTGACTAGGGTTAGAGGCTAGACCCCCCCCCCACACACACACACACTGTCCTCCCGTGTACTACTGACTAGGGTCAGAGGCTCTTTTGCATGTTTCTACCTGCTGGTTCCAGCTGCCTCTTTTAAATGGATTCTCAAATTAGATTTTCTTAAAACTATTTCCCTTACCCTAGCAACCAGGATGAAGCTCTTTTTTTTTTTTTTTAAATAATTTAAGAATATTTCCTTTGTATTATTAAATCTCTTTTTCTGCCCTTTTCTTCTTGGAACTTTGGAGAAGTTTAGAACCCAGGACTTGGGGGGATGTGTCCTTGTGATGAAGACTCGAATGCCTTGGTGACTGATAAAAACTCGTTTTAGCCTGAAGTCCATGCCAGCCGTTCAGTACTTCATAATGTCCCCTTCTGTGGTTCTCAGAGTCCACGAATTCCACGTGGCTGTCCTACACTTTTCACAGATGAGGGCAACTGAGGCACTGAGGTCATGATTGGCTGAGGTGTATCGCGGTGGTAGGCGGAAGGAAGAATCCCATTGGCCCTTCACGTAAGACCCCACTGTCCGATTGTTTCCGGTGTTTGCTTCGCTTCCCTAACTGCCAGCCTGCTGTTACATTTAAAGGTTCTAGGACTTAGGACTTGAGGGCACCTTTTGTGGAGGGGACACACAGATGTTTTTCCTTTGGCGATTGAGCCTCCTGAAGATGCTGGGTCTGGTTTGCGGCTTCTCGGAAGATAGGTTCATTTTTCACCCTTTCCAGCCTTTCTACTAATGTATGAGCTTGAATAAACAAACATGCATGCGTCTCAGGCCGGGGAAGGCTGGAGAAACGGGGAGTGAACATTGGCTGGCTCATGCAGGAGCTTTGACAGGCTCTGCAAGCACCTAGGTTGGCCAGGGGGAAGGAACTGTTATTGCAGGTGGCGCCTGCCCGGGGGGAGGGGGATGGAGCACTGGCTTCTCACAGGGAAGGGACTCCGACTTTATTGGCAGCATGGACAAATCACAGGGTGGACTTGTTGCCCACTCTCTTCCCCTCCTCCGTCTCCCTCCAGGTGTCTCCAGAGGTGTAGGAGAGGGAGCTTGGGGAGGGGATGAGGTATGAGGCATACCATGAGGCGCCTGGTTATTTTTGCTTCCTGCCTGGGTGTGGGTGTTTGTGTTGACAGCGGCGGGGGAGGTGTGATGGGCGCTGGAACATTTGGGTGCCTGTGGGGTGGGTAGGAGGTGGTGCTTGTGCCAGGCAGGTGACTTGGTGCTCACGTGGCCCTTAGGTTGGCCCCGGGGGGCTCATTGCAAGGCTGGGAGGGAACCGAGTTTGCTCCCTGGTGCTGGGAACTGTCTGCTTTGACCTTTGTTTTACAGGCACAGAGCTTTTCAGTACCTGAGGAGGTGAGGCACTCAGCTGCTCTTGCTGCTCTGGGAGAGGGGGTGTGACTCTGGCCAGGGTGACCCTGATCTCATTTTGCCTGCTTAGTGGCATTCCTGTGGGTGAGAGTTTTCTGTCTCCCTCTAGCTCCACCCCATAATGAGCAGACTTACATCTCAAGACACATGAAGGTGCTCACTCTGTGACTCTGTCTTCGGCTTGCTGGGCGTTTGCCCTGTGTCTAGGCTCCACTGCAACTACTCTGAGGTGTTTGTGCTTACTGACACGTGTTGGGGGACTGTGTTTTCATCATTGAGCCCAGCATGGTAAACATCCTGTATCACGCCCCAAATGCTTACAGCAATGGGGGGGTGGGTGTTCATTGCTCACCCACAGGGACAATTGAGGACCGCCCCTAGTGCATTCATTTAAAAACAAGATAACACTTGAGGATATTGAGCCCCTGGTCCTTTCAGCGTTGGGATGTGGGTGTAAAGGGACACACCATTACTAGGTTTCAAATCGGAGGCTCAGTTTCCAGCTAGGTCGTTAATGTAAGGGCTTCATTGGATAGAAATGTCAGGTTGGAACTGTGATCTAGAATTCTGTCTCTTTGCTCCCCATTCGGAGACAAGATACCCACGAAGCCTAGCTTACAATTTTTCCATGCTCCCTCCTGGATAGGTCCTTAGGGCTTTGCTAATAAAGTGCCACAGATGGGACGGCTTCAGAGGACAGAAATTGATTTCATAGTTCAGAAGGCTGAGATCAAGCTATCTGCAGAGCTACACCCTCCTAAAGCCCCGAGCAAGAATCCTGCCTACCTCCTGCCAGGCCTGTCCTTCTTGCCTCCCTGGCTCCTCCTGGCTCAGGGGCTGCAGCTTTGCTTCTCTCTTCAGATGCCCTTCCCAGGGTCTGCCTCTGGCCAGTTTCCCTCTCCATGATGACACCAGTTGCTGGAAGAGGGCCCATCTGAATTCATTATGATGTCATCCCAATTTCTGCCAAGATTTCATTTCCAAAGAAAGTCACGTTTATGGTTGTAAGGGGTTAGGATTTAAACCCTTCTTTAAAAAAATACTTTTTGGATTTGTTTATTCTTTTTTTATTGACAGTATATGTGTGTGTGGCCTGCATCTATGTCTGTGCATCTTGTGTGTGCAGTGTCTGTGGAGGGCAGAAGAGGGTGTCAGTTTCCCATTGGAAGTGGAGTTACAGAGGGTTGTGAGCTTCCATATGGGTGCTGGGACTTGAACCCACATCCTGTAGAAGAACAGTCATTCCTCCTAATCACTAAGCTCTCTCTCTAGTCCTCAACTTGTCTTTTTGAGCTACACACAGTTAGCATCCGGTAACTCCACTCTGGAGTCACCGCTCCAGCTGTACCTTCCCGTGCTGAGTTCCTCCTGGGAGCTAACCGATGTCTGTAGCACCGTGAGCTAACCACTGTCTGTAGCACCGTGAGCTAGCCGCTGTCTGTAGCACCGTGAGCTAACCGCTGTCTGTAGCATTTTGCTTTTGTCCTAGTGTTGTTTTATTTGTTGCTGTTAATGTCTGTCACATTTCCCTGTAGCCCACTGGTCCTCAGCGTGTGGGTTTCGACCCCCCATAGGGATCACATATCAGATATCCAGCATTACGATTTATAACAGTAACATTAATTAAAGTTATGAAGCAGTAATGAAATAATTTTATGCTTGGGGGTCACCGCAACATGAGCCGTACTAAGGAGTTGCAGCATTAGGAAGGCTGAGAACCACTGCCGTAACCCCAGAGAAGACAGGCACGCTGACCTTTATATGATTGGTTATATCCCCACTACTCAGTCCAAGAGTCGGTGTTTAATGCATATTAGGCAAATACAAAAGAAACCTCAGTTTTTAAGCTCATCGTAGTCGTGGAGTGCTGTGACATGCTTCTGCTTTTCTGTTCATGTTTAGGTGCTGACAGTTGAAGTCAGGTCCTCACGTGTTTTAGGTCAACTGTCTTGCTACAACATCCTCAGCACTGCATTTAAAAGAAAGGATGTCTCACTCACACGGAGTCGGAGAGGCGGCTCGTTAGGCGAAGCGGCTGTCACACAATGAAGCTGAGGTCAGATGACTCATCAGTAAAGAGAGCTACATGCACACTATGAAATATTACTTTGTCTCGAGAATATTCTCACAGCGTGAGACGAGTGTGGACAGCTTTGAAGATATTCCCCTAAGTCAAGGAAACAGGGCAGTCTGGTCCCACTTATGTGAGCACCCTTAAGTAGTCAGGTGCAAGGGAGTCAGTCCTGGATGGATTTGTAATTGAGGAAGAGTTCCAGAGATGATGGCCATGATGTTTGCATACCTAAGTGAATACTTTATCCTACTAACTATTCTCCTCCTCCTCCTCCTCCTCCTCCTCCTCCTCCTCCTCCTCCTCCTCCTCCTCCTCCTCCTCCTCCTCCTCCTCCTCCGTTAGTGTGTGTGTAAATCTAAGCACACCCTTTGTGTGCACACATGTGGAGACTGGAGATCGTCATCAATTACCTTCCTCTGTCACTTGCTACCTTACTGTTTGAGACAGGGTCTGTCGTCAGTGAACCTGAAGCAGAGCTGATTGGCCAGATTGGCCTTCTGTCTCCACCTCTCTCTCAGTGCTGGGCTTGCACGTGACAGACAGGCTCAGCTCTTTCTGTGGATGCTAGAACTTGGGTTCTTGTGCCAGCACAGCAAGCCCTTTACCCACCCAGTCATCTCCTCAGCCCCCTGTTTGTTTAAACTACTTTTTAGATTTGTTTATTTCATTTGTATGAATGTTTTGCCTGCGTGTATGTGTGTATACTATGTATGTGCCCGGTGCTGAAGGAAGCATCAAATCCCCTAGAACTGGAATTCCGGATGGTTGTGAGCTGCCATGTGGATGTTGGGAGTCAAACCGTGGTCCTTTGGAAGAGCAGTGCTCTTAACCTCTGTGCAGTGCTCTTAACCTCTGAGCAGTGCTCTTAACCTCTGAGCAGTGCTCTCAACCGCTGTGCAGTGCTCTCAACCACTGAGCAGTGCTCTTAACCTCTAGTTAAGAGGTTTTCTCTCTAGTCTCTGTTTGTCTTTGAAACAGGATGTTGTTAAGTTGTTCTGCCTGCATTGGTACTTTATATGAAGTCCAGGCTGACCTCAAACTTGAGATCCTCCTGCCTCAGCCTCTTGAGTGCGGGGATATCAGGCATTGAAAAGGGTTGAAATTCTGAATTTTAAGCTATGGTCCTTTTTTTTTCATAAAATTTTAAGGAGAAAAGGTTTGTGTCTGTGTGTATGTGTGTTAGAGAGAGAAAGAAGAGAGAAAGAGAGAGCGAGAGAAAGAGGGAGAGAGAGAGGGAAGGAGAGGGAGAGTGCCACAGCACCACAGAGGAAGGGAAGTGAGCCCTGAACTGAAAGGCAGACCAAGGCTGGGGCCTGCTGGGAAGGAAGGGCAGAGATCCTGTGGATAGCAGTGCCTGGGTGGGGCTGTGACCAGAACTCTTTCTGCACAGGCCGTGGGGCTGAGAACAAATCAGTCATTCTCTATGTGGTCACCCGAGATACGGACAAGCTGTGGTGGTCACTGGAGATCTTCCTGGCTCAGACACTTAAGTTTCCAACATCTGACGAGGTCAAACCAATTCACTGATTGCTTTCTTCTCCTTTATAGAATCTCCACTCAGCTCACGCTGTCCTCATTCCGAGGGCTCCAGATGGGCTTGATTGAAGCAATTGTGTTAGGTCAAGAATTCCCAGTGTTTGGGAACGGCCCCAATTCATTTGTCCTTAGTGTTTTTCTTCATCTCTCTTTACTCCCTAAGTTCCCCAGTTGCCAAGGCATCTAGTTTTAGAATTCAGTTGGCCTTTTTTCCCCCTTTCTTTTACCACTTATGCTGGACTTGAGTTCTAATTATTCATGCTGGCATTACCTCTTGATTAGAGCCATACCATTACTCTGTGTGTTAACACCACAAAGTGGGCTCATGATCTCTGTTTTATAGACATTTTTTTTTTAATGCTGGAGACAGAACCCAGGGTCTTGTATACGTCAGGCAGGTGCCCTGAGCTACTATCCAGGCGCAGACAAGGACAGTGGTTCAGTGGCACTGATGCAACCTGGTTTACTCTCAGCTTCGATCCTTGGCCTGCCGCTCTTGACCTGTGTGCACTTCCAACCTTCAGCATCTCAGCTCTCCTCATGGTGAGGATTCCATCTGCATTCTCAGTGCTTCTGAGGTCCAGTGCAGGGCTACAGGACACTGAGAAACATTTGTAGAAGCTTGTCAGTTCTAGCATTGCTGCGTCAGGGGACAGTAGCTGTTGTTCCAGTCAAGGTCTTAGCTGTTGGGGAGACGGTTCAGGCTCTTAGACACATTTCCCCTTTAGTTCCGAACTGAAGAGGAGTTATTAGCAAATATTTAAGCAGCAAAAAGGAGGGTGAAAGTGGGTTGTTTTAACACCCCCCCTCAAAAAAAAGAGAAAGGGATGGCTCAGGATCAGAACCTAGAGAAAAGAAGTGGGGCCTTCGCATTGTTCCTTCCATTGTGGAAGTCACTCGGGGACACTCCTGTCCTTGATTGTCTTAGTTCTAATCTTTGAGTCAACTGCCAGTGTAGGAAGTTTTGTGGCCAGGGAAGTTTTCATGTTACACTTGTTTCAAAGCTGATAGATCCTAGGGTTAGAGAAATAGAAATAGCTCAGTGGTTAAAAGCGCTCTCTGCTCTTCTGGGGACCGGGGTTCAATTCCCAGCACCTGCATGGTGACTCATAGTTATATGTAACTCCAGTTTTAGGAGATCTGAAGCCTTCTTCAGGTTTCTTTGGGTACTGCATGTATTGCATGCATGCAGTATACAGACATATGTGCAGGCAAAATGCCTATAGATACACAAAATAATAAATCTTAAGCAAAAATCCAAAACTAATAGATATTAACATTCTGTAGTCTGAGGCAGTAGGATGATGAGTTTGAGCTTGATATATTAGGAGCTTCAGTTTTTTCTGTGTGTGGACCTGTGTGTATGTTTGTGTGTACACCAGTGTGTATGCACCTATGTGTGTATGTATGCACCTAATTGTATGTGTGTGTGTGTCTGTCTGTCTGTATGTATATGTGCACATGTATATGTGTTTGTGTTCCTGTGTGTGTATACATGTGTATATACCTGTGTGTATGTACCCGTGTATATATGTATGTGTGTGTGCACATCTATGTATGTGTGAACATATGTATGTATATGTGTGTATATACCTATGTGTGTGTACATCTGTGTATATGTGTATGTGCACCTATGTGTGGACCTGTGTGTATGTATGTATGAGTGTATACTTGTATGTTTGCACATGTGTATGTTTTTGTGTGTGTGTGTGTGTATACATACATACACATACCTATGTGGGTATATCTGGAAGCCAGAGGAAGATACTGTGTTTCCTTTTGCAGATGTTTCCATGGCCAGTTTTTACTTGGGTGCTGGGGATCTGATCTCAGACGTCATGTTTGCCCAGCAAATGCTCTCATCCACTGAGCCATCTCCTAGCGCCTGGCTTTTGTTTTTTAAGCTGGCCTTTGGGGGAGCCGAGAGGAATGGGCAATTGCTTTCAGAGTGGCTTCTGAGATGGTCAGGTGGAGAACTGCACCTCTTAGGGCTACCTTCTTGGATAACATTACAGAATGAATCGCCCCAAGGATTAGATTCCTTGCTCCTCGGTGGATGGACCCACTTTTCTGGCTCTGAAGCTGAAATCAGACCCCCTTTGCCTACAGATGTGGCTCATGGTTGGCTTTTGTTCACCCAGTCCTGGTTGACCCACGGTGAATTTGTAGGCAAGCAAGAACCTGTAACTCCCTTAGCAAGTCAGGACAGCAGACCCACTGTCAAGTCACACAGGCCTGTCTTGGAGAGGTGCCATGCAATAAGCATGAAATGCAAGAGTCTTCTCCGGTGACGTCTTCCAAGACCCCTGAGTTCTGCTTTATGACATCTTTGTGTGTGTGTGTGTGTGCATATGTCATCTGTGTCATGTCTCCTCCTCCCCCTCACACCTTTGTGTGCACATTCGGAGTGTCTTTCTCTGTCACCCCTCCCCTGCTTTTTTTTTTTTTTTTGGAGACAGGGTTTGTTGCTGAACTGGTAGCAGCTCACCAATTTGGCTAGACTGGTTGGCCAGCGAACTCCAAGGGCTAACCCCTCCCCTAGTGGCTGGGTTCACAGTTGTGTGCTGCTATGTTCAGCCTTTAGCTGAGTGCTAAGGGTTTGAACTCAGGTTCCCACAGTTGTACAACAAGCATTGAACCACGGAGCCATCTACCCGGTCCATGTTTTCCTTTTTCTTTCCCTCCTCCCTCAGGTTTGACTTGGTTCCGGCTCAAGGCAAGCTCATAATCCCAACTCAGATAAGAGACTTGATTGTGAAGGCTCCCCAGCGCCACTGCCTGCCACTGACTTCCTTTGCTCTCTCAGGGATGGAGACCTCCTGGGCAGAGACACGGCAGCAGCCAGGCCTGAAGTTTAGCTATTTGGGTTAGCAATCTCTAATAGTTAGGATCCCTGTGCAGCAGAGTACCGCTGTGACTGCAGGGTGAACCAGGAAGCTGCAGATGGGTGGATCGTGTAGGCCCAGACATCTTAGGATGCTTCCTGAACAGCAGGCTCTCACCTGTCCCAAGATCTCACACCCCTGTCTCTGCTCTAGCCCAAATCCCGTCCTGAGCCTGGTCTCATCATTCTTTTTGCTGCTCTCTATCTGGGGTAGGAAGTAAGGAGGCCTGTGGTAAGGCCAGCGTGGTAGTACTGGGTAGATGTGTCAGTCCGCCTTCAGACTGTGTTCTGGCCAGTATTTCCCCAGCTGCTGTTGTCTGAGGTGTGTCACTCGGCAGACTGGTTCGGTCACCTTATTAGAACTGAGCATATTGGGTCACCAACTCCACAGTGGAATTCCTTGACACTGGAACTTTCCTCTGAGTGCTCAGATCAGCCAGGTGAAACTGGGGAGTAAGGGGGAGGGGGAGGAGAAGAAGAGAGAATAAACAATATGGTGGCCATGCCTCCAGTCCTACTCCAGTTGCATGGTGACTGGGTGTTGGAGGTGACATGGATGGGGTTGATCCTAATGTCCTGTCAGCTCTGTGTTGACCACGTAGAGGTGGAAGATCACTGGGCTTTGGTTTAATGGTTCGGAACCAAGAATCTTTTCCTTCTGGCTGTGCAGAGAAAAGCGAGCTTCTCTCCTTTCCCTGTTGTTCAGTTGACCAGCGATGTGCCAAGAACAGACGTATCAGAATCTGGGCCTCTCTTTATTCCAGTCCACTTCCAAAAAGAGGTTGCCACCGGTGTTTGAGGACATTGTGGGAGAGACTGTGTGGGTGCAAGCCATCTTCTTCAGTGTGTGTGTGAGTGCGTGTGAGTGTGTGTGAGAATGTTTGTGAATATGTGTGAGCATGTGTATGTGTATGAGTGCATGTGAGAATGTGTGAGAATGTGAGTGTGTAAGAGTGTATGTGTTTCTGAGTATGAGAAAATGTATGTGAGTGTGTGTGTGTGTGTGTGTGTGTGTGTGTGTGTGTGTGTGTAAGGGGATAGTTTGGGCCTTTGTTTGTATAACAGCCCATTCTTTAGCTGTGTCTCCATCCATGAATAATTCATCGTGGTCCCCCTCAAACCAGTCATGTTTCTCTTTCTGCAAAGGACCTGCTATTGAAGACAGACCTTCCTGGTATATTACTTGTTAGCTACTTTGTAAAAGTTCCATTTCCTGAAGCCAGTCAGGAAATTTCCTTCAAAGTGGTGGACTGGGAATGAAAGAAGCATCTGTTTCTTGGGGCTGCTGTTGGGACAAGCTGCAGACTTGGACACTGAAGCCAGACGTTTCTTCATATTGTGTGGAGGCTGGGTGGTCCAGCATCCACCCGGTAGCTGGGCCGGTTCTTCCTTGGGCTCTGGACTCCTCTTATGCTCCTTGCAGCTCTCGATGGACCGACTGCATCAGTCCATCTCCCCTTCTTCACACAGATATCATCTGTGTGCTGTTTCTCCTTGTTTTAAGGACACTGGTCCAGTTGGACCTGAGGGCCCAGCCCCCTCCAGCACAAGCTCTCCCCATCCTGGTTATATCCCCAGCCTCTTCTCAGATAAGCTCACATTCTAGGCCATTGGCCGTTAGACTGGGATATCGTTGAGTGGGTGGAGCTCTAGAGTGTGGACTGGGCTTTAGATCCCCAGGTGACACTGGGGCAGGTGTGCTGGCCGCTAGCGAGTGGTGATCACAAGTGGTGAAGACAGCTGACGTTATTCTGTGGCTTCCACACACACTCATCCACATGGACACACACACACACACACACACACACACACGCAAAGGAAAGAGTGCTTCAGTATACTAAATTTTGAGACAGAGTTCTATTCCTAAAAGATTTATAAAAGTGAATTCTGTGTGTGTGTGTGAGTGTGTGTGTGTGTGTGTGTGTGTGTGTGTGTGAGTGAGTGTGTGTGTGTGTGAGGGTGTGTGTGTGTGTGTGAGGGTGTGTGTGTGTGTGTGAGGGTGTGTGTGTGTGTGTGTGAGGGTGTGTGTGTGAGTGTGTGTGTGTGTGTGTGAGGGTGTGTGTGTGTGTGTGAGAGAGTGTGTGTGTGTGAGGCTGTGTGTGTGAGTGTGTGTGTGAGGCTGTGTGTGTGTGTGTGGCTGTGTGTGTGTGTGTGTGTGTGAGGCTGTGTGTGTGTGTGTGTGTGAGTGTGTGTGTGAGAGGCTGTGTGTGTGTTTGTGTGAGGCTGTGTGTGTGTGTGTGTGTATTTGAAGACACTGATTTTATGAGTGTTTTGCCTACATGCATGTCTGTACATCATGTGCATGCCTAGTGCCCATGGAGTTCAAGAGAGGGCGTCAGCTCCCTTAGAGCTGGAGTTTCACATGGTTGTGAGCCACCATGTGGGTGCTGGGAACCAAACCCAGGTCCTCTGCAGGACCAACAAGTCCTTTTAGCCACCGAGCTGTCCCTGCTGTCCTCTACTTTATGTTCTGAGTTTGGTGCCAGTTAGCCGAGGGGCGGAGCCTTCTGGGCCAAGGGGCTGTTGTTCGCAGGGGTCCTGTTAGGCACCTTCAACTTTGACCTCCTCAGGTGGATTTCCTTATTTCCATTTCATAGGTGAGAAGCTGGGTCTCAGAAGTAAGTGATTGGCCCGTGTCTGTGGAGAGCTGGGCTGAAGTCCAGGGTTCTTGTGACTGTTTTCCTCTCCCCTCTTTGCTGCTGTCCATCGTTGGTGAAGGGATCTCCCACAGACCACGCCTCTTTCCTGTCCTTTGTCCACAGCAGACAAGCTGAGATGGGGTGAGTCAGCCCATCTCTGTTACTGAGGTTTGTGTCCCTAGCGGGGCCACAGGCTCTCTGCTGGGCCTGTTCAGGTGTCGCTCCATGACAGACAGGGTTCAGTGCACTTTGCTACATAGATGATTTTGAAGTTCTAGGGGTGACAGACCCTCTTTTGTCAGCCAGCGGCTTGTCCTTTCATTATCTGCTTGCCCCCTTTCAAACAGAAACACCAATCATGTGTCTGATACCTGTTGCTCGTGGCAGCTTTTAGGCACACCATACACGGTGTGCCGCGGAACATTCCAGAAAACACTGGAGCCTGGGAATGGAGTCATGGTGGTGGCTCTGAGAGTAACTTTGTTTCTGGGGAAAGGGGAGGGCAGAGGGAGCAAGGGAGGGGGCAGGTGCACAGAGAGATGGGGAGAGGCAGAAAGACATGGAGAATGATGCTTAGGGGTGCCCTGCCTGGTGCTTTGGCAACTGGAAAACCAGATGAGCTTTCCACCTCTCTGTCTGGTTTCTCAAGGCAGCATCACCTTGTGTGTGTGTGTGTGTGTGTGTGTGTGTGTGTGTGTGTGTCTGTCTGTCTGTCTGTCTGTCTGTCTCTCTCTGCCTGCCTGCCTGTCTTGTGCAGGGAATTGAACCCAATACCTTGCACATGTAAGATGAGTCTATACTGTGGAGCTACATGTCTTGCTCTTCGTGCACAGGTCTGTTGTCACACAAGGTCAGGTGCTGTGCCGTGAAAGCTCGGCAGGGAGCTTTGGGGTGGGCAGCTGGTTATTGGGCTGGCCTTTGATCACGGTTGGACTTAATTCCCTCTCTCTTCAGTGACGTTCCAGGGAGTGGCTTGTGGGTTGGTCTCTTCAAGGTGGGTGGCAGCTCCCGGGGGAGGTGGGTGCTGTCATTGTTCACCCTATACCGTGGAAGAGGGGTTTCCAGCAACCCTGGAACCTGTGCACTACCAACCACAGGTGTGGAGGACAAACGACCCAGGACCCACCTGATTAGGTCTTAGAAACGGAGATTCTGTTTGGAGAACGAGGCTTTGGGGAATCGTCTGCTGTAAGGAAATGACATAATTTATTTTATGAGTGAATTCTATCCAATTATTCGGAAACTTGATAGGACATGCCTTATCCAAGCCCATAGCTTCATGTGTCTGGAGTGAATCCTTTCTAAACAGTCAGATCTCCAAGCTCAGTGATGGGGTCACATGTGGGCAGTACCCTGCCAGGTGGCTTTTATCCTGCCTCTTGTGTTTCTCTGGTTGGAGCGACCCCCAAATGAGCTATATTTCATAACAGTTTCCAAAGTGCTTATATTTATTTATACTTCGAGTAGGCAATATGGTCACATGGCTCAAAATTAAAAACATATAAAAGAAGACCTCTCCTTTACACTGTTGTTCAGCTAGCCCGTTACTCCAGGGTTAGTTCAGTTTCTTATGAGTGCTGGCCTTCAAACAAAGCATCTCTGTTTGTGTGTGTATGAGTGTATGAGTGTGTGTGTGTGTTTGTGTGACAGAAGACAGTTTGTGGGAATCAGTTCTCTTACTCGATATGGGTTCCAGGAATTAACTCAAATTATCAGGATTAAGAGGATCTCTCACTAGCCTGCAACTGTCAAATACGTTAGGCTGGTGGTCCAGTGTCTGCCAAGGATCCTCCTGTCTCCACCTCCCCTGCACTGGGATTCGAAGGTTTTGTCACCATACCTGGCTCTGTTCCTCAGGCTCTGAGGATTGAGCTCGGGTCCCCATGCGTGCAATGAAAGTGCTTTACTAGCCAAGCCGTCTTCCCAGCTCGGTTAAAAGGGCCCCCCAATTTAAAGAGCACACAAATGACACACAGGCCTTTGGTTTGTCATCATTTCAAACTTAGAGAAGAGTCACAAGGATGCTCCAGAAGCTCAGGATGTTGCTGAGGTTTCCAGTGTCCCCTTGTTGGGGTTTCACCTGTAGCTGGACTTTTTGCTACATCGTGGGTTTGTTCCTTCTTCCATCCTTTCAACTCCCTAACACCAGGCAGGAGAGAAAAAAGGATAGAGGGAAAAGGGGTCACTGCTTCCCACTGGTTAAGGTCACCAAGTTCTATGGGGTAGGATTGATTTTTGACATCAGAATCCTCTCTTTACACCCGACTATTTGAGAAACCACAACCAGCTGCCAACAGCCGCCACCAAGAGCATCCAAGCACCAACTGGCCAACCAGCCTCCCTCTCTTGGGGCTCTATCATTTATATGTCCTATGAAAAGTTCCCAGAATTCCAAATGTCACACACTCACAGGAATTATCTGCAGCTGTCAAAACCACGCCCCTGTTAGAGCACGAGGCAAATCATACCCAGCTGCAGTGGAAAGTCTGAAGCAGCCCCACATTCCACACTTGGGATTAAAATGAAAACCTTCTTTGTTGTTGTTTTTGTTTTTGCTTTTGTTTTTTGAGACAGGGTTTCTCTGTGTAGCCCTGGTTGTCCTGGACCTCACTCTGTAGACCAGGCTGGCCTCGAACTCAGAAATCCACCTGCCTCTGCCTCCCAAGTGCTGGGATTAAAGGCGTGCGCCACCACTGCCTGGCTGAAAACATTCTTATATTTCTGTTCTTAGAGAAACCCAAATCCTCACCCCGGTTGCCCCTGTGATGGATGTGGGGTTTTAAAGGGTGGGTATCTCATGAAGGCTTCTGTTTGGGGAGTGAGGTCAAGCTCAGAGCATCAACCCTTTTGCCCTTCTGTATCTTGCCATGCCAAGGACATCAAGTTCTTCGCTATTGGGAGATGCAGAACACTGAATACTCTGGTATCTTCATCTTGGACTTACTACGCCACAGTTTCCAGAATTATGAGAGATACATTCTCTTCTCCATAAGTTAGTTAGCCTGGGGTATCGAATAAGACATATACTATCTGATGGAGTCCATCAGTGTTTTCATTTTCTCTATTTGTATTGTAACTTTATTCTCCATGTATATAAATATATTCCCACACACATCTGCACCTGACACATTTATCCGCACACACACCATTTTTGTATGCACACACATACACACACACACAGAGAGAGAGAGAGACAGACCTACTTCTGAGTACTTTGGCAATGTCTTGGTCCTTTGCTAAGTGCTTCTGTGTGTTGTCCCCAAGAACAAGGCCTCCCACAGCACCTCAGAGCACATTGTGGTGTGCTTACAATTTCCCCACATCTCACTGTTCTGTGTGGGTTTGCACTCAGTTAATCTCAGTGTATAACGTATAATGACTTTGCCCTCCTCCGTAGATCGGAGATGAAGAAATAGCTTGCCCTCTCATCAGCAAGCCCTAAGGTTTTTTTTCCCAGCCTGGCTTTCTGGAGTGCTCTGAACCTCTGAACAAGTGTACTGTTCTGATGTTGGTTCTGAGGTTTCTTTACTGAGAGGTGGAGTGTTTTTTTTTTTTTCCCCCCTTTGGGGTCTAGTCTCTCTGCTTAGATGGGTCGCTCAGGAAAGAAGGGTCAGGAAGAGAAGCCATGTAAGTGCCTGGTGTGTGTGTGTATGCAGAACTTGAATTAACTCTGGGAACGGGTTAGATCCAGTCCTGCACGCAAGAAGCCTCATTCAGTTTAGCAAATCTCTGTTTCTGCCTCCTGCTATTGGGATTGCAGGAGTGAACTACCATGCCTGGCAAAGAAGTCAGTTCTTCATAGCTCAGCTGGTAGGGCGCTTGCCTAGTATGTGCAAGGTCTTTGGTTCATTCTCTAACGCTATAATAAAACAGGCATGGTGGCTTTCACCTGTAATTCTAGGATTTGGGAAGTGGGAGCTGGAGGGGCAGAAATTCAAAGTTATTTTATAACTATATAGGGAGTTCAGGGCTGGATTTGGGGGGAGACTTGGTTGGTCTCAAAAACAAAAACACACCCAAGCAAGCAAGCAAACAACCCCCAAACCTAGTGTACACACAGCACAGCCATTTTCTCTTGTCATTTGTTTACATCAGCTTTTGTGAGTGGAGAGCCCTGAGTGAATCCTGTGTCTAACAACTGATTTATGTATCAACTTCTCTACTGCCTGTGTCCCTTCCTGTGCTGGCTAGTTTTATGCTAACTGACACAAGCTATTGTCATCCAGGAAGAGGAACTCTCAACTGGGAAAATGGCTCCTTAAGATTGGCCCACAGTCACGTCTGTTGAGCAGTTTCTAACTAATTTGTCTAAGGTATCTTTGAAAACCACACAGGACTTGGTGTGGGAGGGGCCTGCCCACTGTGGGTGGAGCCATCTTTGGCAGATGGTCCTGAGTTGTGTATGAAAGCAGGCTGAGCAAGCCACGGATGAAAAAGTCAGTGAGCAACATTCTTCCATAGCTTCTACTTCAGTTCCAGCTCCGATATTCCTACCCCGACTTTCCTCAGGGACAGAGCGTGGCTTGAGAGTTATAAGCTTAAGTAAACCCTTTCCTCCCTCAGTTGCCTTTGGTCATGGCGTTTTACCACAGTAAGAGAAACCCCATCGAAGACACCCACCCACCAACTGCTATTTCTTGGGGTGGGGAAATGGGTTTAGATGATTTTTTTTTTTTAAAACACAAAGTCACATAGATCCATCGAATGATTTTTTTAAAGTCTGACTTTGGGGTGAGCTTTAGCAGCTGATGGTCTTTAAAGAGTAAAAGGAGGTGGTCATCAGAGTCCCCCTCTGCCCAGGCTCTCTGGGGGCCAGAAAGCAACCATCCTTTCCTCCTGCTCAAGTGTGATTCCAGCAGATGAGTTGTCTAGCTGGCTTCTGGGTGAGTTACAGGAGGGTGTGGAGGAGGAGAGCTGAGAAGCAGGTTGGTCGTGGCAGGAGGCCAACATGGAGGTTTTAGTCACCTGTCCTTTCCTTGCTTGCTGGGGATCCGTTTCAGTCTGACACCTTCGCTTTTGATTTTTAAGATGTTGGACAATCCCGGACTTTCAGAAGTAAGAGTTGGCTCCTGCAGAGTTCTTTTCTTTCGGGATAGGGTGTTGCATATCCTGAGCTGGCTCTACCTTGCATCAGAACTGAGGATTACTTTGAACTTCAGACCTGCCTTGCCTGTCTCTTGAGTTGCTGAAGCAACAGGCATGCACCTGCACTCCTGGTTTATGCAATGGTGTGGATCCAACTGGGGCATTTGTGCACACAGCTGAGTTACATTCCCCAGCCTGTAGTCTCAGCTTCTACCAGATATGGTGGGTTTGGTTGCTGGAAATAAAAGGCTCAATTAAGCATACCTTAAACCCTGGGGGGTGGGGGGTGGCGCTTATCACTGAGAGACTGACACATGAGTGATGACATCAGACACTTCTTTCTCCTTTCCACTGTCCTCGGCACCTCTCATCCATCTTGGGGCTTGTATCTGTTGAATGCTGGGTAACAGCTGGATTTGGGGCACTGCAGTGGATGCCTGACCCCTTCCCAAATATTTCTACCCAGTTTACCTGTTTTCATACGCAAAGGACGGTCTTTCCATAAACCGCTCAGCCTACCTCCTGTCTTGATTTATTGACTCTGGCTGGGTCATCTGACTATATTGGATCCAGCCACAGGGAAGGAGAACTTCGGTGTTCTTCCTGGTTTGTGTGTGTGTGTGTGATTGTCATTGTGTTCATTGTCATCATCATCATCATTACTGACAGGTTCTCATGTATCCCTTGCTGGCTTCCCGCCCACTGTGGATATCTGCCTGGCTGAAAGTTGGGTCTTGAGTATTGGGATTGCAGGTGTGTGCCACCACTTCTGGGAATCAAACCCAGGGCCTTGTGTGTGCTAAGCAAGTGCTCTGCTAACTGGGCTGTACCCAGCCTCCACGTCTTCCGTGGCTTGAGGATGTGAGCTTGAAGAACAGACATGCAAGAAGAGAGATGACACTCAGGGATGGCTCAGGGATGGCTTTGAAAGCAACCAGAGATTGAGGTTTTGTTTGTGTGTTTGTTTTTAAGGGTAGCTCTAGGCCTATTGGTGATCTTAAAAATAAGTTATCTTATTCATAGCTTTGCCTGGTAGTTATTTTTGGGTGTTTTGAGCCTTTGTTTTTGGGTGTAATATCTTAACCTTAGTGATTCTTTCTGAAACATTAGGATATCTGCAACAATTATTTTATTACTTTTTAATAATGTGTAATATGTTTTGTGGGTATTGCTCATGTAAGTACAAGTACCTTTGAAGTCCAGAAAGAAGGCTATCAGGTCCCCTGGAGCTGGAGTACCCAGTGGCTGCAAGCTATCTGATTTGTATGCTGGGAACTCAGGTCCTCTCGAGAGCACCATGGTCTCTTAACTATTGATCCATCAGCTTCCCAGTTTCACATTTGTGTGTGTGTGTGTGTGTGTGTGTGTGTGTGTGTGTGTGTGTGTGATTGTATGCTATGTGTGCATATGCAGGTAAAAACTAGAAGAGGGTGTCAGATCCCGTGGAACTGAGTTACAGGCATTTATGAGCCACCAGATGTTGGGGCTGGAAACTGAACTTGAATCCTTTGGAAAAGCAACTGTGTTCTTAACCACTGAGCCATCTCTGGCCCCAAGAAAATGTATGGGGCTATAGGGTTACTTGAGAGTTTCACACAGGTGGAGTTACAGAAGGCCCCACTTTTCATGACTGTGGCCATCTCTCACAAAACCAAAGAAGAGAAGCAGACAACCCACCAGACAGTGCACAGCCCTGCAGATGTAGGCTTTTGTGATGGGAGAGGAATTGAGCTGCAAATACAAATTCTGTGTAAAAGAGTTGGCTAGTTAATAAAACTGCCAAGAGAAGTTTAAATAAACATACTTATTTTTGCTTTATTTTATTTGCATGGGTATTTTGCCTGTGGAGGTCCTGTCTTCCAGAACTGGAGCCAGTAGCCACTCAAGGTGGAGTTGACTTCCATTTTTGCCATGCTCCTGTCTCAGTTGTGCCTGCAGGGAAATGCCTGGGAGCTGACAGCCCATCTCACACCCAGGGCACTGTCTTTCCTCAGGAGTGGCAGCCTTGCAGGTATGCTGTGAGCCGGTTCTCTGAGGAGGCTTTTCCACACAGGCCATCATTGATACTGGCTGTGACAGGTCTGATGACCCAGGTTGTCCCCTGTATCTGCCAAGCAGCTGGGGGTCTGTGCCTTGTGTCTGAGCACAGTGCTGAAGTCGCCTGGTGGTGTGGCACTATGAAATACATGGTTGGCTACTTTCTTGCCTTTTTCCCAAAGCGGGAGGAAAATGCACAGAAGAGAACAAAGGCCATGTTAATTTCATTACCTATAAATCACTGCTGTTCCCGGGCCATACATTTATTTTTTTCCAGACAAGCTCTCGTCTGCCCCAGGTTGGTCTTGGACTTCTTGCTATGTAGCCAGTGATGACTGGAACTCCTGATCCTTCCGTGTCCACCTCCTGGGAGCTGGGATTATGTCATGCTTGATTTTTATGCAGTGCTGGGGACTGAGCCAAAGCCGTCATGCATACAGGGCGAGCCTTCTCTCTAACACCTAAGCTGTTCCTCCAGCCTGGCTTTTGCTTTGGGGTCAAGGTCTCATGTAAGCCCAGGCTTGTCTCAAACTGACTTAAAGAAGGCTGGCTTTCTGTTTCTGAAGTTCTGAGATTACAGGTGTGTGCCAACATAACCAGCTTTCATGTATCTAAGATTTTTTTTTAAAGATTTATTTTGAGAGTGTGTTTTGCTGGTATGTGAACATATGCCATACATGTACTTGGTGCCTGAGAAGGTCAGAAGAGGGGGTCAGGTCTCCTCAGAGCAGGACCTTGGCTGATTGTGAGCCACCATGTGGATTCTGGGAATGGAACTCAGCAAGCACAATTATTCTTCATTACTGAGCCATCTCTCCAGCTCCCATCTGGCTTTCAAAAAAAATTATGTGTGTGTGTGTGTGTGTGTGTGTGTGTGTGTGTGCGCAGCGCGCGCGTGCGCGCGCTGTGCGCATGCGCGCACGAGTGCAGGTACCACTGGAGGTCAGAAGAGGGTGCTAACTCCTCTGGAAGTGGACTAGAAAACTGAAAAAAAAAAATCAGTTTCCCACAGGGCTTGAACATTTGCAGTTCGGTATTGAGGGGGGTTCTGGAACTGCTTCTGGTTAGTGACCCGTGGTCTACTGCCCTGCACCAGTGATTCCTGGCTGGTTAGTGACCCGTGGTCTACTGCCCTGCACCAGTGATTCCTGGCTGGTTAGTGACCCGTGGTCTACTGCCCTGCAACAGTGACTCCTGGCTGGTTAGTGACCCGTGGTCTACTGCCCTGCACCAGTGAGTCCTGGCAGGAAACCTCCTGCGTCTTGGTGACTGACTGACGGACACATGCCCCCCTCTCTGTGTCCTTGTTTTTTGTGGAGGGAAACAGGATGCCGAGAGTGAGTGGCTTTGACCAGTTTGACTACCTTGGTGGTAAGTGTTGGCCTTTTGGGCTGGCTGAACCTTTTACCATCCTGCTGAACTGTATATTGCAGGGCCCTGCCCACTACATGATCGTGGTAGCTTTCTTTCATTTGTTCACTTGGGAAGCAAAAGTTTCCCTAAGCTTCAGCCCCACCTACCTGGTTTTATCACTGGGGGCTTTACTCAGCCATCCCAAACAAAACCATTGGTGACTAGGTAGGCCAGTATCCATTCAAGACAGGTGCAGCTGCAACCTCCCTCAGTCTGTGGATATGACCTGGATTTTACCTGAAGGACCATGAACTGGCAAGCTCCAGGGTCTGTCTGTTCTAGAATCAGGGAAAGACCTGTCTGTGTTACCAGATCTGCTATGGTTTGACAAACCCTTCAAATATGTTGAAGTTTACTTGTTAGGATGATACTGAGATGTAAAACCTCTAAGAGACATCAGGATCATGAGGCCCCTCATCCAGCGGGTGGACTCTGTCACGGTGGAAGGAGGAATCGGGAGAGGTTCTTGAGTTTGGCTTCCTTACTTTCTGTCTCTGGCCATCTTGACCATGCTCTGCCGTGCTATGATGTAGAAAGAAAGCTTTCCCCAGACACAGCTCCTCACACTGAGCTTCCAGGCCTTTACAGCAAGGAGAAATACACTTCTCCTCTCTGTCTGTTATTCATTTGTTGTATTCTGCTTGAGTAACACAGAACAAGCCAAGGTGGCATCCCAGACAGACTCTCTGACAGCTCTTCACTGGCTCCAGGTCCCTGGGTCCTGGAGCTGTGGCAAGCAGCCTGGTGATGAGTCCAGTGGAGGAGTTGTGAGACAGCAAGATGTCAAGACCTGTTCTTGTGGCATTGGAAGGGG
The DNA here is from genome assembly GCF_011762505.2 of Arvicanthis niloticus. Classification (NCBI taxonomy): domain Eukaryota; kingdom Metazoa; phylum Chordata; class Mammalia; order Rodentia; family Muridae; genus Arvicanthis; species Arvicanthis niloticus. The sequence goes on along the minus strand of NC_047669.1, from coordinate 71,441,574 downwards.
AAAACAATGGCCTGACTCTTCTTGGGATCAGGAGCACTCTTCCTTCACACTCCCCCAGTCAAAGGCCCCTGTACTTTCACTGTCTTTGGGCACTGAGGAAGAGTGACCTGGGGTGCTTACCCTTTTTCCTGGCAGGACTCATGGAATTAGACCTTTGCCGCTTTTCTCTACTAGTCATGATATTACACGTCTCCATTTCTCCGTAGGAGTGCCACCTGATGTGTAAGCTCCTAGAAGATGGGTGACTTTTTTGTTTGTTTCATTTTTGTTTTTTGTTTGGAGTGCAAGGAATTGAACCCAGGGCCTTGTGCCTCACAGGCAAGCACTGCGCCGACGGTGCTGTGTTCCCAGCTTAGTCCATCTTCTCTTGCAGTTACAAAAGGCCTAAGCATAGGGAACCTATGAAGAAGGGCAGATTTTCTGTATGGGCTTCCGGTGCTGGTGTGTGCTCACTGCCCAGAGGGAGATTTTACTGTGTCCGTGTGACGTCACACGGGGTGGCAGAGCAGGTGCCTAGTTCACGTTTAAAGCCACTAATGCAAACAAGACCTCCAAGACCTTACTCTCAAGACCTCCAGAGCCAGCCATGAACACATGTAAGTGGGGATCACATTCCCAAGACTTGAAGTTGTGTGTGTGTGTGTGTGTGTGTGTATGTGTGTGTGTGTGTGTGAGTGTGCTATGTCTGGCTCCTAGTGTAGCCTCTCGCTATCCTAATTGTTACATGCTGTGTGTTTTAAGATACATGAGGACTAAGGTCTGCAGGCTGGACCAAGCCTGTGAGATGCCAGTGCCGGGAAGATAGATGCAGGACTAGAAGTCCAAGGCCTTTGGCAACAAACGGAATTTGAGGGCAGCCCAGGCTACATAAGTCCCTGTCTGAAAACAACCACAGTAGAGGTAGAGAGATGAGACTGTTCTGAGCTGGAGAAGTGCTGGTGTCTGCTCTCCTGGGAAACAGGAGGACTGGGTATGGAGGCCACCGAGGAACAGCCTGGCCTCTATGAAGGGAGCTTGCTGCACAGTTTGCTCTTGATTTTTCTGTGAATTCATTATTCCACTATGGCTGCTGGCCCCAAAGGGCACCTTTATACGTTGTTGCCATGTTCCCTGTTGATTCTCTAGCCCAGGGGATCTGAGCCTGTGCAGTGCAGCCCCCTCAGGGGTCCCACGTCAGACATCCTGCCTGTCAGATGTTTACATTAGGATTCGTAACAGTAGCAAAAGCATAGTTACGAAGAAGCAACAAACTAACTTTATGGTTGAGGGTCAGCACAACATGTGAAAGGGCCAGGGCCAGGAAGATTGAGAACCACGTTTCTGGAAGCTGCGTTCTCTGGAGCACATGTCTTGAGCTACAGCTGGGAAGACTCATGGGCACCCTCTTCTCGCTCACTGTCCTGCTGGCTCTTCCATTCTGTTGCGGGCAACAGGAAACAAGGATGTAGGTAGTTAGTAGCGACCAGAAACACCGGCTGCAAGTTGAGGACTGAGAGGAAGGCTGGCAGATGTGGGGGTGGTGGGGAGGGGCGGAGGACCCGCTTTCTGCTTTTCCGTCTGTAGCTCATGCAGCTCTTTCCTGTTTTCATGCCCTTTGGGGTCTAATCCCTTTTTTTCTTCCTGTTGCTGTGATAAAATACCCGGCAAAAGCAACTGAAAGGAGAAAAGGTTTATTGGTTAAAAATTCCAAGTTACAGTCCATCACTGCCCGGGGATAAAGTAGGGTAGGGCTTGAAGCAGCTTCTCTTCTTGCTTCTGCAGTCTAGAACAGAGCAGTGGATAGTCCACGCATGCTAGCATTTGATTTGGTTTTTCTCCAATCTTTTATTAAGTCCAGGGTCCCCCTTCCTAGAGAGTTGTCACCACCAGCAGTGGAGTGAGTCTTTCCACCTCAACATAATCAAGATAATCCCCAAATGGCCAGCCCAATGTAGAGAGTACATCACAGAGGCTTCTTTCCCAGGATTTCCAGAGGCTTGTCGAGGTCACAGAACACAAAATTACAGGGCACTGAGTCCTCACAGCCCAGTGGCCCGATCTCTCTAGTGGCCTGGATATGGTTAGAGCCCTCTAACCATAGGCTTTGTGTGTCAAGGTAGTCTAATCTCAAAATTATATGTTAATGGTATTAAGAGGAGGGGTTTGATCCATTTGTGGATAAGGTGGGGGGGAGCTATGATGGATCTTGGTGGCTTCTTGAGCAGATGCACACATGGGCATGTGTTCTTCCTGTCCCTTACCATGTCATCTTCTTTGGTAGCAAGGCAGCCTTTACTTAGATTAGGCCACTTAGCCAGACTTTCTTTGCATTTCTAGATCCTGAGCTCAAATAAACCTCTTTTCTTTATAAAATAGCCTGACTCAGGTAAGTTGTTATAGTATTCAAAATCTGACTAATGCAACTTCTCAAAGACCCTAGTTTTTGAGACAGGGAAGGAGGGCATGTGTTTGCGTGTGCATGCATGCATGCATGCAAGGTGTGTGTGTGTTATTTCACAGAGCCCAGGCTTGCCTCGATGTCACTATGAAGCTGAGAGACCCTGGTCTCCTCATCTTGTTGCTCTTACCTCCTGAGTGTTGAGACTACAGGCATGCACCACCACACCTGATCTAACGAAGACCCCATTTTAATTCTCATTCTTGGTTAGGAGTTCAACATGGATTTGGGGAAAACAGAAGGTTTATTTTGACACAAGCTGTGACATAGAGTCTTAGGTTGAGAGGGTGCTCAGGACTACGGAGGGTCTTAGACACTCTCTAGGCTCTCTTTTCTGAATGACCAGGACTGAGATTCCAGGACACGCTTGTGTCCCGGACCCTGTGTGTGTGTGTGTGGGGGGGGATTTAGGATCTGAGCCTTCCGTATGTAGTTGGGCTAGGAAGGCGTGGGTTGAACTTTGGAGCCCACTGTGCCCGCTTTTAAGGTTCCTCTGTTGTTTTATTTGGTTTTGGTATGGTTGGAGCTTCTGTGGCCAGATCCTTGTCCGGGAAGGGGTGTCAGGTTTGGAGGCTACCCCGTGCTGACTCTGAGTTAATTCAGCCAGCAGGACACACTGTCCACCACTGGACACTTAAGCACCATCTGTGACTGTGGCCTCTTGTGGAGGGAGGATGTGAAGTGGACAGGTGACTGGGGTGCAGTGTTTTTCCTGGGTGTCAGATTGTTCACGTTGTCAGCTCTTTGCTTGCTTTGAAAAACCCCAGTAGACATTGAAATCGGGGCACAGTTACTCTGGCTCCCAGGTTCAGACCTCTCAGAGACGACATGCGCCATGCTGTTAGGCATGTAGCAGAAAGGACGTGGGCAGAGAAAAAATGTACCCACCCTGTGGCAGAATGGAAGCAGAGGCGTGTCCCCAGTGCCCACCTCCTCCAACAAGGCCCCTTTTCCAATAGCTTTCCAATTCTAAACTCTTCATGCACCAGTTCCACCACTGCGGTCTCGCTCAGTTCATGTTCTAATCCCTCTTAGCGGTGTGTCAGCGTTCAAACTTGAGACTTCTTGGGAACACTTCAAACCCACACTCCCGCAGGCTGATGGAACCGGCCAGGCCACAGGCTGGAAGCTGGGATGTGTCTTGGGTCTGGTACTGTTTGTAGGCCGCCATCTTTCCTGTGTCCATACGTGGTACAAAACAGGAAGGTGTTCTCTGGAGTCTCTCTCACAGGGCACTGATTGCCTGTATGAAAAACTCTACTGCGTGATCTACTTTTCTCACAAAGACCCCACTTACCTGGGTGAGGCTTCTGATTGTAACCTTGGAGGAAACATGAGCGGGGCCAGGTCTGTACAATCCTTTGCCCAAGGCTTCCTCGGATTGCTTGGAGTCTTAATGAGCTCTGTTTCCCCGCCCAGATGGGCAAGGGCCATGTCTCTGTTCTATTGGTTTCTGGGACCCCTGTCACGGATCCGTAAGAGGAAAGTGCCTGCTGGGTTTACCACACTTCTCCTTGCTTCTTACACAATTTCCCGACTTCTCTCTGCTCTGAAACACACACTTACAGCTTCTCCAGTTGCTCTGAACGTGAATGGGAGGGCATGGAAGTAGCTCCTCCTCCTCTTCGTAGACATCCACAGAGCGAGACACGGAGGCTCACCAGTTGAAGCTGTGAAGTGTATGAAAATAAAGTTAAATTAGGGAGCCTTTCCCAGCCTCAACCTGGTGCCGCGTTGTCTAACACTGGGATGGAAATAAACTGGCTCTGGCTTTTGGCACCAGACCCACTCACTCTGCCTTTTACACACTGTCTTGGGTTGATGGGTGGGGCGCAGTTGCATGCCTGGAACTTCGGAGCCTCTGGCTCTGAAACCAAAGAAGGGAGAGTCTGGTCCCAGCGTAGCGGGACACTAATGCCGTCTGCTAAGGCCATTGATTTTTAGCCTACAGTGATTCAGGCTAGAACACCTTTCTAAACACCCAAGTTGGAGGACGGATGGGAGGCTGGCCGATACAGCTTGACCCAAGACCGTGTTCTCTGTCATTCCCAGCGGTGCGGAGGATGTGGCTCCACGTCACTAGTGTCTGTGTTTTGTGTTCTTATCTGAGGAAACAGACACAGCAGCGCATCCGCATCGCCCTAGGATGATAAATGATAGTGCCGGCCCTGGCCACTCAATAAAATGATACTTTCTCATCATATTATAATCTAACGGTTGCTACAAGTTTAGTCTTGGGTCACTGCCAAGGTCTCCCACGATTTTTTTCAGTTGTAGGGTGGGGACGCTATTGGTTTTGTGAGGACTGGCAGATCATGCAGTTGCCGTCACCAGATGGCACAGGGTGGCAGGCGGGAGTGTCCCCGGGGTCAGCTTGGTGTTGTGTGACCCTTCTGTTGTACTTACGGCCCCATCCCTCCTCTCCCACCCAAGCCATCACTCACTGAATACAAACGAAGGAAGCTTGCCCACAGCAGCTGTGACAAAGGCAAAGATAGGCCGTTTGCATCTCATCGAGCCAGCTGCTTTGCCTGGTGACAAGGTCAGATCTTCAGATTTGTGTACAAACAGAATGTCCTAAGAATAATCTCATGAGCCAATATAGATTTGGTCCTACTCCTGGCTTAGCGTTGCTAGAATGTTCGTTGTCTTTTATGCTAATGAGATGATTGGCCTGGTTGCGTTTGGGATTGGACTAGTCTGCAAAGAGACCTCTAGGGAGAGGCAGGGGCTGTAAATGAGCTCATCACAATGGCTGATGACTTGTTCATATGGACTCTGAAAGGTCATCAGACAACGGGCTCTGGGAGGTTCTGGGATGATGCAGTGAGACGATGTGCCAGAACAGGGCACAGAAAGCTGGTTGTCATCTCCTTACCTTACCCCACGCACGTATATACCATGGCCATTCCTCAGTGGAGTCTTTATGTAAACCTGTGGCTGTAAGTGAGTGGTTTTCCTGAGTTCTGGAGTGTTTGTAGCAAATGATTGAACCAAGTGAGGGGTTGTGATTACACTTGGAATGTAGTTGTTTCAGCAAGAGGCATGGGCACCTGCCACACTCACTTTGTAGCTTCTGTATTGAGGCGGGCCGAGCCCTTGCCTTCTGAGGGCTACCGACCACCCTACGCCCATGTCATTTACCTGTTTCTGAGCTTGCCCACATTCAGCTGGCATCCAGAGTTGGGCAGCTGTAAGTAAACATAAAACCCCTCCAATTTGGTACCAATATGTCATGGCCACAAAACTGGTTTGTAATAGAAGTGGAATCGGATCCTGGAGAGAGAGGTTCAGGGTGGGTAATGTGGCGGGTTAGATTTAATGTTGAGCGGGGGGGAAGGACATGGATGGTGGGCTTCATATCACCTTCTTTCCATTTTCGGCTTTTTATTTTAAGTGCTGTCTGTGATGTGTGTGTGCAAGGCTGCGCCCCATGTGTGCATGTACATGTATGTGTAAGGGTGTGTTTCGTTGGTAGGTATGTGTCTGTGTGGCGCACATGTGTATGCATGTTTAGGTGTGTGTCTGCACATGTGTGTGTATGTGTGTACATGTGCATGCATAGGTGTGTGTATGTATGTATGTATGTATGTGTGTGTGTGTATATAAGTATATGTGCACATGTGTAGGTATGTGGCATGTGAATGCAGTGTCCTCAGAGCCAGAGGTAAAGGATCCCTGTGTCTCCGGAGGGAGTTCCCAGCGTGAGTGCTAGGGACCGAACTCAGGCCATTCAATGAAGTGTTTTGCTCTTAACCACTGGGCCATCCCATCTCAGCCTTATCTTCTTTCTCGTAATATTCTAGAATCGATGTAACCTTTTTTTCTGTTTTTGACATAGGGTTTCCCTATGTAACAGAGCTCTGACTGACCTGGAACTTGCTCTGTAAACCAGGCTGGACTCAAATTCACAGAGAACCACCTGCCTCTGCCTCCCCTGTGCTGGGATTAAAGGTGTGTGCCACCACTGCCAACACATTCAGATATTCTTGACTCTTGGATATCTGCTGCCTACAGCCAGGCTTCAGAATTATGCTACAGAGGAGTTGCTTTCTATTTTTGGGGTACATCTCTAATTCCACTTTTCAGTGACCTTAGCAGCTGACTTAAGAACGTCCCGAATTGTCTCAGATCATCCATGTCTTCCTGTTCTCTTCTTCACGATAGATAACTTTGCCTTCAACTCTCATTTCTAAACTTTGTCTTCAGGCCACATGGAGTCCTCGCCCCCAACTCCCCTTTCTGGGAGTCTTCAAGTTGCTAAAAGCCTCCTTGAAGTGGATTTGATTTCCTATAACTTCTCCCTTCAGTCCAGCTGTGCGTGAGCCATTAACCTCCTTTCTAGATGCAGCCCAGCTCAGTGCTTTCTTTGCAGCTATCTGTGTTGGCTCTGAGGCTAGTCAGTCTAAGAACCTGGGGTCAGATCCCCACCAGTCTCCTGGACCTCTTGTAATTTGCTGGGTCTGTTTCATCTCAAACTGTAGAGGTTTGTGTTGATCTGAAAAGAAGTTCTGTCACCAATGTGCTGTGGTTCTCCATGGTTGCTCTGTCAGGTAGCCAATGTGTCCCCAGCTCTGCTTCCTCTGTCCCATGGCATGGTCTGAGAGTGGTTTCTAAAGCTGGTCATTTCAAAACACTCAGTTTTCTCAAGCTCTGAAGTCGTATGATGCTGTCTGTGGCCAACAAGTCTAGAACCGTTGGCTGGTACAAGGAAAGAGGAGAAGAGTGGGAGAAGAAGGTAGTGTGAGTGGGGACTGGTGTGTCCCACTGCGCCCTCCCTTCACAGCGACAGCTTGCTGAGGTCTACAGGCCAGCAAACATTGGCCACACTGAAGTGGCTGCTGGCCAGGTAGGACTGCACTTGAGTTATTACTCAGATACTCAGTTTCTCCCCAGCAAGGTCAGCTTGTTTTTTCTTGGCTTCCTTCATGTGGACTGTCCTTTATTTGGCTTGGAAAGCCCAGGCCTTCTGTAGCCTTGATGATGGTTGTTACCAGCAAGAACCGGTCTTTCTCCTCTTAGACGTTACTTGAGACACCACTTCTCCCTCTTCCTCCAGTAATGACTTGTACTCTTAACACTGTGTGACTTATTTTTGTATGTGCATTTGGGATTGTGTAAGTATGCAGATGCACATTTATGTATATAGAGGCCAGAGGTCAACCTTGGTGTCGTCCTCAGGAGTTCTGTGTCTTGCTTTCAAAGGTAGGGTCTCTCATTAGGACCTGGAGATGAACTACTGGGCTAGTCTGAGTGGCCGATAAGCCCCAAGGATCCTTCTCTTTCTTCTTCCCCAGTCCTGGAATTGCAAATATGTGTTCTCACACCTGTGCTTCCACACCTGTGCTCCCCACACCTGCGTTCCTACATTTGTGCTCCCACACCTGCGTTCCTACATTTGCACTCCCACACCTGTGTTCCCACACCTGCTCTCCTACACTTGCACTCTGACACCTGTGTTCCCACACCTGTGCTCCTACACCTGTGTTCCCACACCTGTGCTCCCACACCTGTGCTCCTACACCTGTGCTCCTACACCTGTGCTTCCACACTTGCGCTCCCACACTTGCGCTCCCACACCTGTTTCTTTGTATAGACTCTGGGGGATTGACTGAAGGGCTTTACCTCATGCATGCCAGCACTTTACTAAGGATTTTCTCCCCAGACTCAGTCTTTATTGAAAGAATAAAGGATTTCCTGCTTAGGGTACCTCAGTTGGACTCCTGTTTTTCCAAGTTAATAGGCCTTTGTGGATAGGCAGGTGTCTTAGTGTATTTTATGTTGTAACAAAATGTCTGACAGCAGGTACTTATTATTATTATTATTATTATTATTTTGGTTTTCAAGACAGGGTTTCCTCTGTGTAGTCCTGGCTGTCCTGGAACTCACTTTGTAGACCAGGCTGGCCTCGAACTCAGAAATCCGCCTGCCTCTGCCTCCCAAGTGCTGGGATTAAAGGCGTGTGCCGCCACCACCGCCTGCCCAGCAGGTACTTTATAAAGAATAGAAGTTTCTTTGGTTCTTGGTTCAGGAGTTTGGGAAGTCTAAGAGTGTAGGTGGCATTATGGGAGACTTATCTTCTGAAGCCCTAATTACTTCACAAAGAATCACATATAGAAATTATTCATATGTAAATTTGAGAAAAGTTCCCAACATTTGAAGTTTGTAGCATCGCATTTACACCATATCAGGAATGTCTTGCATGTGGGGGTAGGGTGTCATGTGACACTGTTTGAATGAAGACCACTGTAGGGGGTTGACTGGTGATAATTAATTGCCTCCTTGGCCTCCTAGAGTTTAGAGCCAACTGATGAACTTAACACAAAATTCAGACAGATGGAGGTCAAAATACTGAGATTATCATGGTACAGCTAGCTGGAGAAGGGGCTTAGAAGTGAGGGCCAGATGGGCTTGTCTGCCAGCCTCCCCATGTACGGGGCTGCCAGCCCTAGGAGCAGCCTAGGAGCAGGGCAGAGAAGACATGACTGCTGGAAACAAAGAAAAAATGATGGGCTTGTTCCAGTAGGGACGGTGTCCTTCTAAAGAGAGGGCTCAGACAGCCTTTTCTCCTGTTAAGGTGTGAGCACAGGAATGCATTGGAGAACCAAGGGAGACAGTGACTGTTTTGCAAGTCAAGAAGAAAGGCTTGCCCCAGAAACCAACCCTGACTCTAACTGGACATGGAATTTCTGGCATCCAAGACTGTTTGAAAACAAGTTTCCTCTTCTGTATTAGTTACTGTTGTGTTTATAAAGAGATAAAGAGAGGAGGGATATGTTTGGTGAAGGTGTAGTCAGGTGTGGGGGAAGGGGATGTCTCTGCAGGCCCATGCTGAGGCATCCCTTCCCCCTGGTGGACCAGCCACAGGATGGTGTAGTATAGAATAGAGTTTATTCAGGGCATGGGGAAGGGAGTTGAGAGGGTAGTAGAGACAGAGAAAGACAGAGAGAGTAGTAGAAGCAGAGGAGTAAGGCCAGCCATGAGCACATGGAGGGGGGGGGTGGGGACGAGGACAGAGCGGAGCAAGAAGGCAAGAGCAAGAGAGAGCAGAGGGGGCAAGCAGCCCCTTTTATAGTAAGTCAGGCACACCTGGCCGTTGCTAGGTAACTGTGGGGTGGAGCTTAGACAAAATGCTAACAGTTACTTTTGTTGCTATAACAAAATGTTTGTCAGAAGCAACTTAAGGGAGCTTTTATCCTTGGTGCAGTTTGGAGTTACAATAGCGTGTGGCAGCAGGAGTGGCAGGGGCCACAATGTATCATCGTTATCATCCGCAACCAGGAAGCTATGGACACTGCTGCTCTGTACACTTCGCCACACAAATGTAGGGTGGGTCTCCCTACCTCAGTCAGCTCTATTGAGAAACGTGGACATGCTCAGAGCTCTGACTCCTGAGGTAAATCCTGTCAGGCTGACTATCAGTATCCACCATCTTGTTGAAGCCACTTGGTTTGTGTTATACCTCGATGGTGACATGACACCTATCCTTCCTTCTGAGGACAGTGACGGCAGTCCCGTGTGGGTACTGGCTTCCTGTCAGTGCTCTTCCTCATTCCAGGTCTCCCTTTAATGGATTGGGTGTCTCTGGAACAGAGAACTAATGCGTTTGCTTCAAGGCACTTCACGCGGATTAGGCAATAGAACCTGCGGGCGAATCCTAATGCTTTTCAAGCTCACTTGAGTAAATCCAGGGCAAATATATTTAATTCCTTAGTTTAAAAATGCAATTGGTTGTGACATGTGAATGTCACTGACTGGCACAGAAGTGTAACAAAGTGGGTCAGTGACACACTGCACTGTTTTATGACAAATGTAGGTTAACTGATTTAATGGAGAGCGATCTAGCGGTGAGTGGGCTGGAGATGCATAAGCCTTTAAAATCACCTCTGTAGCCATGCCCAGCACAGGAGATGCGACGTCCAGGCTAACCTCAGGAGCAAATAGTTTTTGTCCTGCCTGAACCACAGCTTTAATCCAAAGTATACCAAGCACCAAGAGCCCACACGAGCAGTTGCTTTTGTGAGTCAGCTGGCGATTGAGTGGGGGTGGCTGCATGGACAGGGGCCACGTGGAATTGTAACCATCACTTAAGAGCTCAGAGAGGTAAATGAATAGAGCACATTCTGAAAATAGTGGGGAGCACCTCGCAGAGGGAGAAAGTGCTTCCTGGTTGTGTGTCTGAGCAGTGATCCTATGAGGAGTGGTGATTCAGGAAGACAAAATACTGAGCTTATCTGCGTGGACATGGGGCTTGGGGAGATGTAGTTCTTGGAAGTGGTTACCCTTCCACACACTGCCCCCATCGTTCCTTCTTTTCCATCAGCTGTACGGTTCACTGTTTTGCTGATGCACAGCTCTCTACTGTCGCCCTCCAACCTGAGAACCCCTCCCCCCAAGAGTTTTAGGGACCTTGACTCACAAACCAACATTTGTAGCTCTGATAATGAAAAGAACTCAGTAGAAGCCAGCTAGGAAGCGGAGTTGGAGATTGTATTAAAGGTATTTTAGTACAGGCTTACACAGGGGGATTAGGGGAAGGGACATTCAGAAGCAAGTGAGACATACCTGAGTGTGGGTTTTACAATGGTCACGTAGAGGATTTTGGTGGGGATTGTGGTTCCTGGGGGGTGGGGAACACTTAATAGGGTTACAAAACATGGTAGGAGTCTGGCCCACGGGACACACAATGTCCTTACTGTAAAGTTTTAAGAGTCTCAGTGTCTGAGTAAGGAATGAGGCCCTGCTCAAGGGCCTATACACTGAGGCCTTAAGCCTGGGCTACTGCCGTTTTGACACAGGAAAGGAATATGGACCCTGTTTCAGCCTTTGAGGCAACTGCTGTCACCGTGTAGGGTGATGGGCTCCCTTCCTTCTCTCAGCTCCATTATTTCTGTCTTTCTTTCTGTCTTGCTTCAGTGTGTTAGTGAAAATCAGTGAAAGGCCAAACCGTTTGCTTGGGATTTTCCATGGTGTAAAATTTCTTCACTTTCAACATGACAACACCAGTCTCCAAAATTTTAAAAACCATAACAGTGGATCACAGGTCTATGTAACTCGACACTAGTAGACTGCCTACCTCCTACCATCTATCTGTCCATTCATTCCATCTGTCTGTCCATCTGTCCATCCATCTGTCCATTCATCTATCTATCCATCCCTGCTGCCACCCTCCCCGTCCTTCTCCCCACACTCATACAGTTCTAACCAGAAGTTCACAGTGTCCCACACAGCTGGTTCGCTGTGTTCCTAGTAAAGTCACATCTGCTCTTCATGGGCTTTTGCAGGAAGTAAGACACTGAAGTGGAGTTACTTCCAGAGAGTTAAAGTAAGAAAAACCTTTGATTGAAGAAAACGCTTACCTTTAACTTTGTTTTCTTTTTACTTTTGTTTGTTTGTTATGTCTTTTTTGTTTATTTGTTTGTTTTGTTTTGAGACAGGGTTTCTCTATGTAGCCTTGGCTATCCTGTACTCACTCTGTAAAGCAGGCTGGCCTTGAACTCAGAAATCCACTTGCCTCTGCCTCTGCCTCTGCTTCTGCCTCCCAAGTGCTGGAATTAAAGGTGCGCACTCCACTGCCCAGCAGGCTTTTTAACTTTTACTTTTTCCATAGTTCATTCTTTAAAAAGTTACAAATCAGTAATAAAGCAGATCCGTGGTGAATGAGAAGCCTGATTATGTTTCACAGGACTCACCTAGGCATAGATAGCTAATTTGTTACTTCATTAGTGTGTCATTTTTATAATACCATGTTTGTTATGTCTAACCTGTAGACTGTACTTCATAGTCCTGGGTACATCTGGTCACTAGAGAATTCTGATGGCATACTGTGTGAGTGACTTTCCTGTTGCTGTGATAAAATCTGCTGCAAAAGCAAGTAGGGAAAAGAGGGTTATTTTGTTTTAGGCTCCAGAGAGATAGAATCCATCTTAGCAGGGCAGACATGGCAGTTGTCAGGAAAGCATGGTGACGGGAGAAGAAAGGCTGTCTGGTCATGTTTTCATTCACAAGGAAGAGATAGAGAAGTAGAACAGGAAGTGGGGCCAGTCTATAAAACCTCAAAGCCAGGTCCTAGTGAGAAACTTCCTCCAGTAAGACTTCACTGGTAAAGGTAAAGTAAAGGTTCCATAACCTGCCCAGACAGCGCCACCAGATGGGGACCAAGTGTTCAAATACCCAAGACTATGGAGGATGTTTCAAACCACAGCACATAGGTAATCAAGCCTGCAAAGCAAGGGCAGAAATCTGAACTTTAAACTTCACTATGAGTTTTCCCTTTACTTGATAATTTTTACCAGCTCTTTCTTTAATTTTATTTTTATATTATTTAATGTGTGTGTGTGTGTGTGTGTGTGTGTATGTGTGCGCGCGCACACACACATGCACGTGTCATATTTTTCCTTGTGCCAGGTGGGACATGGGGATCAAATTCAGGTTGTCAGGTTTTGGGAGCAAGCTACTTTGCATGCTGAAACATCTTGCTGGGCCAAAATTTCTTTCTTAATGAGGTTACTCGTCTGTCCCCAGGTTACTACCAAAGCTGGTCCTTACTCAGTACTCACAGTAGTGGTGGTGAAGATTTTCTAGAGACTCTTTGAGAACAAGGACAGGGCCATTGTGTATCCTTAGCACTACTTCCCTGTGGCACAGTGGCTTCTTGAATATGGACATGAAGAGTCTTTATATTTCCCAGGAATGTCATCGCGGTCCATCCATGTTTCAGGCCACCTATCTTCCTGTTTGTCTTAGTCAGGGTTTGTATTCCTGCACAAACATCATGGCCACAAAGCAAGTTGGAGAGGAAAGGGTTTATTCAGCTCACACTTCGCATTGTTGCTCATCACCAAAGGAGGTCAGGACAGGAACCTACATAGGACAGGAACTTGGAGGCAGGAGCTGATGCAGAGACCACGAAGGGATGCTGCTTACTGGCTTGCTTCTCCTGGCTTGCTCAGCTTGCTTTCTTATAGAACCCAAGACTACCAGCCCAGGGATGACACCACCCACAATGGGCTGAGCCCTCCTCCCTTGATCACTAATTGAGAAAATGCCTTACAGCTGGATCTCATGGAGGCATTTCCTCAAGGGAGGCTCCTTACCTCCGATAACTCCAGCTTGTGTCAACTTGACACACACAGCCAGCCAGGACACCGATGCTTTCCTGTTAAATGACTTCTTTCATGTACTAGGCTGTTCTGTCCTCCATCTTCAGGATGTCCCCTGGTGTCCCAGGTCTTAAAATAGGAACAATAAAATTAGTTCTGTTCCCTGTAGCTCTGCATATTTGAAAAGACAGGGGTTGTGTGGATATTGTCCAAGCAATAGTCAGATAAGTTTGTGATCCACTTTAATAGAAAGGTCCGTGTGACCTCTTATTTGGGCATTTAGAAGTAGGTTATCTTTCTCAGCTGATGTGTGGACTTTATAAATGAGATGTTGCGATTCAAAGCACATGAAGAGAGCAATTCCTGTTTCCTTGTCTTTGGACCCCTCTGGCTCTCAAGTTGTCTGGGTTACACCGAAAGGGCGATTGCATCCAATCCAACCTAGGATGGTCTTATTGGCTCAGTTGTAAGCATGGAGAGATACACGTTTGCATTAGGACAGAATATGAAAAAACTACGCCTTAAGGATGCTGGGCGTCCGTCATTATTTGAACCTGTCAGTGATAGTTAGCATTTACTTAGCTGACCACTTGGTTGCAGTCCGGCTTGCTTTCAGAAAGTATCTAGAGCGAGATGGGTTGCCTAGCAACGTGTTCCAGCCCAGGAGGTTGGAGATGGGTCAGTGATTAACAATTATGTACAATCGAGTTAAAAAATGCGTAGCAGCCTCAAAAAGTCCATGCCCTGACCACCAGCAAGCTCCGGCACTCCTCTGCCTCCACGGTTTGTGGCTGTTCCAAGCGAATTCATTGCAGTTGCAGGCTTGACCTTGTGGCAGCAATTAAAGGACGACTGTATTGGGGACTGAGATAGGCTTATGTGCCCTTTCTTGCACCGATTAAGTCTGTGGTAGCCTAGGAACCACGTCGCTTGGTGGGCTGCACGTCTGGATACTTGTTCTCTCAGGAAAGGAAGAGAGGAAGTGAAGTAGCTGGGGTTTTATAAGTGTTGTCAGCTCCACAAACTGGCTGTCGTTAGCGACTGCAGGTTACTGAAGAGTCAATCCCATGAAGTGACTGATAGTAGCCCCCTCCTCAACCTAAATTGTTCTCCCCCAGATTATGCATGCTGCAATGACTGTACTGTGCTTCCGAAAGGGTGCAGGCCCCTGTCCTTTCTTTTCCGTCCATTCCAACACAGAGAAGAATTTTGCACAACCCAACCTTACTTCATCTTTCTGTCAACGCAGATTTCCGTGTTTGGTTGGATCCTGAGCCCGACTGTGAGCGAGCCAGGAGACGGTGTGTAACTAGCAAAGCCAGAGTGTGTACTCTGTCTTCGAGAATCATTGAGTTTAACTGGCTAATCAATTTTTAGGTCCTTTCCCTTTTGTGTTTTGTTTAATCAACAAAAATAAATTGCCCCGCTACCCTTGAAAGATCCGAGCGGAAGAACAGTGACAGATTCCCGTCGCTGGTCCTGCCAAGAGAGCTTTTTGGCAGAAATGTCTTAATTGAAGATGATCTGCATTCAAAGTGCTGTGTCATCGTTTGTCTGAGGAAGGAAACAGCTGTGTAAGTAAAGCTAGACTGCAGCCTGTGCAGACATTGTTTGACATTTATCCCCTCCGCATCCATCAGACGTCCCTACGCAGACGACCTTACCGATGACTCAAACACCACTTTATGAAGTAGCTGTCTAAAAAATTCCCATGACCCGTGGGGAGGCTGTGTAGGCTGATGAGGATAGTGGGGCCTGGGTCTTTCTTTTCCTTTTCCCTGGATTTTACTGACTGGTCTTGCCCTCTGGGCTTTGGGTAGAAAATCCGTGACATCACGGTGCTGGAAGAGGTAAGCTGGCCCATAGAAGTGGTAGGAAAGCATCGCCCGTCATGTCTGGCCCAGTGGCTTTCATGTGTGCAAGTGACATGCTTTTCCTAAGAGGTATAAGGATCTAGCTTGTGCTTTTGTTATCCCTTTTTGACTCCGGGGAAAGCAATGAAATGTAGAAAGCTCACTACCGTTCAGCCCACGTGATGGGGTTGGTTTGGCTCTCAGTGTCATCTTGTGCAGCTGAGGAAGACGAGGCTTGGAGAACACAGAGACTGGCTCACGAGGGTTGGGGTGAAGCCGAGTGGCCTAGGACTATGTGTCTGGTACTCTCATGTGTCTTGGCTGTCACACTGTGTATGTGTGGCATGTCTGTGTTTTCCCTCTTGTCTTCCTGTTTCCCCGTCTGCTGGAGACTGGAAGCAATCCCATCCCCATCCGTTTCACTGGGTTTCTGGGGCTCAGGGGGTGTGAAGCAGGGATGGCTGAAGGCTCTTGCAGGTCCGTGTTCTTTAGGAGTGCCCTTTTAAGCAATCCTCACTTCCTGTTACCTGCCTTCACCCTCGTCTTATACTTGAGAAATTTTGGGGGTGGGGGTTTGGCTGGAGGGCACGTGTGTAACTAGCTGTTAGGGAAATTAGTATTTGCATCCAGCAGTCTGACCTAGGGGCCCTGTTCTTAGATGTCTTGTAGTTTTGGGTTGTACCCTCATTTGATTAGTGTCCCCAAGTCTTTAGGCACCAAGGGAGCATCGAGGACGCTACAGGGAAGGACTGTACACCCAAACTCAAGTAACTCCAAAAATGGGAACATTTTAGTATTGATGTAACCCCACGACTATATAGTAAGGTGTATCTGATGCATAAGTGAATTCCACGTTTGGACTTGCATCCCACCCTCAGGATATCTCAACGTGTATGTGACATGTTCCCAGATCTGGGCGCTGGGGAAGATGAATCCAAAAGGCTGAATACGACAAGTTTGGCATTTCCGGTACCAAACATTTTGACCAGGGCTACTCAGCCATTGGTGATAACTGGGGTTTCCTAGACTGTGGGTAAAGAGGCCCCTGAGTGTCTCAGTTTCCTGGCTCTTTTATTATTATTCTCTCCTGTATTCAGGTACATTTTCTGTTTTAAATGCTAGGTTCTGAATCCAGGGCTTGGCTTTCGTGGCCAGCCCCCTACCACTGAGCTAGGCCCCCAAAACCCCTCAGATTGTGTTTGTTGATATTTGCCTTCCACCTTTTGGGTTGGCTTCTCTTATGCCTCTGTTGAATGGCTTTGAATTTTAATTTAAATTTTTTCCAGTTCTACTTAATTTGTGTGTGTAAGTATTTTGCTTGCTTGTATTTACCTGCACCATGTAGGTACCAGTGTCCTTGGAGGCCAGAGGAGGAAACTGATTCCCTGGAGAACAAGAATGGCTGTGTAGGTGCTAGGAATGGAACCTGGTTCTCTACAAGCACAGTGAGGTGTTCTTAACACTGAACCGTTTCTATAGCCTCTCTGCTAAAGGTTGTGTCTTCCACCAAGCTTTCTCAGATTGATGGGAGGCAGGGGGACACCTCTTCCTGTAGGGGCCACCAAAAGCCAACCCAAGGACATGCAGATTATTCCACAAGCAAAAAAAACCGTATCAACCTTGGATGAACTCAGGATACGACAAGATGCAACTCAGCAACTTGCAAAGAGTGTTCTGTATGTAAATCAGTAGTTCTGCGATGCCAACAGAATGGGGGAAATCTAGCAGATGCCTGAAGTTTTACAGCATCCGTGTGTTTCCCTAGGCTTTGGCGGTTCGGACAGCATCTTTGTTAGCAGATGCTAGGGAGGCCAGGATCCGTGAGAGTGAGAAACTGTTTCCACATATGGTCAGAGGGGAAGGTGTGTGATGGGAAGGACCACAGAGCATTGGGAAGGACCAAGCATGCTCTTTGGAGACCATTTCACATGTTTTT
Source organism: Arvicanthis niloticus (assembly GCF_011762505.2). Taxonomy (NCBI): domain Eukaryota; kingdom Metazoa; phylum Chordata; class Mammalia; order Rodentia; family Muridae; genus Arvicanthis; species Arvicanthis niloticus. The sequence continues at coordinate 71,424,246 of NC_047669.1, read as the reverse complement.
TCTTGTCATCTGCAGACCCCATTAGCTTGATGCGGTTGGTTGTCCCTGTTTAACAGGCACCATGATGCATGGCAAATTCAGTGCCCGCTATAATTTTAGAAACATTAAAATACACAACA